>NW_025335268.1:52143755-52190184 GCF_004798865.1 Varanus komodoensis
TTCACTCACTCTTGAATTATAAGGTGTTGCTACAAATGCAGAGGGCTTTGTTGAGTAATGTTCATGTGAAAGGGAGCACAGCAGGTACAGATATTTATTGTCCAGACAAGCAGTACAATCACTGCACACATTTCAAGCACTTAAAGCTCCTCTTCAGAGGGTAAAAAAAAAGAAAATGAAACTCCTTTGTGGAGCTTAACTTCACAAACCAAGGAACTTTACTAAATGTATCCTGTGTTCTGTGGGTTATATTTACTCCCAGAAGAGGAGTCTAATCTATTCAAAACCTGTTAGGATAGTGTTGTTTATTTGTACCTGCTATGCTTTTGTGCCGACTGATTTATAAGATGTACACATTCTCTATTAAGCTTAATACTTAATATCCATGTACATTATCAAGTGTTAAATTGAACTCAGGATGACTTTTCTATTCTTCACTGAATGTAATACAAACACAGCAGGGTTTTTAGAATAAATACAATCAGATACTGGGGCCAAAATGCTTTATGCATGGAAATGAAACAGAGGAAAAACAGATTCTGGAAGCAAATTAGCTGGGTGTCTTTCTTTTTTTCTTTTCGTTTTTTAGAGAGTACATAAAGGAAAAGTTGTTTCCTTTAATTTTTGAGAAACTTCTACTTTGCTTTATGTATGGAGTTGAATATGTAAGACAGGATTCACTTCAGAAAAAGTCTCATTGAATAGATGTGATATTAAGGTATCACTGCTTAGCAAATTCAGTAAATTAAAGGGCAGCTATTTATGAACAAACAGTGAGAATTTCAGAGTGGAATCCTGAGAAGTATAAAAGATATATATTTTCTACTATATGGTGATCAGTGTATGACTGAATTTAATAAAGGAGGAAATAAATGTAGGACTTTGGTCACAAGTGTTAAATTGTATGGTGCTCGCTAAGGGGGCCTCTGACACAATGTCAATAGTTTTAGCTGGTGGTTTTCCAGCAAATTTTGTTGCTCCAGTTGATATTATTGAGATTGTACTAGAGGTACTTTATAGTAGTGCAGTGTAATTTATGTTAGTTCTAACTGGATAATGCCATTTGTTTGCATGACTGATCTGTTTTTATTTCATTTGTTTATGTTAACATGGCTTACTTCCCTTTATTTTTAGATTAATTCCTAGATTAGTTGAGAAGTTTTCAAATTAAGAAAGTGTGTATTTTTTCCTCTTGTTTTCATAGCTGGGGAAAACAGTGACCCTGATGATTGAAAGTTGCTAGAACAAAATACAGTATAGGTATCACTTATTCCTTTTCTAAGCAGGAAAAGCAGGAGATCCTGAAAACACACTTTTAAATTCTGATTTTGTTCTTGAGAAGATGTCCTACTTGGACTAGTAGCAAGATGGCTACTATTTGCAAGAGAAAGGTCTAGGGAAAGCCCTTCTGAATGCCCTGGCTTCCTGTTTGGAGGACATGTCTTGCAGAAATGCTTTTTACCTGATTTTTGTGACTGCGCTTTATAGAATTATATATTATTACTAAAATACTAAAGTAGCAGGCTAGACATGAAGCTAATTGCCACCAATCTGGTGTTTTGGGAGGTGGACCAATTGTGGAGAGAACTACATCCAAACCTGGGTTTGGTGTGGCCATGCAAGGAAACATTACCCTATCCACTTCTATCCAGAGTGACAGAACATGCCCCATACACCTCAAATAATTTCTTTATACAAAGGTACCTGGAGATGGAAGCAACAGAGGAACACTAATTATAAGAAGTACCACATGTTGTGTTTTGTGTGTGTGTTTTTCTGTTTTGTTAGATGAAATACGTGTTAGACAACTGAATTCAGTTTGTTCTGGCAGAGTCTCTGAAGAATGAAACCTTTTGCTGTTGTTACTTGGCATCACTATGTGCATGCTGCATGGATAAGGAGATTAAGAAAACTATACTATTAATGCAGTTTTGTGAAAGATTCAGGATGTTCAAATAAATGGTAGTGGAAAGAAAACAATTTTAAGTATATATTATTAAGGTGCAAATGCTACTTAAAAATGCATTTTATGCCATGAAACAAACATAAAGCAAATATTTTCTGTTTGATAAAAAGACTAACATTATTTGCAAATGATTTTATTTGGCAAGTTAATATGAAGTGGGATATTAAAGTGCTGTTAGGAAGCAAGAAGAACAAGTACCTTAAGGAATCAAAATTTTAAAAGTTTGACTGCTGAAAAGTTTGACTGCAACTTTATAATTTATGGATCTTTATCAGTAGTTTGAAAGCTAGTAACAGGTAATGTATAGCACAGACAAGAAGTCAATACACTGTGTTGAACGCTAAGAGAAGAAATAATTTGCCTTGATCACTTTGATATTTAGAGTTCGGATAACCATTGGTATAAGCCTCTTATGGGCTGATAAAGAACTTTATTTAGAAACCTGAAACTGATCTCAGTAGTTCTGACAGCACTTTCCCCAGTTACTGTAATCCCAGAAGAGTTGTGGCATTATCTGTGTCTAATCAACTTTATACAGTCCCTTATGAAAGTACCCATACTCAGGTTGGAGCCAACTGCATAGAAAACAAAGTAACTGCAAGAACTGTGCTGAAGTCCTTCCTTTTACAATTTTTCTTGTTTAGGGAAAACTACATACTACGTTGGTTTTTACTAAGTGAGGCATCCATCTAGTTAAAAACAGTATTTATAGCTGTAGTTACCTAGAGTTAACAGGTACAGTTTTTGAAATACATCTTTCATCTTCCTTTTAGATGATGATGCTAGCAAGCTTTTATCTGCAATAAAGAATCCAGATAAGCAAGTGGGATGGATTGAAAATATTCAGAGACAGTTTTGTGGAATCATGGAAAGCAAACCTAATGTTATGAGTGGAGCCAGTGAGTATATTTGTTTTGATGCTGATAACTCAGCAGTAATCCCTAGTACCCACCAAACTATATGTCTGTGGGCTCTTAAAGGGAGAACCACTGCAAAAAGGCTGCCATGGGGATGTTGAAAAGGGCAATTAAGTTTTCCAGAACACTTGAGTACAAGTCAGAGGTGAAGGTTTGAGTCCCAGGACACTAGACATCTTTGAAACCACATTTTTCAGTAGCTCTGGAAAGTGATTTCACAGCATCAAGAAACAGGAGGGCTAGTGCATCTCAAGAGGCTTCAAGGAGGCACATTGGTACCCAGGTGGTACATTGCCTACACCAGACCTAGGTAAACCTAAGTTTCCACACCTAATGTTTGCCAAGCTAATGTGAGTACAGGGATATGATAAGGGAGTGGGGGTGTCACTTTCAGGAAAGAAGGCTGTTTTTACTTCTTGCTAAGATTTTCAGTTTCAGAGCTTGACTGGTGCAGGGAGATAATTAAAAACAACATAAGGGTGCATTTGAGAGGAGAACTAGCAGAAAGTAATGTACTTTTCTCCCACCACTAGATATCTCCTGAAAATCTGATTGTACATTAGTATAGCTAGGAATTCATGTTTCCCTTGTAACATGTTCTGGCCTATTAGAAGAGAGAGCAGAGGGATTCTCAAGTAACACAGGTATAGGAGGGTCTTGGTTACATAGCAAAAACTGTATGAAAAATAAAACTCAAATGTACACTTGTAATTGTGTACATTAGCAAAGACTGCTAATATAATTTGAGTAATTTGCAATATAAAGTTTTTTCCACTATGAATCATTGCATTTTAGTATGAGTTATTTTTAACCCTGCTGTTTATCTTGCAAGCTTAAAAATGTATTTTAAAAGTATATACCCCTGAATAGATAAATAAGCAAGCACATGTAAATAAATATTTGCTTAAATATAAATATTTAAGCCACATCTCTTTATGTTTCAAAATAATGAACTTGGAAAGACAAAAAATGTACTCTGCTTTTTAGACCTTATCAATTATCCAAATGCAAGTGCATATTGCTTATTATGCCTGCACTGTGATAACACATGAAAACATTTCTATAATACTTATATTTTGTTAAAATGGAAGTGAGAAGATTAATGAATGTTTATGCTTACGAAAGTTATAGCAATCAGCTAAAGCATATTATCAAACCTTGAAATGAAATGGCTAGTCTGAAAGAAGGTCTTATACAAAATCCTGAAACTGCAGGATATTTTAGTGAAGGAACTATGCTCAGAATATTACATTTAAATACCTGTTACTGATTGTACGGATACATAGAAAAATCCGGCAAAAGCTCATGAGACAGTTCACTAGAAGACTATCAGCTTTTAGTACTGAGTTTTGCATGGAGAGAGAGGACCTAATATCGTAACAGCAAAAATAAAAATTAATCATTTTTATTTGTCTCTTAAAAGCTTCATCACAATACTAGGTTAATTATACAAAAAGATGTAGAGAACTCTTGGAGCTTTTTATTATAAAGACAGACAAACTCTAGCATGCATTGACTTCTGCTTTATGATAAAGGCCAAACTTTTCTCCTTGGTGCCTCTGCATAGACAAATGTAGAGAGTGCTATCCAATTGCAGCTCATTTTCCTTATGTTGAAACTGTCTAACAAATTCTGAAGTAACCCTTGGAGAATCTAAGTATAACAAATGATTCTTTCAGTTTACACTGTCAGAGAAGCCATTACATTTTTAATTTAATTCAGGAATGTTGTTATGAATACAAAAATAGAATGGACATTTTGAATTGTGTTTTCCATGCAAGTCTAAAACAACATGCAACAATGTAGATTATTCTAAATGCCTGTATACTTTTGTTGTTATGTTTCTGCACTTTATTTCATGGCATTACTGCTTTAATCATTTTGACTTACTGCAGATTTGGCAGAATTAATTGAACATTTTGTGTTGCATCTTTCTCAAACACCATCAGAATGTTACTTCAGTAGCAGAGGATGTGAAGGTAATTTCATTCTGTAGTACTGTTATTCTGGCTTGCATTACTAAATTGGCTGGGGGGAACGGGGCTCTGACCCATCTTCTCAGGGTACCTGACCCGCAACCATACAGGCAGAGAAAGCAAGGTCCATTCTGTTTGTCTGGCTTACCCTATGTGTGCAGGATACATACTGACCTTATGATAAAACAAGTCACCAAGCTATGGCGACTTGTTTTAATCACTAGCATCGAACATGTTACCTGCCCAGACACAGCATGACTGAGGAGGAACAAACTGTTTAAGCCATGGTGGCTTGTTTGATTGTCCAAAACAGCCCACTGAGTGGGCCATTTTCAATTTTGGCCGATTTGTAAAGAGACCAGATGGATTCCTTTGCATTAAACCAGCCAACACACTAGTACAATCAATGCACATATATATATTGGCTACATTTCTGATCAACAGGGAGTGTAATCATAGTTTAGTCTAGCTTTTTAATGAATATAATCAACGTGTTATATGAAAGTAGTTTTATGACAATGCATTGATATTCAGTGTTATGATGTTTCTGGATATGAGAAATTGATTATCTTAGACTACAGCAGCTTTCTAAACCCTTGGGTAGCTGAAATTAGAATAATACAATTCATCCAGCTGTTGTGAAATCCCTCAGGATTACAATTCATTATAGAATTTGCAAATCTGGAAAAATTAAATTCATTTCAGTTAACATTCTAAAGATGTGGGAAAATAATAAGCTAATATATCGACATCTATGCAGTTGCAGTTTTTTAATTATAATAAATAATAGCAATTGTTAACTCTGCATTTCCTTCCTATGTTGCTTTAAGTAGAGAATATCCAATGTCTTTGCAGACCATCCCAGCCATATATAAATTTAATATTCAGCAATGGTAGCAAAACTGTTTTTGGACTGAGCTACTTCAGCAAGTGGGGGCCTCCACTTCATTTAACATTCCTTCATAGAATGCTAGTAGGGAGAAGACTGTGTTTGAGGCCATCTCCTTGATGATTTTCTGTGTGCTGAGAACTTCTTTTGGTGTGGAAGCATTATTTGGTCATTTGATCCATACTTTCAGTTTGGTATAGGCACAGGATTGGGATAAAGTTCAGACACTGGATTGTCACTGTAGCTGCTGTTATGACATCATACACTCTGACATTTCTTATCAAAGGTGGTGGTTTGCCCATCACTACAGACTTTGCTAGGTTGGATGGACCATAATCATGAAAGAAGGTGGAAACATTTTCCTATCCACTTCTGTTCAGACAGTCTGTATACTTGGACAGTCTGTGTTCTTTTAAGGCAGTCTTTCCTGTAGAGATTTTTTTTGGGGGGTGGGGGGACATTTATGTTTTACCCTTATTTTGGACAAGCAGCTATCAAGTGTAATTGAAATTGCCACTGCCTCTGAGCATACAAAACCCCACATTTACTGAATCATTTTATTACATAGCATTAATTGCATGGGAAAATAAAGCATAGCCGTAATCACATAATTAAAATGTGCGCTGCACGTTTCATTTGGGAGCTGGCTGTTAAAGAACGTTTTTCACTTTATTGTCTTCCACAATGTTTTTATTTGCATGTTTGCCACTTGATTATATGGGGTTAACTGAGTTCTATAAAACTAAAAGTCTGTACACTCTGCTGTTAATTCATGTTTTATTCTTTTCCTCCCTTAAATAACTCTGAGGAGTATGTATTTGTTAATAGTCAAATAATTCAACTAGCAAAGTTGTTAGAAACAAGTAGTTGTATACACTTTGAGCCAAACATGTCTCATTTAATTAGATTAGTTAAGGAACATACCCTACACATAACATCATTTTGAAATAGCAATAAAATTTAATCTTTTATGTTTCCAAATTGCTTCAGCCCCATACACTGATAACTCAAGGGTAGGTTTCCTGTTCTATTGAGCAAGTATGTAAAGGTGCAAGTACTGAAATGTTCTTCTTTATGGTCTCTGTGCGTCAAGCATATGGGCTCTGCACCTGCCTGTTGTAGGTAAGATTTATTAGCTAACAGCATTTTGGTGGGAAGCCCTCCCTGACCCCAGCTTCTAGTACAAAAGGGGAGAAGTTCTCACTCACATCCTCAGTTTTTTAACTGCCTCAGGAAGTTTATCTCTGTTCTGTTTTACTTTGAGCATTTTCCTTTGCTCTCTTTCTCCAGTTTTTCCTTGCTCTGATCTTACACTCTCTTGGCTCCCTATTTCTCAACTGTATCTGTTTTTCCTTACCTCCCACCAAATAAAAATAATTTCCTTTTGCCTTTCCTGGGCTATACTAGCTATTTTTGCTCCTTTCTTACATATTTCCATCCACCAAATTACCAATGACATCAAGGGCAGTATTTCACAAATGCATGAAATGTGACAGCAAACTTCTGCTGATTGACATACATTCCCTTTGTCTGCTCTGTCTCAGAGCACCAAGCTCCTCTTGGTGAGGAGCACAAGTCAACAAGTGCCCTTACTGCATGACTTTTACCTAGTAAGCCAGGAAACACCAGGTGGATTGCCTCTGCATGGAAATCTGGAGCAAGCTTTCAGGGCAGTCAACATTTTAAAACTACCTGAGGCTGCTTGCCCTTCCTCAGCCAAAGGTTCTTTGTAACTTTGGCTTGCACTGCCCTCAACAAGTGCTCATACCTTGAGCCAGTCTCCACCACCAACTCCAGGCAGATCCCTGAGCTCTTGGACTGGAATAGGCATTCTGTCTATCCTGCTGAGCCCCCTATGATCCATACCTAGGCCCATACTGTGGTTCTCTGTACATCTCTCTCTGACACAGGAGCAGTGACAACCCAATGTTTTTGGAGGCTGCTCAACTTCCTCCTCCTTCCTCCCCCGCTGTTTGTTTCAACCTTCAAGCCCCAGGAATTCCTGGAGCACCTCACCTTATCACTGAGAACATTGCACTGGATATGGACACATTATACATCCACATCCTCTCCAGACACAGCTGTTGTCTCCTTTGCAGTCACTGTGGGCACTGTTTTGCAAATGGGTGTTGGAATGAGGGTGGCAGTTGTTCTTGGCATACACTCAGGTCACACCAAGAACAACTGCCACCCTCATTCCCAATAGTGGGTGACTTCACCACCTTGTTTGAAAAAATCTGATGTCATAATGAATAAGAATCATTGAAGGACAGAGATAGTTTGTCCCCTCACTATGCACTGTGGTATACAGTAGTCACTTTAAAGAAGTTACTTCTCTGCTACATTTGGCAGGATTCACTCAATTCTAAGTCTTACTCACTTTATTAGGGATGGGAGAATAATCAAAATTCTTCGTCGTGGCCTCTGTGCATCACACATATGGGTACTGCACCTGCGCAGTGCCTGTGGCCAGAAGATTGTCAGCTAACGGTTTTTGGTGGGAAGCTCCGCTCCCCCTCCCCCCTGTGGCCTATAAAGAGCGGAGCGTCCGCCATTTTGTTCGGTCTTTGCGACCGCCGTTCTCTGTGCCTTGTGCTGCTTTCGACTTTCGCTTTGACTGTTACCTTGCTCTCGATTGTCCTTCTTTTTCCCAGTTGCTTTTCCTTGCTCCCAGTTCATTGTTCCGCGTAGTTTTTCTCTTGTTATTTCTTCTTTTGATCTATCTAAAAAAACAAAACAAAAATATATACTTACTCTCTGCACTGTCTCTTCTTCTTCTGCTGCTGCTGCTGCTGCTGTGATGGCGCACCGAGCGGCTTTCCGCAAAGGTGCGGACTGCGGGTCAAAAGTGGCACCAACTGACTCGCATGACCTATGCCTCCTCTGCCTGGAAGAGGGGCATAGGACAGATAAATGCGCGCATTGCCTGGCCTTCTCCAAGCAGGCCAGGAAGAATTGCAAAAATCACCTCCGGAGACTCCTTTGGGATCGGGCCCTAATGCAATCGGACCCGCTTATTGCCGTACCAAAACCTGGCTCCTCTTCTGTGGCCCCACCCTCACGGCCTTCGGATGAAGGTGCGTCTGCTTCGGTGGCTTCCTCTGCTTCACCTAAAAAGAAGCACGAGAAGCAGAAGCATGCCGAATTCGAGAAGTCGGCAGGCCATAAAAAGTCCAGGAAGGAGAAAGTCTCCAAGCCTCCCAAGAAACCCAGGAATTTGGACTGTCCGGACCGTCCCCGACAACGGGACTCAGAACCGATGGGCCCCTCGGTACCGGTGGTGCTTACGGTACCGACTCCGCCCAAACCGGTCCTCCAGGAGGCTATGCAGGTTACACCTCAAGGGTCTCCCCGCCGCGCGGTTGACCTCCTGCCTGCACCCCTTCCAACTCTACAGGGTTCAATATCCGATGGGGAAATCCAAGACTCCCCTCCTAGGGCGAGGTCACCAACACCCATGCCCACGGTCACTATGGAAGCAGACGTTGGACTGTCCCCACCGGGAAGCTGGAGGAGCCGCTCTGTAGAGCAACGTCTGGAGAGCTGGCATCGCCCCTACTACCATACTTGGGGTGATCTGCTCTCCGTAGGGTACTACCCTGCTCCCAGGGCACGATCCTCTCCTCCATCCCGTGATCAACCGCGCTTATCAGATCCGAGGCGGGCGTCACCTCGATCCCCGCAGGATGGAAGCAGCCGCTCCTTCTCCTCGGCGGAGTCGTCATCTTCAGCTCCACCCTACTACGGTGCCGATTCAGCCGACTCAGAGGCCGACTCAACCTCCCCGTACGTCACTGTGACATCCCAGGGTCCTGCGTCGCCTGATGAGTCCCACATCTCCTTTGCGGAGCTGATGTCTAGACTTGTCCAGTTCCTTGACATCGACGCTGCCCAGTGCCCGGGACCGACGATGGACAAGTTCTACGATGTCGTCCGCGGGGAGCAGTCGACATCTATCGTCCTGCCACTCATAACCACCTTGCGGCAGGCGATGACGCAGCCCTGGGACCTGCCATCACACCCTCAACCGACGTCCAGGAGATATGAGTCGATGTACAGGGTTCAGGAGGAGGATATCCCCTTCCTCCTCTGACATCCCAAACCGAACTCTGCGGTCGGCGAATCATCGCAAGGCAGAGAGGCGAGAGGGCACATGGCATCGAGGGACAAGGAGGGCCAAAAAATAGACTCCCTGGCTAGGCAAGTCTATGCTGCTTCAGGCCTGGGGTTCCGCATATCAAATTACAAGGCGATGTTGGCGAGGTATCAGTACTTCATTATGCAGCGCCTGCACAACGTCGCCTCGACCCTCCCAGACCACCAGGGTGACCTCGCGAACATCCTGATTAAGGAAGCTATGCAGGTTGCGGTGCAGCAGTTATCCATGGTGAGGCACCACGTGGATACTGACTCATGGACCTTGGTCGGTGCCGTTTCTCTCCGAAGGCATGCATGGCTTCGGAATTGCAATTTTCCGGAAGAAACCAAGCGCCGGATGGAGGAAATGCCTTTCGATGGATCCGGGCTTTTCCATTCTCGCACCGACCACAAGCTCAAGAAGCTTCAGGAATTGAGGATGACGGCACGCAGGATGGAGATACAGTCCCATGCCAGATGTAAGTAGTCCTGGAATCGTCCATCCTACAGGCAATCATATCAGCCAAGGCAACAGCCACAACACCGCCAGCATCAGCAGCGTCGCCGTCCGCAGCCCCAGCAACACTTCCAACAAGGCCACCGCCGTTTCGACGATTGGAGGCAACGTTGATGGGACTGGCGAACCATTCCTCACACTCCACCAATACCCACCCCCCTCTCATCTGGGGATCGGCTTCGAAGCCGACTCCCCATTTGGGAGTCCATCACATCTGATTGGTGGGTATTGTCCATCGTTCAACACAGCTATCGAATAGAATTCGACATCGTTCCTCCGCCGAGTCCGATCCGGTTCACTTCCTGTTCACCAGTACTGCTCGACGAAATACATCAACTTCTTCGTGAAGGAGCGATTCGTCAAGTATTCCCATCTGATGGACTCCACGGATTCTATACCCAGCTTTACCTCTCATTCTCCACTAATCCAGGTGAGGCAGTGGCTGTGCTGAACCGGTGCTTGGCCGAGGTAAGGGAATGGATGAGGGCCAATAAACTGAAACTCAACCCAGACAAGACGGAGGTCCTGTTGGTTGGCGGATCGGGTTTCGGAGAGAGTGGATTTGACCTGGTCCTGAATGGTGCAACACTCCCTCTTAGGGATAAGGTCCGCAGCTTAGGAGTACTCCTCGACCCGGAGCTTTCTTTGGAAGCTCAGGTGACAGCGGTAGCGAGGAACGCCTTCCTTCAGCTTCGGCTGATTAATCAGCTGCGCCCCTACCTGGAGTACGACTGCCTGGCAACGGTGACACATGCGCTGGTGACTTCCCGCCTAGACTTCTGTAACGCGCTTTACGTGGGGCTTCCCCTGAAGACAGTCCGAACACTTCAATTGGTGCAAAATAGAGCTGCCAGGTTGCTGACGGGGACGGGGCGTTATGCTCACATGACTCCAGTCCTCCATCAGCTTCACTGGCTTCCCATTGAAGCCCGGGCCCAATTCAAGGTGTTGGTGATGACCTACAAAGCCCTAAACGGCTTGGGTCCTGGCTACCTGAACGAGCGCTTACGTCCGTATATGCCCGACCGCCCTTTGAGATCTGCGGGAGAGTCCCTTCTCCGGGAACCCTCCATGAAAGAAATTAGGAGAGTAAGTACCCGGAGGAGGGCTTTCTCTGCGGTGGCGCCCAACCTATGGAATTCACTCCCCAAAGAGGTCCGCCTGGCACCGTCGTTACTGGTTTTTCGGCGCCAGGTAAAGACCTTTTTATTTAAACATCATTTCAATTGTTAAAACATATGATCTGGCCTGGGCAACTTCTTCTTCCTTCTCTTTCTCCTCCTATATTTTTATTTTATACTGATAATTTTAATTTTGTATTTGTAAATCAATGTATTTTTTGTATTGTTATATTTAATGGTAATTTATTATGTACTATTGTATTTCAATGTATTTTATCATGTTGTAAGCCGCCCCGAGGTTTCGGCAAGGGGCGGCATAGAAATGTTATAATAATAATAATAATAATAATAATAATAATAATAATAATAATAATAATAATGTTCCAGATACTTTACGGTCCCTAAGCAGGATGCTGGTCTACGTCCAATTTTGGACTTATGGAACTTGAATAAGTTCATTGTACCGAAAAAGTTTCGGATGACTACCCTTCAAGACATTTTGCCATTGCTAAGGAGAGAGGATTGGTTCGCCTCATTGGACTTGAAGGACGCCTACTTCCATATTTCAATTCACCCAAGCTACAGGCGTTTCCTTCGTTTTGCGGTTGCAACCCAACTTTATGAGTTTACAATTTTGCCTTTTGGACTGGCTACGGCTCCGAGGGTTTTTACCAAGTGCATGGCTCCTGTCTGTGCTTTTTTACACATCCAAGGCATACAAATTTACCCGTACCTCAACGACTGGCTGTAGTGTCGCAGTCCAGAGAAGGACTCCTTGCGGCCATCCATACAACTTGTGCTTTGCTCAATAGCTTAGGCCTACGTATTAATACTGAGAAATCTTCTCTTCTCCCGACACAGATGCTCACCTTCATTGGAGCCCTCTTGGATTCGACATTGTAAAAAGCCTTCCTCCCTCAGGACAGACAACAGACTCTTGCTCGCCACATCCATCGGATCCGACGAGATGGAACGGTCCCAGCGAAGTCTATCCAGAGGATCCTGGGGCATATGGCCTCCTCAGTTGCCATAGTTCCACATGCCAGGCTTCGGCTTCATCCACTGCAACTCTTTTTCAACAAGGTGTACCATCCTCAAAGAGATCTGCAGTCGAGGCTGATTCAGAACCCATCTTCCGTGCTTCACTCTCTGCTTTGGTGGCTGGAACCGACCAATCTTACGATAGGAGTCCCCTTCAGGGCGCGACCTCCTACGATAACCTTTGGCACCGACGCGTTTCTTCTAGGATGGGGAGTGATATGCTCTGGCCTATCTACCCAGGGTACGTGGAATCGTTGAGAATCCATGAATCATATCAACTTCCTAGAACTACTGGCAGTTTTCAAGGCCCTGCGCTATTTCGAAGACATCCTTCATCATCAGATCGTTCAGATAACTTCAGACAGTATAGCTACCATCGTTTATCTGAACAAGCAAGGGGGAACAAAGTCACCAACTCTAGCCAGACTTTCTATGAAAATTTGGGACTGGTGCATCTGGAGACACATCACGCTGATGGCTGTTCATCTAGCTAGTGTGGACAACGTGCAGGCGGATCTTCTCAGCAGGCACATGTTCACCTCTCACGAGTGGGAATTGGATCCTCGTACACGCAACCACCTTTTCCGGTGCTGGGGGTTTCCCGACATGGACTTATTCGCCACCCAACAGAACAGGGTGTGTGAGGCTTACTGTTCGAGAGCGGGAATTGGACACGCATCCCTAGGGGACGCATTCATGATCCCTTGGAACAATATGAACTTCTACGCCTTCCCTCCGATCCCTCTTCTGATGCAGGTCATAGCAAAGATAGTGTACGACCAGGTATCGGGGATGCTAGTTGCCCCTTGGTGGCCACGTCAAACGTGGTTTGCGAAACTACTCGACATCTCTCGCGGGGAATTTCTTCATCTACCATCACTCCCATATCGTATAACACAAGTGGGCGGCACACTTCGCCACCCGGACTTGCTCTCATTGCGTGGCGAATTCGATGATTGACATTCCATCGGTGCCGACAACGATTTCGAGAGTTACGAATCCAACAGCTTCTACTAATCCATCGGTACCGGCGATGACTTCGACCACCTCGGATCCAGTTGTCGAATCCAATCACTTGGGTGCTTCCCCTTTCTCTGGTCTCTCTGTATCATCCGGTTCGAGACAAGACCCGTCAAATCCGACATTTTTGCACCCTGATATTCAGCATATCATCGACTCTGCCTTAAAGCCGTCCACAAGGAAGTCATATGAGGCTAAATGGAAACGTTTTTCCACCTTTGCCGAGTCTCGTTCGTTCTCTCCATTCCTCACATCCATACAACAAATTCTTCAGTTCCTCTTGGAATTGCACCATTCTGGATTGAAGCCGTCATCCATTAAAGTGTATACAGCCGCAATAGCCTACTACCGTGGCTTAGTCAACGGATCACCTCTGTTTTCTCATCCTATCCTCAAAAGATTTTTGAAGGGACTATATAATCTTAACCCATCAATTAGACCGGTGATGCCCACATGGAGCCTTTCTGTAGTTCTACAGGCCCTTATGAAGGCCCCCTTTGAACCTTTGGCGACGGTGGATCTGTGATGGTCTCTTGGAAGACGGCATTTCTTGTGGCTGTCACTTCAGCCCGGAGGGCCAGTGAACTTTGCGCTCTTCGCATAGACCCTCTTTATTTAAACTTTCACAGGGAGAAGGTCGTTTTATGCCTCGACCCGTCTTTCTTGCCTAAAGTGTCTACACCTTTCCATATGGGACAAGACATTGTGCTGCCTGCCTTTTTTCCTTCACCGTCGACTCCATTGGAAAGATCTTTGCATTCACTCGATGTTCGGCATTGCTTAACCTTCTACCGATCGCAAACGGAGTCTATTCGATGATCCAATAAACTATTCATCAAATATTCTGCTAGGGATCAAGGCGATCCAGTCACTCCACAGAGACTTTCTAAGTGGATAGTCAACACTATAGTCTTATGCTATCAATTAGCTAAGCTCGAACTGCCTTCAGTTCCTCGAGGCCATTCTGCTGGAGCCGTTGCAACCTCGTCTGCATTCGCATCTGGGGTTCCGCTTGATGACGTCTGCCGAGCCACTACTTGGCGAACCCTTGCACCTTCGCCAGGCACTACCATCTCGATGTTCGAGCTCGATGGGATTGGTCCTTCGGCAGAGCTTTTCTCTCCTCCGTTCTTCAATGAGGACACCTTCCCTCCTCCTGTATGGTAAGCTTGTTAATCTACCCATATGTGTGATGCACAGAGGCCACGACGAAGAAAAGCAGGTTGCTTACTTGTAACTGATGTTCTTCGAGTGGCCATCTGTGCAGTCACACAACCCACCCGCCGGCCCCGCTCGGTGTCAGTGAGTGGATGCATCTTTCGGTACCGACCATGCCTTTTTTTCATGGTACCGACTCAAAAAACAACAAAAAACAAAGTTTTTTTTTCCATAAAGTGGCATACATTCGGTCACAAAGACTGAACAAAATGGCGGACGCTCCAGTCTTTATAGGCCACAGGGTGGAGGGGGAGCGGAGCTTCCCACCAGAAACCGTTAGCTGACAATCTTCCGGCCACAGGCACTGTGCAGGCGCATACCCATATGTGTGACTGCACAGATGGCCACTCGAAGAACATCAGTTAGAGGTAAGCAACCTGCTTTTCTTAGTGTACCACTAGCAAGTTGTGAACAGAAGATTGCTGAAGACAGTCAGGACTTTGTAGCAGTAGCATTTCTCTGTCCAGAAACACTTGGATCTACCAAAGTATCTAGATCCATTGTGCCAGGGTCACACCTGCAGCCAGTTATTTTCCATTAGATGCTAAATGGAATCCAGTCTGGTATAGAAAGCAGCCCTCCCCATGTAGTGTAAGCAATTACTGTGTCATTTAATCCATCAGTCTTTATTTATGTAAGCCCATTTGGAAGATAATTGTCTGAAAAGTATGATAAAATCTAGCATAAATAAATACATATAAAACCCAAGAGATGCAGACAACAGTCCTGGATTTAAAAAAAAAAAAGGAAGTGAATGTGTTTCGCTGCATGATAGCATGACTGCTTATTAGAGATCTTTCATCTTGGAATTGAGAATGAAGATTAAGAATTACCTTTTCATTGGTCAGTTATCATTATAGTACTTCAAGTTCTCAACAAGAATATCTTTGGAATCCTGACAGTCATCTCAACATGAAATTAAGTATCAGTTAAAGATATACCCAATTTAAAATTTTGTTTCTGCAAAAAAGAAATGAATTGCATGTATTCTATGCATTTTTTTTCTTTTTCTTTGAACTATGAGGTGCTTCTCTGACCTGTTCTTAAATCCTTTTCCTGAATTAAGCAGCCTGGGAGCTGCTGCCACAGCATATTTTATTCATTCTGTTTAACTACAGTACCTGTTTCACCTCTTCATCTGATTGGCAGTTCAGAGATGCTCTGCCTTTTGTAAGTAGGAAAATGGTTTTCTTATTGAGAAAATTGATCCTTTGAAGCTTTTGTCCTGAAAGCCATGGTATTTCAAGATGTTTAATGAAACAGGTTTCATATCAATTTTGTGGAAAATTAAATAATGCATCTTGAATAAACAAGGTACATTTTGTGCATTGTTACAGTGGCAACCTTCATACTTCTTCCTCTTCCCTACAAAATAACTTAGCTCTGAATGTATTAAAAAGTGTAAAGAAATAGTGAAGTTTGTCGACATTCTTTTTTCAACCAGGTGGTCACATTGTAAACCTAAAAAATGTAAAAACAGTCACACTGAACTAAGCTAATGATTCACTCATCGATTAATATTGAAGATGCTTAGTTTGTGAGCATTTTCTTATTAGTCTTTCTGGTTATTTAAATTCCAAAACACTGCAAGAATTAATACAAGTAACTACTTAGCAGTAAAATGATTATGTTAATCAAGATACTGTTTTGCATGTTCCTTTCTATCATGAGGGGTTATACATGTAAGCATTTTTTTCTTTTGTTTTGTTTTAAAGTAATGATTCTGTACATTTCAGGTTTATTTTCTTGGTATTAATGCCAAACCATTCTAATATTCATCTGGACTATAATGAATTAGACTACCACTTTTACTGTATGCTACTCATACTGGGAAAAAGACAAAAATGAATAAAAGAAGAAAGGAATATACTGTACTGACTTAATTCTTGCGAAGGAATAATGCTTTAACTACTGCAGTCGTTATCCCCCCCCCCCCGAGGATGTAGGAATGGTACCAATTGCAGAGTTCTGTGAAGTTACATCAGGAGAACTGAACTATGATTAAATGGTTGTTTATTACTAGTTTATAAAATGGAAGGTTGTAGAAAGACAAAATAAGGCCACGGGTAGTTTAGTGCATAAGATTATTGTGACCATAAAAACTAGAATATTTTTTTCACTATGTTCAATTATAACTTCTAAACTTGTTTTCTTTTAAACATATTTTAGATCGAATTGTTTGCATCTTCAGTTAAAACAATGGGTTAAATTCAAACATATCAATAGAAGTCTTACAACGGGACTTTGTATATGAAATCCCTCTTTGGCCTTCCTTGCCTTCTGAATGTTTCCTCTGGGTTTCCTGCCATGCAGAGATTTTGAGGTGTGCACATGGAACAGGGGGAGTGAGAGGTAGAATTGCTTCCTTTCCACCTCTATTAGCAGAAGTTGTTCTGTCAGTGGAATTAGACCATTCATTCCAAGTCAATGGTAATAACTTCTCATTGTGAGATATATGTTTCATACACATGGATATATGTTGCATATCATTTTTTTTCAGCTGATGAAAATTTGGACATCAAACCCCTTTCACCTGTACAGCAAGTTGGCATTAAAATGACAATCAGGTATATTGGTTTCACTTGGAAATTTAGGATCATTATTTATATGCTGTCTTGCAAGGCAGTCAAGGTGACTTAAAAGTTCTCTCCATTTGATCCTCACAATAAAAATCCTGTGAGGTAAGTTAGTCTGAGAGTATGTGAGTGCCCTCAAGTCACCCAGTGAGCTCCATGGCTGAGCAGGGACTAGAACTCAGAGCTCCTGAGTTCCAGTTCAACACTCTAACCACTGCACCACACTGGCTTGCTGCATTTTTATCCAGAGTTTCTCCTTTGATCTTGCCACTGTTCCAAAACTGTACATCTCTGAGAATTCACTTGAATATTTAAATGTTTCTTGAGCAAATGAAGTAGCAAATACAAGCAAGTGTGCAAGGCTCTCGCAAAGGACAGCATATAAATAAATAAATAAATGTAAATTCTTGTTTACTTATTGGGGCATATGTTGGATCAAAATTAATGCACAGAGTTAATATCTATAATAAAACTTTGATAATTCAATGCAATGTTTTATTTATTTAGAACATTTACATACTAGTTCATATCTAAACATATCTGGAGCTGTGAACAGTAAAAATATTAGTATTGTTATTACACTGCATTTTATGTTTCCTTCTTTTCCTCTTGTGAGAAACCCAAGGCGGCTTACTTAGCTCAGTTTTATCCTCAGGACATCAAGCCTGTGATGTAGAGTAGGCTGAGAGTGATTGGCTGGCCTGATGTAACCCAGATGAAGCGTAGCTGGTTGTAGTGTAACCTGAAGATGGCCATCTGTTGGCAACCTAGAAGCAGGTTTTTTCCATGATAGCACCTATTTTATGGAATGGCCTCCCAGCTGGTACTTGGAAAACCCCCCACTGTAGTGTATTTTAGGTGCCTGTTAAAGACCTCTTCACCCTCACTTTCCCTGATGGCATTGGCCAGTTAGTCATTAGTAATTGTTATGCTTTTAGCTTTGGTTTTAAGTACTGTCAGTGTTTTAAACATTTTTAATTGATGTCAATTATCTCCATAGATAAGTTTCACTTAGAGATATTGGTGAAGGGTAGTATCTAATACTGCTGTTGCACTTCCATGCTTTCCGTTGCACCATTGGGATCCAGTGCTGGCTTTGTGGGGAATTAGTGTTTCCTAAGGCAATCCCACGACAAATGGAGCTACTCATTTTTGGATGAGGTCGGGTCAGTAAGCAGTGAGCCCTGCTTACCTGCCCATTCCCAAAAGGAGAAGGAAGGGCTCCCTTTTACATCTCATGCAATATTCACGGGGATGCCTATGACTTAAAAAGTCCTGAAGAGCGTAGGTATCGCATTCAGTAAGTGTTTCCTCTCCACTTCCCACACCTAGTTGTGGCCGCATGTCCATATGCTTCTGATTCCCCACACGCCTGCTCACCCTTTCCTGGTGCTAGGCACAAGGAAGGTTTGGGGTTATAATGTACATCAGGGGAATAATACCTACAGCTGAGATTAAACCTGGCGGATTGGTACATATGTCATCCATTATGAAACAGGGTAATTTTGTCAAGGTAGCCAGTGTTTTGATCTGTTATACTGTATCTGTACATAGTATCTGTATGTCACACAGATAGTAGCAGTGAGTGTGGGCCTTATTCAGGCAGTATAATTACTTCATGTAGATTTTTTAAAAAATCAAACATGTAAGTACAGACTAGAATTCAAAGAATCATGAAGGCAGACATTCAAGAATAGACCTCAAGCCATGTGGCAAACTTTGCTAAATAGATTTCTGGCACTTCCACACTTAATGTGCTGTAGAGGTAATTCATAGAATAGTAGAGTTGGAAGGGGCTACCATGAAGGCCATCAAGTCCAACTCCCTGCTGTTGCAAGACACCAGTTTACAACATCTCATTCAGATGGCAGTCCAGTTTCTTTTTGAATGTCTCTAGTGCAGGAGAGCCCATGAAATGGGCACTTTTCAAAGAAAATATTAAAACATGCAATTGGGTCAGTGCGAGGTATTTACAATGAGTCTGATTGGCTTTCTGTGTGTCACATAGAATGTTGTGCAACTGAGTAAGTATTGCATTTACTTTGGTAAATATTATCAAAGTTCAAAAGAAAAACAACTAAATTAAAACATTTATGATATGGACATCTTCCTAAGAACATTCTTCCACAAGTGGGCTACACATCTCTCACATTATTTTCTGATGGGCTCTGTCCTGTTAGAAAATAATTAAATGAAAATGTGTTCTTCTGATTAAATTTTTTTTTTCTTTTTAGTTATGGTAACCATTTGGACCTACTGAGAGAAAATGCTGAAAAAGATCTGTGCCAAGTATTGATGTATTGTGACAAGTATTTGAGACAGCAGCAAGCACTTTTAACAACTTCATTACGTATCCTTTTGTCAGAATTAGATTAAATTCAGCATGTGTTTTGACAGTATAACTGTCAGAATAATTGTTCATGCATTGTTTTTGAATTTAAGATTGCACATTAAATAAAATATATGCATCATTTTGCCATATATGCAGGAATTTCATAAAAGATCATTTACTGCACAGGCATGTTTCAGAACAATTCATCTTCTATCCAAGTTTCTGTTCCTGCTCAGACTTTTTTTTTTTAGCTTCAATGCCTTCCCCATTCATTTCAGTTTAGGAAGCAGATCTGCATGCATGTGCCATGTATACATATTCATGTTCAGTGTTGAAATGAATGGGATACTCTGAATAGGAAGAGATTTGTGTGATGACACCTATTTACTATGGGGTTACCACTGTTTCATGTTACTATTTGCATTTTGCATTGAGTAGTGTTGAATTTTCTTAACCTACCTCTACAGGTAGTCTGCAGGGAGGATATACTAGCTATGATTGGTTTGCATCTTCAGTATTTCTAATAATGAAGGGTGACAGGGAGAAAACATTAAGATTTCTCCACCAGTTTTCCCATCTACTTGTTTCAGCATTCCTTTGGATACCACGACTGCATTGTTCGGTAAGACTTCAAAAGAGGTTTCATCTTGACAACAATGTTTTCAACATTTGAAATGAATATTCATTGCAAATGTTCTTTTAGAAAAATGTACTCAGAATTTTTCTGACTGAATGTTTGCCCTATAAATTTTCTTTCTGGAAAATATGGATTTGACATCTTTGTAAATGGTTGTCTGGCAGCAGAGGAAAAAACCAGGTAGACTGATAGTGTTATTGAATTTTTAAGTGAGCAATAAAATGCACTTTATTAGTAGTGTTAAATTCTGTGTGTAGGCAGAGAGAACTATTGAATGACCTTTTTATTGTTATTGCTCTTTGCAAGCTCATTCTTTAAATTATTAGCTTTGTTTTATTATAAAATCATTAAATGACACAAACTAGCAATGATGGACAGAAAAAAACAGCAATTAAGGGAGCAGTTCTATGCAAGCTGAAATAGAAAACAACTCCCACATTTGCAGCATTTTTTCCATCTGAATATACATGGAATTACCCTAAGGCAGATAGCATTTTCAGGTGTATCCACTATCTTATTTATTATCTTTTTAGCATTTCAGATTATTACCTTAGTTACACAAGTTTCTTTTAACATATAAACTACCATAAATTAGGTATTCTTGTATACTCAGTTTTTAATATGCTTTCATCATCTGTCCCAACCAAAATTTATCATATTTTAGAAAATTATTAAATGGCCTCCATTGTGTTTTTCCTTCTTTTGATAGCACTAAAATAAACTCTCTTTCCTTAGTTATAGCAAGTTTATCAAAAAATACCCTGATTATAGATTTAGGCAGACACAAACTCGTATGTTTTTCCAAAAGATTTTAAGTTTGTTATTCTCTTGTTTCTTCATGGTTCAGATCCACCTGCCTGATAGCACAGCTGTATCTGGCATCCATCCAGTCTATTATTGTAGTGCACACTATGTTGAGATGTTGCTGAAGGCTGAATTGCCTCTTGTGTCTTCTGCTTTCCGTATGTCTGGCTTTACTTCATCACAGGTAATATCAAAATCTAGCCCAATGAAATTTTGAGGTGGTTACATTGGCCACAGTTATACATTAAACAATGACATAATTGTTGCCAAAAATATTTACAATGCAATCTGATTGAATTCCAAAGGCCTTTTTCCTAAGTAAGTAAAGGATCACAGCTGAAATCTCTTCAAGAGCTGCACTACTATAAGAAAACCAACATTTGAAATAAAGCTTTAATTCTCTTAAATGAAAACTGTAGTGGTAGAAATGAGTTTCCTATGTTCCTAAATACAAAGTAGTGGTCAGAGTTACTACTAATTAATAGGAGGGAAGTACCAAAATGAGTGAGCCTTTTGAAATTGAATTGCTTTTGCCTGATCTTTATGGCAATACTAGGTATCAAATACTAGGTGTGAGACCTGAAAAAAGGAAATGCACTATAGCTGCAACCATGATAAAATATATGTACACTTCTGAACAACAGTGGAGCTTACTGCTAATTAAAAATGCACAGGGTTGGACTCTGTGTTAGATTATGACTCTTATGTCATGATTGTGTTACTGCACGCAAATTTAGAAAAAGTAGTGAACAACACCTTTGCTACCTTTACTATCTTAGTGTATCTATTTCCTCCATTCCCCCAGTACATCTAATTTAGCGTAAACCTATTCTGCAGCTTACCTTACAGTCAAGTTAGAAACATTACTTTTGAATGATTCACATTTCTAAATCACTTAAAGAGTGATTAACAAAAAATAGCTAAATGAAATGCATCACAGATTAAGTAACAAGCCCCTCCTCCATTATTAAAATTGTATTTTCTATAATCAAATTAATGGACATATGGTGTGTCTGGTTAAAAGGGGTCAGAACAAACTTTAAGCAAATACTTATTGCTAATTTTACAAATTCAACTTTCCTTACATTTATGCCTGTATAGTAATTCTTTTTACCTGTGGAACTCTTATCATTGTCAATAACTAGGTTTTGTCCTAAGTCAGAAATGTGTTTATTCATGCGTTGGCTGGAAGGGCATGGTGAACTAGAAAGGGTCTCTTGGAAGAAGACGATGTGATATAATTTCCTTCTTCAAATTCACAGCTGACTCCAGCCTTGCCATGTTTGTGTGATGCTTGTTCCCCTGGCTGTTCAGGTCAGAGTAGGCATAAATAGTGGAGGTTACAGATCCTACATTTATTAATGCTATTGGATGGTCAGGAATAAATCATACTGATGCTTCCTTGGCTATTGCATTGAATTCTTTCTATCACTTTAATTTAGGAGTGCAAAAAATTCAGCCCATGTACTTAATGTAGCCTGCCATGCATGGTGTCCCACAGGCCTCTCTGCTGCTGCCACTGAGAAAAGAATGGCAGCATTGCCTGAGATTTCTCATTAGTACTAGCAAGGAAATTCTTTTATTTCATTGGAGATTAGAGATAAACAAGGTTTCCCTTGCTACTGGTAACAAGATAAATGCTAGGATTATTTGTGGATGCTTTGTCATAGAAGGAAGTCAGCAGAAGCCAAAGTGGTAAGTCTCAGTCTCAGTGTTTTGTCTAATGGGTGACAGGTTGATTCAATTTGATATGATGACTAACAATCATGGGGTATATCAGAAGAGAGCATTAAGCATTGGCTAATTTATTAGGAGAACTAAGGATTTTAAGTAGTGAGTAAAGTTCCATTTTTTCCTCTCCTAGGTCTGTCAGCAGTGGCTAACTCAGTGTTTCTGGAATTACATGGATTGGAGTGAAATTTGTCACTACATTGCTATTTGTATTTTCCTTGGTCCAGATTATCAGATATATATGTGTATATCTGTGTTCAAACATTTACAACAAGAAATTCTTCAGCATACGCAGACTCAGGACCTCCAAGTTTATCTTAAAGTAATTCCTTCCTTCCTTCTTTTATAATTTAGAATAACAGAATGAAGCTAAATATTTTGGGACCAAATTTTTGGTACTACCAACCACGGACAACCTTCAAAATATATAATCTTCCTTTTGATTATTTACATATTTAAAATTGGACAAAGTTATATTTTAAGTAGGCTGATTAAATTTAATGGAACTTAAGTTACTCATGGTTATTGATGCTCATTGAACACACTGACTGGGTTTGCATGACATAACAACTCGAAATGTGTTGCACGTGATGGGTTGTCATGTGAACCTGAACCGCTTCTCTCAGGGGGGCTTACCTGAGGTCACTAAGCCACTCTTACAACCATGGGTTGTTGTAGAGATTATTACCATAATGAGTTGTTGTGTAGTCATTTTTTCCCCCTGGAGACTTCATGATACCTGCTTTGCCAGCTGTGGACTTCAAAATGCTCCAGTAGCACCTTGGAGGGACAGCCTGTAGTTGCCAAACATTTTTTTTAAATTGTCAACCCTCATTTTATATAATAGAATATGTTATATGAAAAGTACACAGTGCTAAATACATGGAACCAATGTAATGCATGATTAAAATGGGATGCTTAGTTTGAAACTCCAACTCTATGAAAAGAAATATTCAATCTTTATTGGCAAACTAGCTTATATTACACTCCTTTAAATCCTTCTATGGATGCTAAAAATATGTTCATTTTGAAATACTCATTCTATGTGCTGACCTTATTTTATTAATTCCTCAGGCAAATATTTAATTAGAGAGTCAACCAAAGCATGTGTGATTATTTTCCTCTTGTGTCTTTATGTATATTGTCACTTTCAATAGGAACAGAACAAAGTAAGTCTCAGTGGGGGGAAAGAAGCTACTTTTGGTAAAGGTTAGGTAGAGAATGCATTATCTTAATAATATGCATCATTTCCTAACTAACTATACTTTTCTGTTGTGTGATATTCAGGAAGAAGCATTCCATGGATTTCAAGTGAGTGATTATTTCAGATACATGGAAAACTTGGCTCTAACCTATAGACCAGTGCTTCTGGGAGACATGAGGAACATTAGAGTGCAGAACACATAGATCAAGCAAATGAGCATCTCATTTCAAATTTTAGTTACGTTCTTAAGGGGACGCTGATTGTTTGTTTTATATCCTTCTCCATAAAAATGCATTTGTTTTGAATGTACATACTGCCAAATCAATAATAAGGCTTTTCAGCATACTGCTTGCACAAGACGACATCCTCTAAATGGGATCATCTGAAAAATAATGTGTTTTTCTAGCCATGCGCCATAGCCTTGTTTACACTTGGCTTCAGAACCTGTCCTTGAATTACTTTAAATGACCTGCTTATATTTTCTAGGTGTAATTTCCATATTATTAAACATTGCTTCCTTTCAACTCCCACCTAAAATTTCTAAATTACATGCAGGTTTGGCAATAAGGAACAGTAATTTGAATACCCACTTTGAAAACCCAGCCTTTGTTAAGAGTGATAAGTAAATACAGAGCTACTTCATTGCAGGCAGGAAAAATGACCTTGGGAGGTCAGGAAATACAGTGTTACAGATGCTCACTTTCTGAATGTCTTCCTCTGATGGAGAATGAAAGTTTTGGGATTGCTTTTTGCTGTAGTCAGTTTTAAATGAACTATACTAATATTTAAAGTTTTATATATTGTTGAAGTGAACAAATTAAAATTGCAATAGATAATACCATACGGCATTGACTGTGGGTTTGTGATTTATTTTTTATACTAACATTCAGGGAGTTACTCTGATGAATATTGTTAACAGTATTTTCATTTAAATTGGAGTGCACTAGCTGCATACCTCACCATGATATCTTTAACTGTTTCTTATGACATATTTGTTTGTGGCATGTTTTAGACTCTATTCCATGAAAGGCGTATATGTGTGTACAAAATGAATTATCTTTTGAAAATACAAAAGATTTTGTTAACTTGCAAATACTAATAAAACTTTTCAAAACAAAGAACAAAGAGGAGTTAAGCAAATCCCTCTCAGTTCAAATCACTGAGAAAGTGCTTAAATTCAGCTGGATTATGTCTCCATGACAGAAGGTTGATATGTTTATATGTGCAATGGTGAATATTTTTGGTCTAATATCCTAAAAAAACCCTGCTTTTCAGACAAGTTTTTGTTCACCTTAAGTAGTATAATTAAGATACTGATAGCTGCAATCAAAAAGTGCATTAACAATTTTTTCTTTGGGGGACAGCAAATAACTGTAAAAGTTTGAATTCATGCCAGTTAATGAAATGTAAGTTGGATATATCCCAGTGCTTGTTGTCTGTGTTATATTTCTGTGTTACATTTTGTTTCTAAGATGTTGCTTGTTACTCGGTAACTTTCAGCTCTCTAGGAAGCTTGCAAAGTTTGTTCAGGTTTTTTGCAGCAATTAATGCAAACTTAATGAAATGTCAACAGGTACCCAAAGGCACATTTTAAGAAAGCTACACATTACAGTGAATAGTACAAAGTTATGATGCTTTCTTGTCTCATTAATTCCTGATACTTTATTTAGTGCAATAAATACTGTGCTTTCTTCCTCTTTCTTTCTTTTTAAATTGCAGCACCAGTAGGTCCTGGACTACTGTTCAAGATATATTAATACAGCTTCTAATAGGTACATACTTTTCAAGAAATTTAGGAATGTAGATACTCTGCTCTGGAAGTCAGGGCAGAAGAAAGAACAGAACAAAGAAAGACCTGGGCAGTGTCTTTAAGCAGGTGTTTTGGATGGAGAATTCACAAAGTTAAATACATTTTCCTGCCTCAGCTGTATATTCTGCTGAAATTGTTGGCCACATCCTACAGAAGCCATCTTGGCTGAAGATGAGTGATATTTGAGCTTTTACAACAGCTCAGGCAGGTGAAGAGATAGCTCAGAATTCTGCATGCATGTGATATCTCTTCCCATTCACCCACTTGCCACTGTTGCTAACACCTTGAAAACTTCCATGCAAGGTAAAACAGTGAACCATGTTAGTTACTTTAAGAGAAGGAATGGGAGGGATCCTCTTTTGTTTTCGAGAAACAGTTTATTTAAATGAAATAGGAAAGCAAACAGCTTAGTCTAAATTCCTCTAAAGAAGCTAGCAACCTGAGTTTTTCATCATGTATCTTACAGGACCAGGAATGTGCAACACATTGGCCTTGAAAGCCCCGTGTCTCATAGAAACATAACTTCCTGGACCATTGCTCCCCCTCATTCAGTTTTGTTTATATACTATTAACTGGCAGCACTTCTTCATGATTTCCAACAGGAGTCTTTCCCAGCACTAAATGCTGGGAATTGAACCTGCAACCTTCTGCTGACAAAGCTTTTCCTTCTGAACTGTAGACCTGATTCTTCCTCCTGCTTCTTTCCTCATCTCTTTACAAGAGAAGAAACTGGCAAGGTAGGGTCAGTGGGGGCAGACAAGAAGCCCAGATACATGAAATTGAGTGACTTGGACAAGGTTTCTAAGAAGATAAGGATTTCTACCCACCGCATTTCAGCACATACAGTTCTTCAGTTCACTCTCATCATTAGTCATTGATAAACTTAGTCATAGCATGCCTCATATTACTGAGTGTAGGTTTACTTGGGCTGATGCATGCTGGAGGTACTCAGTAGAGTTGAAAGCACTCTTTTTGTTCATTGTTGGTTAAGAATGGTGCAGGAGCAAGATATGTGTATAAATACATAAATCAGTATATCTGCAACCTCAAAACCTTGGACAATTGATTCTGGAATCTTAGAATCACTGAATGTTGATGTAAATAGTACAGAGAGCAAGATAGAACCCTAAACAACACCATAGGCTTTCATGTTCTCCTAGCACCATCTGGGCCTTCCAGTCTCTTCTTTTCCCACCAAAATAGCCCCCCTTTCTTTTCTATGAGGTTGTGGTCCTGACCTTGGTAAAATAGCCAGCCTGGTTCTTTCCATGCCAGCTGCAAGAGATAGGGGATGGATTGTGGATTCCCTGCTGCAACTCAGAATGATGTCTCCATCCTCGGGTCTGGGAATCCAAAGTATCCAATTACTGCTTAGGCACTGTCTAGGGGCCATAGGATTGCTCCCTAATTTTTATCTGTTAAGCATTAATCAAACTGTACTTGGAACCTATTCTTAGTGTAGATTACAATTTTAGGGGTTTTTTTCCAGCGATGAGTGCACACAGCCCAGCTTGTGAATTTATAGCATTCAATTATACTGCTTAATCCATATGCGTTTCAACTGTTTTCAGAGGCATACAAGAGTTTATCTTTTATAATATGCAGCTGAGCTGTCTGTGAATTTTCAAACTAGATAGAACATTCAATGTTTATTCTATGACAGATGTCAACACCTGCTAAAAGGGGGAGAAGGTGGCACAATATATTACCCTAAAAAAGTTCTGGCATAATTTATATTAGCAATAATGTCCAGAAATTGGATAAGTTATTGGAACATCTCTGGGTCCATCTGGCTTTGTATCTGAAAGAAGCTTTTTCCAGCTGAAGTTTCTAATGCATAAATATTCATGTTGGCAGCTTCTATGCTGATATGAATAGCCATTCTACATACAGTATCTGTAAAATAACTGGAATAGTACTAGAGGGTACAGATTATGGCTAGTCTAATTTCTACTAAAGCAACTACACTTCCTGTTTGTGATAAATTGTTGTGTGAGACATATGGGGACTGCAGCCAAGAAATTAAAAGACACTTGCTCCTGGGCAAGAAAGCTATGGCAAATCTAGACAGCATACAAAAAAGCAGAGACATCACCTTGCCAACAAAAGTGCATATAGTCAAGGCTATGGTTTTCCCAGTTGCAGTGTATGACTGTGAAAGCTGGACCATAAGGAAGGCTGAGCGCCAAAGGATTGAGGCCTTTGAATTGTGGTGCTGGAGGAGACTCCTGTGAGTCCCTTGGACTGCAAGGCAATCAAACCGGTCAGTGCTAGAGGAGATCAACCCAGACTGCTCTTTAGAAGGCCAGATCCTGAAGATGAAACTCAAATACTTTGGCCACCTAATGAGAAGGAAGGGCTCCCTGGAGAAGAGCCTAATGCTGGGAACAATAGATGGCAAAAGAAAAAGGGGACGGCAGAGGATGAGGTGGCTGGATGGAGTCACTGAAGCAGTTGGTGTGAGCTTAAGTGGACTCCGGGGGATGGTGGAGGACAGGAAGGCCTGGAGGAATGTTGTCCATGGGGTCGTGATGGGTCAGACATGACTTCGCGACTAACAACAACAACATGAATGTTATATGACTGCTGAAATGAAAAATGATATCGGATAGCTCTCTCTCTCTCTCTCTGTGTGTGTGTGTGTGTGTGTGTGTGTCTTTCAAAAATCAGAAAATCTTTTGCCCTCATTTCTCATTTTGACAGTCCTTGGTATTTAGACTGAAGGGCTGAGTAGCCGGAGAATACTGTGATGTTCTGCATATTTCACTTGTTTGTACCCAGTGCTTCTGATGCAGCAGTACCTCTGGGAGTAAGCTATGCAGTCTTCCACAGAAGCTTGAGTTAAGGAGTAGTTTTTTTCCAGGAGGCAATGTCATAAATGGATACTTTGGTCCAGAATGCACAACATTTGTTGTGTAAGGCTTTCTAGTACTTGGGGAGCCTTCTAATTCTGGCTACTAACAGCTAATCTGTACTAGGTACCCATGGGGTACTGTTCTGAATGTTTCAGTCTGCAAACTTAATATTCTTCCTCAGGCTTTCTGCCTCCCAGTTCTTTTCATAATTGTATACTTGGCTTTATCTTCCATGTAATTTCATTTTACTCTTCTATGCCAGATAAGGCTGTACATAGGACTGGAGTGGACAGATGCCTATTACTGTGAACTAGATATTTAGGAGCTAAGTGTCCTCCTAAAGGAGGTTGAAAGTACAGTCATATATAGATGTACTTGCAAGTGAGCTCCACTTACTTCAAAGAGCATGTAGAATTTCAGCTTTCCTCTGCAAGCTAAAAATGTTCTGTTTCTCAAGGTACGTTGCTTATTTTTGAAGTGATACAAACATTCGTGCCTTGAGCCCATAGTGTATATTTAAGTATAGAGTGAGTTGCTGGAGAGTTCCTGACTGATCTTCATAAGGATTCTAGAAATTGTTCAAGTGACTCACGTCTCTGTAATGGTTGTCTGGTCATCAGAAGGATCTGTATGTTGTCAGGACTATATAATCGAGGTATCGGATCACACCCCGGAGTGATTCTTATGCAATTTATAAGAGTCTCTTCAACAGCTAATTTGTTTCTGGGAATAATTTTCGGAAGACCTTTCATGTGAGGCCATTCCTTTAGTGTCTGTTGGTACCAGTGCATGACCTGCAAAACCACTCCACATTGGATGTCGAAAGCTCAAAGGAAAGGGTCACTTACCCTGATTGAGACCTCTCTCAATGATTGATACTTGGAAGCATATAATGATGTTAAAACTATTTTTCCATTTGACAGAGCACCGCTCCTACATATGATAGGGCCACATAAGAGGCTCATTGAAATTCTGAAATAAGTTTGGAACTGAGTAGAAGATTACCAGGATTGAGTTGGATTCTCCAGCAGCAGAACTGACAACTGCCTTTAAGAAGGGAAGAAGGGAGAATCCAGTCATATTTTGGTGGGCATGTGAAGAAGTTGGCAGCATTCATTCATTCATTCATTCATTCATTCATTCATTCATTTATTTGGAGTGTTTGTATGCTGCCCCATTCGCCTCGGGGCGGCTTCCAACAAATAAATAACAATATACAAAGAGAATACAAAGCATTCTCTAAGAGTTACACAAGTTGAGGCCAGGGAGGCACATGCGCCTCACGTGAGCTTTGCTGCAGCCCCATGAGTGCTGTCCCCACCAAGACTCCCCTGCCAGTGCTTGTACTCCACTCTCCCCAGCAAACCTCGTATAGCATGTGTTTTCCACAAGCGGGTATTCAAGGATAGGCTGGACGTCCACATGGTGGGCATGTCGTGAGCGGAGCCGGCTGGTGCCGGAGGTCAGACTAGATGGTCCGGGAGGCCCCTTCTGACTCGCTCTGTTTCTGTGTTTCCTTGATGACATCAAGGAAAAGACAGTCTAACAAGATCATGACTGTTTGAATGTGATCATCCCACCCCGAGCTTTTGGGGGTTTTAGTGACCCTGATAATACTGCCTTCAAAGATACCCCACAAAACAACTTTTTCAGATTAATGAAGGGTGGTAGCTTTTATTTTCTAGTGATACAGTCACTGATCTTTATACCTGCACACACATTAGGGAACGTGCCTGCTTGCTGACACAGCTATTAGATCATCTCAAGCCTGTAAATAGCATAGCAGCAAACATCACTTAGCACATTTGGTATCAATAAATCTGTGTATTTAATTAGCCAATGGAAAAAGGCTCATGCTCCTCAACCATAATTTAATTGCTAGTTAAAGTATATCATATTTATGCATTCCAAAAATAATTGGCTAATGCCAAGTCAATGAGTTTGAAAGTGAAGATGTAAAAACATTGCAAAGGCTCGAGTCATAAATATGGTACAGAAATATAGGAGCCAGTAAAGCTGGAATCGTGTGAGATGTTCTGCCAGATGATCTTTCAAAAATCATTTCACATTACTAAAGTCTCCTTTTTATGAACTATGTATTTATTTTACACAATTATTAGTAAGATTTACTGTTTTTCCCACCAAAACTTGCCTGGCCTTGGCTACCCATCACATAAAATTAAAGCTCACTCAAGATTTTTAGACAATCAGAACTGTGCTGCATATAATTGAGTTTGCATCTGAATTTTTTCAGGGCTGTTAAAAATGTCTTGTTACAGTTTCTTAGCTGAAAGACATTGACTGTATTCATACAAAACAACTACCCACAGCAAGAACAGCTTGTTATACTGGAAGCATGGTGGGACATGGTATGTTCAGTTACCGTGAATCAGTATGGTTCTAAGGTTTTCACGTTTCAGCATTACTTGTTAATGTGCAAAGCCAGTTACAGTGTTTTTCTGCGGTTTCCCCATTATGGTCAACAAGTTATGTGGCAGGAGCAGCTGCCTGAGCTGCCATTTTCTGTTGCCCTGTTTTCCTAGCAACAGAGTTGCTGGTGGAAGGGCAGTGGTCGGTTGCCCCTGCACTTCTTGTCACCCCTCCTGGTGCGCATTCCCTGAAGCTCCGCCACCTCACCACTCTGTTCCCCTCACTCCACCACTGGACTCCCTTGCCTCCTTGCCACTGGCCACCATGCTAGCCTTGTGAGTGCCTCATGAGATGGGCATCGCTCTTGCATGCCTTGTGAGGCTGGCATGGCAGCAAACAGAGAAGAGGGAAGGGGATGGAGGGGTGAAGGGGTGAGAGGGTAGAGCAGTGGGCATGGTGGTGGCAGGGCAGTCAAGCAGTGGGGAGCATGCACTGGTGGAGAGGACAGGGCACACCTCCAGCAGCAGTGACTATGGTGCACCTGCTTGGGCAGTGCTCTGTTGCTCCTGCAGACCTGCTGTCCTGTTCCACAATTCCACGGAGCAGCAGGAAAATGGCTGGCTGAGAACATGTCCAGGGGAACATGTTGGCCAATGGGGGAGGGACAGAAGTGGTGCATGCTGGGATTGGTTCCCAGCCATGGGTCCTGATGGGATGTGTGTTGCCCTTTGCGGGGAAGATGGAGACATGTGGAAATTATTCATGAGTAGACACCTTGCAAATGTATGAACACAGGACACCAGCTAAGAGAAGTGATTTGATATTTCTTAGCATTTTGTGTGAACATAGCCCTTTCTCTAAAACAGTGCACTTAGGATCTTGATTAAGCTCATGATATGGTTTATTTCTAGTTTCTTCGATGTTTGGAAAGATGTGTCAGCTCTACTTTTTCCAATCCTCATGCAAGAATGGAGACTGAAGGCCAATTGGCAAGTGCCCTACTTAACAGTGCACAGACCTCTATTTGAAGGACTGTCAAGAGTTCAGTCCTTTGTTGGAGGGACATTCTAGTCCAAGTCAGATTTTAAGATGATGAACTATAATACAGTATATGAATGGAGACTGAGGATGTCCATCCTCTGTCATTTTTGGTAATGCCTGTACCTCATTTACCCATTGCGTAACTGGATATCGTACATTATATTTTTATATCTGGGTACAAACACACAACTAAAACTATTTAAGTACTGTATAAATACAGTAAAACACAAACTGTGTTTAAAATTAGGCATGCTGTGGAGATAATGGAAAGGGGAACATTTTTCTTTTCCCCATAAGACAAGAAACCAGGGCTATCCCTTGAGACTGATTGGTAGGAAAATCAGGACAGATAGAAGGAAATGCTTCATGCAATGCATAATTAAACTATGGAACTCACTGGTACAGGAAGTAATGATTGCCATTAATATGGATGACTTAAGAATGGGCAAATTCATGGAGAAGATGGCTATTGGCTACTCGCTTTGTTGGGTATGCACTACCTCCATTATCAGAGGCAGTAAACCTGCATATTCTAGTTGCTGATGAGCTTGGTTAGCTGGAACTCTTGTGTCCCTCCTACTTGGGGGGATCCTGTGGAAAGTTGGTTTGCCACCATGTGAACAGAGTGGACTATACAGACTATTGATCTGATTCAGCATGACTGTCTATATGTCCTTGTTTTGTATTTGGGAAGCCAGTATCTATACCAAATTACATAAATGTGCAGAGAGAATTATCCAGGGACATAAATGATACCTATTTGTATGGTTCTGCTTTGGGATGTGTGCACATGTGCTCATCTAAAACATCCAGTTCCTTTATTCAGCATGCACTGCAGCTGCATTGCTTCACTGACTCTGTAATGCTTGATGAGGCCACTTACCAAAGCATCATGACATGTGTAGTGTGGTGTAGTGGTGAAGAGCATGGGACTGGGTCTCAGACGATTGGGGTTCTAGTCCCCGCTCAGCTATGGAGCCAACTGGGTGACTTTGGGCCAGTCACAGACTCTCAGCCCAACCTACCTCACAGGGTTGTTATTGTGGGGATAAGATGGATGATGTAAGCTGCCTTGAGCCCTTTGTAGGAAAAAGGCAGGATATAAATTGGAAATAAAAATAAAATGTGCATCCCTAGCTTTCCTTTCTCAGTGTCATGCTATATTATGGAGGGATATACTCCACTTTTCCATGAGCATTTCCCATACTTACAGTTCAGTGGCAGCATTCTGGATCAGACAATTGGCATGCAGCAATTCCTTTATTGGAATATGAAATTTTTCCAAATGGAAATAAAGGCATCCTTTCCAAAGCTGCATGTAAGTGGAGAAAGGGACCCAAAAAAAAAAAAAAAAAAATTCATCAGGTTATGCAAGGAATGTATCGTTCCCCGAGACAGACCTGCTGTGTCTTCTGTATGAACGGCTCTCCTTACAAAAAGATACTAAAGCTGTTCATATTTTGAAACATGAGACTCAAATGAAAACATGATGTGGGTCAAGGGAGCATTATGAAAGCATTTGCTTACTACATTCATAGCCAAAGCTTTCTGGGCAGTTTATGTCAGGAGCATGTCTGTCAAAGCAAAAGGCTGTTAGAATAGTCCTGCATTGCACTAGGTTGCCCGATGGGTTTGGTTTGCAATACAGAGTGAATAATAAAAAGCTGCAGCATCCACCAAAGCAGGAATCACTCTGGTGGAGTTTGCTTTTGTCCATATCATGCTGATCCCAGATTGAATCCCTCTCCTTCCTTTCTCTCCAAAAGGGACTGGAAAAGAGTTTTATGCTGCTTGTGTGCCACACAACAGGAATGTTGCTCGTTACTTGATTGACAATGAACCACTGTGTTGATAAACTCACAACCCTTAACCTCTGACCTTCCTTGTTCCACAGGGGCGCCCCTGAGCAAAAGGTGTTCTCCCTTTGGCTAATCTTGTTTGTTAACCTTGGCTAACAGTAGCATATTCCAGTACCTCTTCTTCCTCTTACAGCTCATTTACAGAGTCTGAGCTTTCTAGCTCCAAATGCAGCATTTTGAGAAAAGTGGACCCACTCTGTGCAAAGGCAAACCCCTGAAAATACAATATAATTATGTAGTATACAGTACATCTGCAAAATCAACCATTAAAACCTCAGGGCCAGTCCAAAACCTCACCATATGCTGTCCAAAGCCTGTGGAGTGAGAGCCTTAACCTGGTGCTGACAGGTTAAACTGACAGTGTTACTACTGAGCAGACCTAACTGGGGAAAAGGTTTCATCATTGCGTTTTAGCTCTATTGAACTGCCATGTGCAGAGAATATGCCTGCTTTTGCTCTATGATGATAATGTCTTAGGCTGTTATTCCTTTAGTATAATAATCTTGTCCCTGTAAAATGTATTGGATTGCAAGTCTCATAATTTAGGAATGATGGGATTTGTCGACTAGCACACCTAGACGGATTCAGGTTTGGAAGGGCTGCTTCAACTGGCTTCAGTCCTGTCAAAAATAGCAACTGAATAAAAGTGCTGCAAATTATGGCAGATAATTTAAGTCTATTATTTCAGAAAGAATCACTAATTGCATCACTGCCTCAAGCTAGAATGGACATCCCAATATATCACAAGGAAAGTTCAGCAAATAAATCCTCTGTTAATGGTTTGCTAGTTTAAAAAGGCGATATAAAGACTAGCATGATGATTTCCTCAAAATATTTAGCCAGGACTGAGATGTTGACAAGGAGCATCCAGCAGTCTGAATTTTTTGTTTTTAAGCTCATTCTTACTTGACATACTTCTCCGTTTCATTTTGAAAAAATTAAAGGAGTAATTTGCATTAATGGGTGTGTTGTGGAATAAAAAAATGATTACATTTTCCCTGTTATTATTAAAACTGCATTAATTTCATGATACCTTCATTTTAGTTGTAGTCATTATTATTTAATGTTATTTTCACCTGCTGCCTGTAACCTTGATGTTTTTCCATCCAAATCATACATTTGCAGGTGTTCTGCTTCCTCCCTCAGTGCATCAGTGCTGCCATAATTCAGACAAATAGATTGAAACTTTCCCTTTTCAGGAACCACACACAAGTATGGCTACGTAGCTTTATAAACTAAATAGAACTTTCTTAATGTCCGTTTCACTGCAGATTCTCTTTCTTTTCTCCCTGCACCTCTGGGGTCCCCTGGCCCAGTGCCCTCAGGTGCAGTGTTGCCTATGAAAGGTTCTTCCAGCATCCAAACAGCCTCTGTGTGTCCCTCACCTTGCTCACTTCTTCCCCCCAAAGGAGCTATCTACAAAGCTAATAAAGTTTTTCTTCTTCTCCTTTCTTTCTGTGTCTTCTCCCTGTTTTTTCCTGTGTGCGCATGCATGTCCTGCAATACAGAAGGGTGCTGAGTGAACCATCAAAGACAGAGAATAAGCGAGAGCAAATGAACCATGACAGCCAATTTGTGAACGGGCTCATCTGCATGGAAGTCATTTTGTGACAGTGCCCACAATATGGTCTAAATGAGCCCCAGAAGGTTGTGATTCTTTGCTGTAACCTTTCTGGGATCAGCAAAGAAAGCCTGTTCTAAACATTGCATTATGCTGTCCCTTCACCCTTTCTGGGAACAGGATCCAGTGCCCTAGGCAAAGAATCTGCTGCACAGCAATGTCCCCACTGAAAATGAATATGTAAGCAAAAGCAAAATAACCGTTGGAAGGAGCAGGGACAAATTGGCTCATACTTTCACATAGTAGCAATATCCAACCGTGCAGGAAAACAGGAACATGGTTACTGATTGCTACCAGAAGTTTCTTCCTGTCAGCGTTCAGATAACTACTAAAGCTATGATGGTTTATAATTCTGAACTGAATGGCACTGGCTTCTTTCATAAGCATTGTATTAAAATACCATATGCTTAGGCAATGACACTGCAGGCAGCGTTTGTGGGTCTCACAGCCTTTGCATCCTGTCTCAAATCTTATGATTAGTTCAGTTTAGGATTTTATACTGTTTGTATTGTACTGCAGTCTTTCATGCCAAAAGAACTGAACAAATGTTACTTTCTGAAAGGGAGAATAAATAGCAAAGAGAACTTCTGAAGAACCTTCTCATCTAATGCTCAAATACCACCTTGTTAGAGGACATTCAGTAATACTAGTAGTCAAGCTATTGTCTTTCTTAACTGAATCGATTCCATACATATATTTTCCCTTTCATTCACAACACTGAACTTCTACTTTTTCATTCCCCCAACAAACAGTCATCTCTCTTGCTGGAATACAGTAAAGCAGGATTCAGAACGGTATCAACTCTTTTGGCAGGGCATGCAATTTTTAGTAAATTATGTACCAAGACAGCAAGCGAGTGGAAAGCGAGACCATCTGTCTAGATGATTTTGGATTCGTTCAGTTACTCTTAGGAAATTCATTCTGCATAAATCCGAGCAGAGAGTTTGAAACCAGGCTCCCTTGATGCATACTGCTTTTGAAGACCACACTGAAAAGGAAATGTTATGAATGTTGCAGCCAAATCACTTGGAGCCAGGAGTGCGGCGTCTGCCTTGGTAAAATTAATTCTTATTCATTATGCCAACTTTAAATGCATGCTAGATCTAGAAGGAGCTTGTTTTGTTTTTTGAAGTTGCCCCACCAGGGGGCTGAGAGCCACCATTCTGGAGTCAGTTCTGCTAATAATCTCACAGCTGCTCAGATAGCTGATGTTGATTTCACACAGACTATGGCCAATGCTGCTAATTGTTTGCATCACAGGGCTGCACACGCTTTACTTTTGGAGCCTTCCAAAGATGACAGAATTCAAAACAGCTGTTAAAATGGGAGGTTTTGGCTATGAAGTCTAGTGGTGTGCTCCATAGAATCAGCCAGCTCATTTTCAGTGCTCCCTCTGAGAAAGACAAAACATAAGTTGTTGCCTGCCTCCATGCTGAAGGGCAAGGAAGTCAAAGCTTCTCCTTTGCAGGTCATTTTCAGCTACCAAGCCCTGCATACCAAACAAAGCTGGACTCAGTCTCCACTAGCAAATGGAACCACCTCTCCTAGACATTCTCCAAAACCATCTTCCTTGGCTGACAAGTCAGGGTGTTCTGCATTTCTCAGGCCCAGGAACTAGGGCAGCCATGTGCCCTGTCTTACACCAGGCAGTCTCTTCCCTGGAGAGGTAGCCAGTCCAAGTCTGGTTTAAAGATGAAGAGCCATGTGCATGGAAGCTGCGCCTTGGACCTGCCCATCCTCTCTTCACTCCTGAACAGCTCCACAGTTCACCTGGTCAGTCTCCCTCACTACAGTGAGAACTATCCTTAAACTGCAGTTCTTTCTAAATATGCCACTGTCCGTGCAAATTAGTATATGCAAATCTGATTGTCTTCTTTTAGGATAATGCATTTCTTCCTTTGTGGTGGTGTATAAATGCAGACCCTACAGGAAAGAAACACTAAAGAGGCCAAACAAGCCCACCCTCTGGTAGTCTTGGCAGGGTTGCCTGCAGAATTCAGGGCCAAATATACAGGAACCATTCAGTATTTTTGTTTCCTTTAAAGGTATTGCGTTTTAACAGAGATGCTGTTATAAGTATCCAGCTCCTACCATCTTTTTAATTGCTTGAAGTGTTTTGATTTTTTAAAATGGATGGCCCAGCCTTTAAATGGAGTAAGCCCTATTGAACACAACTAAGCTTACTTCTGAGGAGGTGTTCCTCCTGGACTACTGTTACAAATTATGTCATTAGGCATACCAGGTATTTTTAATGCAAAAGCAAGGTAAAATTACAACTAAATGATTGTACAAATGACTTTCCCCCAGCCTTGCATGGATTCCAGAAGAAAGATTCACACACAGTATATACAAATAAGGGAATTAACTTATTTGTGTCTTAAGTGCACTTATCCTTGGGAGTCTATGTGTCAGCATGCTGTTCACCACATCAGCAGGAATGTAGGGGAAAAAAACATGGAAAGGAGCTGTGGGGAAAGGGGTATGGAATTGCAAAGGTTATGATGAAAGACTTCTCCTTTTTCTGTAATTAAAACAGGAGCAGGAATTTATGTGGCACACATGAAACTTGACAGCCATAGCAGAATATGGTAATCTGTAACGGGATTTCTAAACTGGGCCCTAAACATTTGTTCATTTGCTCTTTTGGTTTTCTGGTTATTTGTGATTGATGGTCTCACTTCTGACTTGAGAATAGGTTGGCCTCTAATTATGCCTTTGGCTGCACAGTTCGCCGTTTCTCTTAAGGATGCCTCCTCACCGCTGGGTTTATATGCAGCAGGAGCAGCTGCTACAAAAACCCATCCCAGTGGCTTTAAGTTTAGCATCAAATAAGGTTCCCCAGTGGAGCTTGGCATCAGGAAAATGTTTTCTTTCTGATTATGAGGGAGTGTAAGCAACCCTCCCTCCCTGAAAAGCAATGCTTTGCCACTAAGTTTATTCTCTAAAGTGCAAACAGGGTCATATGTGAGAGACTCTGCAATGCAGCATTTTGCCCATTGTACACCACAAGTTAAAGCAGCGATTGCAAGAGTGGGAGAAAACCATGAACACCTGCAGACCTTCCACATGATTACAATTTAAGATGTCCAGAAGTTGTTTTAGCCACCTCAGGGGACATACTGATTTGATAGTAAATATTTCCTAATAAAAAGGACCTAATGTCAGTGCAGTGTAGTGGTTAAGAGCATGGGACTGGGACTCAGAAGATCTGGGTTCTTAGTCCCCGCTCAGCCATGGAGCCAACTGAGTGACTTTTGGGCCAGTCACAGACTCTTAGCCCAACCTACCTCACAGGGTTGTTGTTGTGGGGATAAGAGGGAGGAGGAGATGTAAGCTGCCTTGAGCCCTTTGTAGGAAAAAGGATATAAATTATAAATAAATAAATAAGTGAAGTTGCCTTGACCTTCATTGACCTCAGGATTTTTAAACCACTGATTGCAAAAAGGTTGGCCACTGGGCCCATTCAAGGTTAATTACTGAAATGAGAAACTCCTGAATTCTCTCAGAATAGCTCCTCAGAAATGTAGAGTGCCTCTTTTGCCCTCAGAACCCATTTTGATGTTGAAGTCATGGCATCAAAGGGATCTTTGGGGCCATCTAGTCCAACCCCATGCTCAGTGTGGGATCTCTAATGCAGGCATCATGCTTGGCTATCCAGCTCTGGTAAAATACCATCCTCCACCACCTGAAGCAGACTGCCCCACAGCCAAACGGCTCATGGTGCTTCTCTTGCTAGCCAAGCTGTATTTCCCCGCAATTTCTACCTGTTGGTTCCAGTTCTGCTCTCTGAAGCAGAACCACATTGATGTCTGTCCTTCATTTTCTCTTCTGGCTAAACATACCCAGCTTTCTCAACCATTGCTCATGGGACTTGGTGTCCAGACACTGCATCATCCTAGCCCCCCTCTTGCTTGTTCATATTCTTCTTAAAATATGGTACCTAAAACATGATGTGACATTCCAGATGTACCCTAGCCACTGTGGAATAATGTGAAGTTCTTACTTCCTGTTACCTGGATGTAATCATTGTCTGCTTTTGTTTCTAAGGCTTTTATACCATCATTGCCTTGCCTCATGCAAGGGCTTTGCAAGGGATCCAGACCATCTTCCACTTGTAACCCTCCTATGTTTTCCATCATCTTTTTTTTTTCTTACCACAGGGACTATATGATGCTTGTTTCTCTATGGGAGGGTCTCCACACATGTCCCATTGAGAGGTGGGGCAGTTAAACAAAGGCATTTCAAAACCAATGTAAAAAGGGCAAATCTTTCCAAGCAGCCACAGATCTTGTTATATCATGGGGTCTATCTGGTGCAGGCACGTGACTAAGAGGCGGCAGCCATCAGAATGGCAGGAGCACTGCGAGTCTGTGTGAGAGAAGTGAGGATTTGCATCCTTGCAGTGACAAGTGGTGGCTTTGGGACCAGATGTAGCCTGCAGGCCAGCTGAAAGCAAGCCCAGTTAATAGAGCTGTGTCTGAGCTGCTGCCAGGGAATGGCAGGCTGATATATTTCATTGATCCAGCATTTAATTTACATGGCACTCCCTTTCAGCCATAGTGGCAAGACAGCATATTCTCCTCTACTTGGAGAAGACATTTATGTATAAACAGTATATATAAAACCACAGGAGTACACTATATATGAATCGGATCTGAATCACAAAGTTTTTTGGCACCTTAAGTGTGCCAGCAATGTATTCCCTACCACAGAGGAGCCAACTATTGCAATATCAACTGTTGCATGGATCCATACCAACTATTACATTTTGCCAGTCACTTACAGCAAGAGTTGGTGGAATTTATGTTTTTGAGATCAACTTTCTTATTTTAGGAGGACTGCAAAATTCACCCCTGGAAGCAAAAATGACAAAAACTGAAGCTTTCACCATGAGGAGGCAAGTCTCACATGAAGACAATCATGCCAAGGAAAGTTGAAAGCAGAAGAAAAAGAGAAGAGCAACTATAAGATACATTGATTCCACAAAAGAATCCTTGAATTAAAAGAGCTGAGCAGGGCTTTCAAGGATAGGATATTTTGGAAAACACTCATTCATAGGATGGGTCGTGGAGGACTTGTCTGCACCTAACAACAAGCAAGATCCACCAATTGGAGCATGGTAAAGCAAAGGAGCAAAGTAGATACACAGAAGCCTCATTTGGGCATGCAAATTCCAAAAGGGCTACACATGGGAGGGGAGGGAGCACTCCAGCCCCACCTCTGCCCTCCTTGCCAGGTGTCATCATTTTGTACTTGTACAGGGTAAGCAAAGCCTGCTCTGTCTGTGGACCTCCACATGACCTGATGCTGGGTAGTCATCATTCAAGATCTATAGAAACTCCATGGATAGACAGAGGAGGTTCTCTGCTTCCAACCATTGCCATCCATGAGCAGAGGATGATGAAAGAAGAGAAAGAGGGTGCAGTTGGAGTACTCCTTCTCCTCATGTATTAGCTGGTCCAGATTTACGTAGGGTACCTGAACAGCAGGGCTTTAGAACTGAGTAATCCTGAGCCTTGTTTTAAGTGCTAGAACCAGCTGCAGCTAACAGTCCTTCCACACAAAGGAACAGTCTAGGTCACCCCAGGCTTTCTCCATTCAGTAGTATAATGTAGGGAAAGGTTGGTAAGAGGAGTCATTTTGTTGCAGTTGGGCATCAGAAATATTGGTCCACTGCAGAGCTCTTCCATTAAGTACCAATCTATCTTCTGCCCAACCTGGGTTACAAGAAATAATTGCAAACTGTAGTCCATGATTGCAGAACTAGTCATTGGCAATGCTGCTCAACTGTGTTGACAAATGAAGTGGTGTGTGTGTGTAAATCAGGCACAGTTCGCATTGATATCAATCCTACCTACCCACCCACTTTTCCGAGCCAGCTTTCAAATACAATTTAAAATAAAACCAGCTTCTTCTAATCTGGCAGCGTTTGCTACCTTGTCAAAGGGCAACAGCTAAATCTGTATGCATGTGCTGCCAGAGAATCAATACAAAAATTAGCAGCAAGGAATGGCAGTTCTCAAGCTATTTACACCAGAGCCTGTTTCTGTTTTGTTTTTCAGTGCTCCAAGACAGTGATGACTTTTTTTTTTAAGGATGGCATGTTTTGCTACTGTCTGATGAAGGGACCTTCACTAATTGCATTGATTATTGGGAAATGCAACAACCACATTAGAAATGGATCATCAACAACCTTTTGCTGAAACTCCCTTCTCCCACATTCCAGCATGCATGCTTCAATAAAATTAATTAAAGGATTCTAATATGCCTGAATTTTCAGAAGGAGCTGCTTGAGAATAGATTAATATTTGAGTCCCACTTCATGGCTGGTGACTTTAGCTCTGGATCAGTGACAAATAAGTGACAAACAAATTTCCTCTAAAGACCCTGTCCAATCTTGCCAGCCTATTTAGTACTTTAAAATAAAACAAAGCCATTGTTTATGTGCTTTGCTTTACTATCCTGCCTGCACTGATTAGCTCCAGCCTGGTGCTAAGTTGTAAATCAGCCACTGAGCAGGCTAGATCAAGGTGAACTTTCTGCCAAGGATCTGATATGCTCAGGTATCGTGGTTCCAGATCGTTAAGTTGGACCAGGCATTTAAATTGGCCGTACCTGAGTGGTATTATGCATTCTGATGTTGCACTAAAATAGGCTTAAACAGCTTCCCTCATACACCCACCTGTCCATTCCTTCCCACCATTTTAATCTTGTGTCTCTGTAGTCTGTTCTTGTCTGCTGAAAAACAGAGAGACAGGGGGATATTTTCAGGCAGCAGTAGCCTGATGTTCAACAGGTCAGAAGAAGATTGACATTTTGGTTCATGTTGTTGATCAGTGGCATTGATCCCATTTCCACAGATATAAAGTATGCCTGGGTTCACGGACCGCTTAGGATGATTCTCGGCGCTGCCAGACAGATGGAAGACCTAATCTGCCGTGCAAGAGGAGCAAATGTCACCTCCTGCCCACGACATGCACCCCAGCGAAATGCAGCCTTCTGATAAATGGCAGAGATGAAATACTTCTATTTTGCTTAACAACCTGAGCTTTAACCATTTTTGCAGCACAACTTAAATGCAGTGGAATTGCCATTATGGGATGTCAGCACTGATGCATTGACTAGGAACCGTGAACATAATGCAGACAACTACGAGGCACATGGGACTAATAATTCTTTTGCTACTATGTTTTCCATCCTCTGACTCACCATGCAATGCGTCTCATCACCTCTTGGGCAGACTTGTCTTAATACCTAAATTATGCATCTGTGTTGTTCTCTAAAACCTATTATTTATATCAGACTTTTCCTCACCTCTCTAAGAAACATGTCTCAATTTTCTGCTAAAGAGATGGATTCTGCCTGGGGAGAGAAATCACATCACATTTGTTTTTTTTTTAATTTTCCCCTTTCAAAATCTTAATTTTCTCCTGTCAGAAAGAAAACCAGCAGCTGAACATATTTAAATAAGTTGTCATGGTTGTTGTTGGTGTGGGGTGTGGGGTTGTTTATTTGCTTGTTTTCCTTTATTAGGCAAGCCCAGGAAATCTTACATAGTTCCCTCTCCTGTATGGCCATCTGTGAAAGACCAGAAAATTACTGTTCTCTGTGATGTCTGCCATTCATTTGCACATGCCAATATATATTTCCTTGTAAGTGATGGGGGCTGCTTCTGATTGGCTGCACAATGGTGAAGCATCACAGAGAAGAAAGCAAGGTGATCTTTCTGCCTCTGATGTTTGGAGCTGTGGCTGCTTTGCGTATCTTTCTGGAGATGATTTTTTTCTGAAACAGACATGCATCTCTGAAATAAAAGGACCAGAAGCCTTGCTCAGCATGCCTGGCCCAGAGTGTCCCCATGTGCCTGGACTCCTCCTTTGATCTTGGAATGTTTTGTATGAAGGTCTGAAAGGCTGTCTCTGTATGCTCAGCTGGGCATCGGGTTTCACATCATGCCAAGATTTCTAAGCCTATTCAACTGAACATGCATAGAAACTCTCCTCTGTAGTTTCTATGTTTAGGATTTAAAAATGGAAAAAAATAATAGAATAGTATAAAAAAAGAGAAGAAGAAAAAGAAATCCTCTTCAGAACTTTGCACTCAAACTGATTGTCTAGAGCAGCCTTCCCCAAGCTGGTGGTCTTCAGAGGCATTTGGACTACAACTTTCAGAATTCCCATCCAGCAGGGCCATTGACTGGGAATTCTGGGTGCTGCAGTTCAAACATGTCTGCAAGGCACAAAGTTGGGGAAGCCTGGTCTAGAGATAGCCTTCCTCTTCTGTGGAGCTGTTTATTTATTTAAAACTTTTATATGCCGTCGCCACACACCTCGGCAACTCAGGACGGCTCACAAGAGCATGCAACCCTCCTGTGCATTTGTCGCTCTTGCCACGTTCAGGCAAATGCCTGAACCAGGCTTGAGTGTCTCTTCTCATTCTTCTTTCCTATACTGTGGGCCCTAACATATTCTCATGAAAAATATTTCAGGAAGCTTAATATTTTAGTTCACAACTTCCAGGTCAAGCAGTTCTCCAGACAAGAACAGTGATGGATCTGCAGTTGCTAGATATCAGTCCAGAAAAGTTAAAAAAAAAGATGGCCTAAGTAATTGAGGTATGTGAGAAGGTAAAAGCTGGCTGGCTCAATGAACTTTCCAGCTCGGGGGGCTGTCGGTTCCTTCAACCACATACTCTGGTTGTTGCATACTCAGAATGTTAACCTTCCTTGACATTAGAGATGTTGGAGAAATCCCTGACAGTTTCAAATGAGGTTTTTGTTCTCTGAATCTGACCTGTGGCTTCTGCAATGGACTGACTTTTTCTGAGTCATGCAGGTTCCAGACAACTGCAAGCTTTTTAATGCTCCTGGGAGGATATTCACAAAGGTGCATTAGCACAAGCTCACTCTGGCCCAAGTATGCATTTATGCAAGTGTGCATTTTCAAACGGGAACAACATTCTCATATGTCCCTTAGAAAAACATGGATTCCATCAGTGAGGTGAAGACAGAATGAAAGATGCCTGACTATCTGTGAAACACAGATGGAGTAGTTTTGACAAAATCTGTACATCCCAGGTTGATATATACCATCCAAATAAGCATTTTACCGTTCAGAACAAATAAGTCTTGGGAAGAAAGTTCTCCCAGCTTCTCTGGCAACCAAGATATTTCTTGCTGTGACAAGTACATACTAACCACAATGTGTGTTGTTGTGCAGTAGACCTGCAAGGGCGAGATAACAGCAGAAATAACTGATTATTTGGGAGGCAGGAGGGACTCAGAGCAGTATTTCTGAAAAGCCCATTATGAAGAATAGCCTTTATGAGACGTCATAAACTGCATGTCGGCACCTTTTACTAAAAGTTCAGGCTTTACATTTCAGTGCTGCAAATGAGGAACCAGCACAGAAAAAGAGCTTATCTTTTCAGCAGTCAACTTCACATCATGCTTTTTAAGTAAGAGCCTGGACTCAATTCTGCAGTCACAAATTGAATCGAAGCAAAGAGATGTAGCATTTCTGTCCTCTAGAAGTCCCTAGATAGATGAAAGCTAAACAACGACAGAAATGGTTTCCACAGCGCTCTATCCAATATGGCAACTGCATCTAATTCTCCAAACTAAAAGTAATTGTTCATGGCACAATCCTTTCCATTCTCAACATACAGCCTGACTAAAATTAGTGAGGATATGGGTAAAATCAGTGACTTGCACCATCCATTGCAATTCTGCTTGGGAATTTGAATTGGTGTCTACAGATCTCACAGTGGCTGGGTTCAGACAATATGACAAGCCATGGTGGTTTTCTTTTTACCATTAATGATCTCTGTGTTGTCTGAATCCAGGCATGGTATTTCACCATGTTAAGTTGGGTCTTTAGAAACCACAAGAAAAAGCAAACAGATTGTTCTGTGGTTTCTCTGTACCACTGTGGCTTGCTGTGTTGTCTGAACCCATGTTCATGGTGTTGGTATGCAACTACCACAGAGTCCGCTGGAAAGAGTGGAAACTTCAGGAGCCACTCCAGCCACCCACCTCTGTATATGGACCAATGAGGGAAAATGCAAGCAACATAGGCAGGCAGCAATGCACCTTGGGATTGAATTTCTGGCACAGTGGCTAATGGGATATATGCCAACAATGACAGGCTGCAAAGGGAGGATGGAAACTATGGTAAAATAGAAACCACATGATCATCTGTCACATCATGGTTAAAAAAACTAACCCATGAGAACCACACAGCATTGCATGTCTGGTTGTGCAAACACAGCCTATGTCTACACTGTTCGATGGGAATGATTAGAGTTGTATTCCAAAAACACCTGGAGGGCATAGGTTCCCCATTTTTGTTGGCTTCTTGAGCTTTCATGTTGCGTTACGCTACATTTTTGCAGCTATTTGCACTTTCACTACAGCTGTTAGCACCTCCTCTTCACTCTGCCCACAGGCACATTAGCTCAATGTGTTTAAATTTTGCCTTCTAGTGCATTGTAGCATCACATCTAATTGCAAGTCAGCAGATGGAGCTACCAAAGGCCAGTGATGGGCAAATGCAAAGTTCCTCAGCTTGGTTTGGACAAACTCTCAGTACTTTTGCACAGTTCTTGGGGTGGGATGATTGGTTGTCCCCTTCAAATGGTATAAGTTAAGCCAGGTATGTGAGCACATTGGCTCTTGGCACTTCAAGCATCTTCCTTGGGGTATTTGCATAGCTTTTGCCTGAGCAGTAATAACTTTACGGTTGTCTGCTACTGGGAGGGAACTGCCATGGATTTCCTATCTCTCCTTC
>NW_025335268.1:52190284-52260935 GCF_004798865.1 Varanus komodoensis
GGGGGGGCTGCAGAAGGAGTAGGATGGGGGAAATCTGTCCCATGAGTGGGAGTCACATATTATGCAAGGGCTGAATCCAACCTATTAGACTTGTGTTTTAGTTCTCTTCTTTAAAGCCTACTCAAGTGAAAGAACTTTGTTTTAGCTCTGGAATAACTTGGAGAGTGATGGAGTTCTGTTCATATTATGAGCGAGGCAAACTGGTCTTTCAACCTCAGCATTATCGCTGCTCCAGCAAGCTGCAAGCTAAGCTTTGTTGTTCAAGTTCAGCAAGGAGCATATCAGAAGGGCCATGGTGCAAGCAACAAGAAGACGCTGAGCATCAATCTAAATGTGCTTTATACTTAAAGATGCAATAGGGATGATGTTCCACTGCACTAAATGGGATTTTCTGAACAAATGCGCCCAGGATCAATCTGCTACCAATTCCTAGTAACAAAGCAAGATTTCTTTTTACCAAGTCAGACCACTGGTAACTCAAAATTGGTCTGTGCTGAGAACATGATAACCTGCTGTCAAGGATTCAGTATGGGTTGACTGCAGGTTGTCCTTAAGCCATTGTTTATGGTGTTATCCAAACCCAGTCTAGATAACAAACCATGGTGAACAACCCACAGTTCATTCACAAACCACAAACAATGGGTTGTTCATGTTATCAAGGCATAGATAGTGTAGCAGGGTTAAGACAACATAACCCACATTTCAGTGGTAATCCATCTTCTCTACTTGAACTGGCTTATTGTGTTGTCTGAACCCAGTCAGTTCCAGGGAGTGAACTGTCCAGCATTGCAATTGTGAATCTTTCACATTCAATGTGTCACTTTTTCCATGAAAAGTCTGTGTTCCATCACTGTGATGAAACCCACACATTGTCATTGCCTGAACATACTTTGAACCAGAGCCTGAAAACCGAGAACTACCCAATTCTTGGAAACTAGCAAAGGAGCACGTGAGAATGTTTTGCCCCAGTGCAAAGCTCATCTAAGATGTGTTGCACTGGGCCATCTTGCTGGTTAATCAGCTCTCAGAATAATATCCAGCCCCTGGACATGCCATGTGAAGGATCATTCCATCTTTGGAAAGTGCCAAGAGGGGATATGCACATGTCTTGTTTGACTGCTCTGCTAAATGATTCCACCCTGTTAGGTCCCAGCCTTTGCCTTTCATTTGGTTCTTCAGACTACTCAGAAGGACCCTGGTTAGCACCAGGCTTCCATTGTAAATATTTCCATGTCAGGATGAAATGCAAAACCTGCTGAAACTCAGCAACCTGCTGCTAAATTAAATGATGAAGGAGAATGAGTCTTTCATCTATCATGTTATCTGGAAACTGCCATTGCCCATTAGTTCCACAAGATAATCTGATACAGACTGACTGCGCATATAAGGATGCTAAAAAGTCCTTGTTAAGACTGAAGGGCCATCAAATGAGCTGTGGCATGGTCTTAAGTGTGCGGACACGTTCCCTTCCTGCCAGCCAGTCTCCTCATCTGTGTGCATGTGCATATTCATGCTGATGGAAGCCCTTTATAATCCCTGTGCAAAGATGACATGCCACCACCTAGTAAAACACTTTCCATATTCCTGAGCTCAGCATATGCAGCATAAGAGAAGGGCAGAAACTCAGTGGCAGAGCACATGATTTTCAGGCATAAGGTACCTGGTTAAATCCAGGTGAAAGAATCTCAGGTAGCAGGGCCAGGCAGACCCATCTCCATCTCTGGAGATCTTGGCTTTCTTTGCCACAGAGGACAAGGCAAAACAAGATAGACCAGTTTGTCTGATTCAATATGGACCACTTCCTATATTCATCTATTCATCTAACAGTCCTGTGGACAAAGGGCTAGCAAAGACCAGAAAAGGGATGTAAAAGGGAAAAAAATCTATTATGTTGGTTGCAAAATGCATACTGGAGAAATATTAGAGGTGGAATGGAACTTCTCCAGAAGCACACTCACTACAAATTATGTAAACAAACATCCCCCTTTCACCCTCATTGTGTCAGATGGCTGGTAAATATCTTGGTCCATTGCTTTGAGAAGGTGCTAGGCTCATCTCTTGGGAGAAAATTCTTTTGATGGCACATTGCTATCTGGCCAAACTAAGCCTGCAATTTTGTACACATTTACACCACACTCGCTGAGATTTCTAAGTAGACATGAATGGAGGCATGGGGAAATATGCTAGGGATTTTTACCAGCATTGTAATGTCTGACACACTAGTTGGTCACAGTTATGTAACAACTTTTTTTTTTTAATGCAGTTTTCTGTGGTATGTATTTCAGTGTGTGCTAAAGTTGCGGTGGGTACTGTGCTGGTGGGAAGTGGGTTCACCTTAATGGGCTACTGGACTGGGAGCAGTGGTGTTGCCATTAGGAAATGTCCTACCAGGCTTTTTTCTTAAAGTGATTGTTAATGCACCCATGTGGAGGTGAACAGAAACCTCTCAAAATGCTTGAAGTGCTGGGTAAGGAACAACTAGCTGAAAATGTTCTGTACACAGATCTACCCAGAATTAGATCACATTGTCTTCAGTGGCATTTACTCCAGCAAAAGTCAGCACATGAGAGAAGGGATTGTTTTGGCTTTGGGGAATTATTAAAAAATGACAACAACCTCTGTTCGTTGTGCATAATTGGCATAAAAAATGAAAACACCCCTCAAAGGGACATTTCTCTGCCCTCATCACCTTTCTGGGAACTCCTACCTTTCTCACAATTGTATTTCTATGTAATGCAAGATCACTTTTCGAGCACAGTGGGAATTATGCTGTATTCATTAGCATGTGCCCCAACAATGGTAAATGTGTTTTGCATAAATACTGTGACAATGCTGCCTGATAAACAGAGGGGACCTAATGTTTATCCCTCCTTTTTGAATTGCTCTGCAATACGACAAAAGAAGAAGGGGACGGCAGAGGACGAGGTGGCTACATGGAGTCACTGAAGCAGTCGGCGTGAACTTAAGTGGACTCCAGGGGATGGTGGAGGACAGGAAGGCCTGGAGGAATGTTGTCCATGGGGTCACAATTGGTCGGACACGGCTTCGCGACTAACAACAACAACAGTCTGACTAAGGTTTTAAGTTTATGGCTGTTACATGCTGTCTGGCTGTCCTTAGGAAAAATCAGAAAAGCTATCTGAGGTTTCAGAACAGCTTCCAACCCTGGAGGTCCCCCTTCCAACTTCCTGGCTGGTGCAGTTCTGTCCATGTCATCTTAGACTCTGAGCAAGCAAGATTGTTTCTGGGGAAGGTACTGAGGAGGGAGTGTTCTGGAGTGCGGGGTAGGAAGGAGAGGAGTGGGCCACTGCCAGAAAATCTTGGAAGTGCCTCAGCCTCTCCTTTTGAAGAGGGAAAAATATTTTTGATGGTGAGGAAAACATGAAAATAACCCTCATTTTCATGGCCCTCCCAGCCTTGATTGGATGCCCATAATTTCCCAAGGGCAGAAGATTATGATCAGCCACATAGGACTTTGCCCCTCTTAGCCCTCTCAGGAGCTACAAGTTCCTCAAATGCTCTGCTTTCTGTATGACACATGGCTATAAGTGCATCAACGTACATTACAATAAAATGTGGGAAGAAAACCACATCCTAAATGAAAATGGTTCATGTTGATAAACATGGTGCAGTATAATAAGCCCAGTCAAAATAATATCAGTCCTCTGTCTTTCCACTATTGAGGTTGTGTGGTAGTTCTTGATGATATTCATGTGTCTTCACATCAATTGGTAAATGGCAATTGGGGAAAGGTGAACAATCATCTCTGGAACTGCGTAGGGGTGGTGAAGGGCTGGATTGGAACAGGAAAATGGGAGGATTCTCTGTTCTACACTACTTCCTTCTAAATCTGCTCTTTCTTTTGAAATGTGTCCATTGGGATTTAGTCCCCCACATCTCTGCACATCTAACAGTTTGGCAAGCTCTAAATCCAATAGCATGCATAATAAGAGCTATTGAAGAGCTCTAAAAGGAAGGGCATCAAAATCCACACTTTAGTAAGCAAATCTCAGTCAGGAGCATTGACCCCGTGGTTTGTTATTCTGAGTCTAATTCTGATCACAGTTTCACACTGAATGAATGTCAGATTGATTCTTCTTGTCCTGCTAAAAGCTGATCAACCCAGAAACTTACTTCAGGTCATCTGAAAGATCTTAAGATCCAGGCAGGAAAAAGATGGTATTTCACCTAACCTGGTTCCAAACCATATGGAGCTTTACAGCTCAGAATCAGTACTTGGAATTTGTCCAGAAACAGATCAGTAGCCAGTGATGTTATTGTGTCAAGAAAGTCAAATGCTACCTGTAAATGACCCTGATCAACAATATGACTGCAACATGCTGTACCTGCTGAAGTTTCTACACACTTTTCAGAGGCATCCCCACATGGATCCCATAATAGTAGCCATATGTCCCTGTGGATAGATCTCTCTGGCATACAAATGGATTCTTGGCTACCATTCAGTTGTGGGCATCCAGGATCATGGACGAATCCAGGTGTGTACAATAGTACATGCCAGAGCTTTAGAGAACCCCAAAAAGGAGAAACTGAAATTGCTGGCCATGTTTAGCCTCAAGAAGAGAAGGATGAGGGGAGCACTCTACAAGTATCTCAAAGCCTGTCACAAAGAGGAAGGTCAGGTTCTCTTTCTGATCATCCCAGAGTCCAGGACACAGAATGACAGGCTCAAGTTACAGGAAACCAGATTCTGGCTAGATATCAGAAAAAAATTCCTGACTTGTTGCAGCAGTACAACAATGGAACCAATTAACTGGTGAAGTCATAGGTTCTGTCACATTAGAGGCATTCAAGATGCAACTGGACAGCTGTCTGAGTGGGATGGTTTAACTGGAAGTCTTGCAACTGGGGAGGGGGCAGTCCTGAAGCTGCAGGGGGCTGGACCTGATATCCTTACTGACCCCTTCCAACTCTACTGTTCTTTGAGTAAGGAAGATTGTTCATGAGCTCATATAGGGCAGTTACTTTATTAACTTTGGTAAGCTTCACTCAAAAGCATAAATCCCCCTGCCTGCTTCAGTGATGGTCATTTCATTCTGGTGAAAGTGATTCCATGCATGACCACATTAAAAATGCAATCTGTCCTGTTTCTTTTCCAGCAGAAGTATCTGTATTGAATCCTTAAAGAGTACATTGGGATTATATTAATGCACAGGCCTATGCGACAAGTGGAGATTTATCTCCAGAAAGAATGAAAGAGTAGAACGCTTGGAGAAAAATAATGGACCATTCTGAATAACAGGCATTGCAGATAGAAATGACCTTTTCAGATGAAATGATATCAGAGCAGGTTAAATGAAAGACAGTCCACTCTTATGTTCTAGTTAACGAAAAGTACTTGGAGGTAGGCTATCTGGTGTGGAATATCAAGGCTTAATTTAAGTGATGGATTGCAGAAAGATGCATTTACTAAAACTATGCAGTTAGTCTTCAGTCCTGCAGGTGTGCACACTTGGGCTGTGTGAATCAGTGCAGTCCAAAGTGTGTGTATATTCATCTTAACAGCAGAATGAGTGGCCTTACCTGTATATGAGCAAAATGGCAGTTAGGAATAGTCACATTTAAGGAAACACATAAAAACTCAAAAATTTAATATCTGGCATAGGTTACTACTTGGCAAAGCTGGTATGTGAACTCTGGGGCACCGCTGTATACATCCAGCCACAAGCAAGTTCCACTGATGTCGCTGGGGTGCACTCCAAGGTTAGTGCATCTAGAATTGCAACATCCAGGTAGGAATGCGCAGAGCTTTAAGGAGTCCTCTGCTTTCCAGTGTGGACCACCAGTGTCTTCTAGAGCATGTGAGACCCAAGAATCCCTGCTGAAAATGAACACCCTTCAGTTTAGGCCCAGTCTACTTTCCCAGTTTTATGCCTGTTTGACAATACTCAGCTAGACAGGGTTTGCTGCCCTTTTTGTTCTGGATGGTGGAAATCTCCTTTTAAGCAATTTTTGTTTGGCTACCTGAGCCAGCACATCAAAGATAGAGGCTATTTTCTGATGGGGTCAAATGGATCTCATGAAGGAGGCTGGCTCCTTGGTCTCAGGTAAAATATTGTCACAATGCCTCATCTCCTTGGGAACTGAGACTGTACTGCAAGCGGGAAGGGCGGCTCAGAGACAATCTAACAGCTGGATACACTTTTTCACAATTTCTTTCAGCTCAATAGGATCCATTGCAACGTTCAGTTTGTGGAGGAATAATTAAGAGCCTTCTGCTGTCACCTGCTGGACCAAAATGTATTGCAACATGTCCATATTTCACAGCTTTTCCATATTTCAAATTCTGCATGTGTTGTATCTGTGGCAAATCCATATTCACAACCACTTTGCCCTAGCTAATTAGATTCCACTCAAAAAAGCCCCTCATGGATTAAATATGGGGCTCCAATAGGTAATGCAACACATCTTGGACAAGAGTAATTAAATTAGTCTTAGCTTTGAGATTTCCCAGGTGAGAAACAGAATTGCCAGAAAATTAGCAGTTGATAATTAGTTCATTGGCACACTTCAATGAGAAACAAAGGATCTAGATGTGAAAGTAGCAGGTTCTGTGCTTAACGTATACCATGGGGTCAGTACCCACATCTAAGTTATTAGTTATTTGTTTTTTGGTGCCAGGCTAAGACCTTTTTATTTAAAACTTATTTTAATTGCTAAATTATTGAATTAATTAGGATTTTAAAATTAGCCGAGAATGCACTGGGGGTTATTAAATGTTTTTTTCTTTTAAATTATTATTTTATTATTATTATTATTATTATTATTATTATTATTTATGTATGTTTTTATGTATTTTTTGTGATCCGCCCCGAGGCTTTGTTGGGATGGGAGCGGCATAGAAATGTTTTAAATAAATAAATTTATAGTGAACTTGAGTGTAAAAATGTAATAAAAATGGTATTCCATTAGATGAGAAAGGAAGAGGAGCACTGTATCTCAAACTGTAAATACAAAATATTACTAGAAATAATTCTTGCATCACATGTCTCTAAAATGTCGTGAGATTCTGGATTTTTTTAATATGCATACTATTGCAATCATTTACCTTGATAAGACATTTGGAATTTATTATTTAAACATAGATGGATTTAAAATAGAACTTATCCTTAGGACTATTGCTTACCAGAACATAAATCAAGGTAGTACAAACAAGGTAAATATATTTTATAGCCTTCAAACACTATGTAAAGAAGACATTACACATGCAACATGGGGAGCTATTCTTTTTGATCAGCTGTCTCCAGCAGCTGGCCTATAAATACTTTTAGAAACCATGAAACAGACAATTATTTTCCTTTGCTTAAAGCCCTGACTTAAAATAATGCTGCATGTATCATGTGTTTCTGTGCTAGATACACACATACATAATGTCTAGCTACATGTATGCATATGTATCCACACATGTATTTATTCATTTATTATTTTATTTACTAGTGCTATGCTGGTATTTTTAGTAAAGAAACAAAAGATAAATGTTGGCTGAGAAAACAGTTTCTGAAATATATATAGAAATATATGTTTGCATGATCTAGAACTAGAGTAAAACATTGATCTTCTTATAAGACAACAGCTGGTTTTGAAAGGATTTTTAATACATATGTTAATCAGATAGCCCAGGTTTGCTTAAATATCTAATATATTTGAAAAGAACTGCCAAAGCTGCTTGTGCTTGTTAATTTAAATGCATATTATTGTAACAAATAACGTTTGGTTGCATTTCAGCTGTATCTAGAATGAAGTAAGCTCTAACCTAGAAAAATATGTCTGAAAGACTCACCAAATACTATACAGCAAAAGAATCCCCATCAGCAACAACATGTAAACAAAAGTGTATGTTGACTAGGTGACATCTGGGACATGGGGTGGAAGGGAAGAATGAATGCTTGATTCTTTTACCCACCTATCCTTTTACCCATTTCTACCCTGAAAATAACTTTTTAAAAAAGTTGATTGCTATGTTAGAAATTCACAGATTCATTTCCCAGTTCCATCCCCTTCCTTCTCTTTAAGAGTGTCATTGCCAGCAATTCTTCCCTATCCAGCTACTTCTCTTCCTCCGGCTCAACACAAGAGACAGTTTTTCTGCATAAAGCTGAATGATGGGTAATTGCTCCATTTAGTAACCCCTTTTCAATGGCAAATGATCATGGAGGGTGCCAGAAAGCAAAGCTGAGCGCCCTTGAAACAAGCTTCTCCAATCTTTAATGCTCCAAGTAATGGAATAACTAGGGCTAGTGGTAAGTAGTCATTTTAAAGCAATTATGAGGAAGGACCCAAACTCATCAGCACATGGCCTTGCATGATTTACGGGGCTCTCACAGCCATGATACCCTGGAACCAACGTTTGCCAAAGGGCAATTTGAGAACTAGAATGCTTAATAAGAATAGCAGTCTGCTTAATTAAAAATCCAGAAGAGGGATACAATAATAATTTCCACTCCGTTCCACAGAGCCAGATGAGTGACTAAGAAGAGCCATTCAACCCTCACTGCTTCTTTTTTCCTCTTCCTTGTCCATCCCTTTTCCTCACTGGTCATATCTTTGGACTTTAAGACTGAAGGCAAGGCCTTATTTTACCTGCTGCTCTGGAAGCCCACTTCGTCCAAGGAAACACAATAAAAATAAAGTGAATTAAGCAAATGTAAATTCCCAAGACTGTTTAAAAATGGGTGAGTGGTCCAGCTTTTTCAAGTGGCAATATAGTGAGAAATGACACCAACTGGGAGCACTGAACATTCCTCAAAGCACATATTAATGACATCCTATTTTCACTGCATGTTACGCCATTACTTAGGGCATGTTACATGTTAGGGCATGTCTCTTGGGCATGTTAGAACACAATGTCCTGCAGTTCCCAGCATTGTCCAACCAGCAAAGATTGTACCTTTATTCCGCTAACGCAGGCGAATTTATCCCAAATGCAGATGGTGCTGCAGACACATGCGGCTTTGACTATTCTGCCATCTTGTCTGCTTCACATACTTTTAAATGCATGGTAATACAATAAGGTGTCCACAGAAAAATGCATAATGGAGGTAGACTGGAAGGAGCTGTGAATGGAGAAGACAAGCATCTTGCTTTTCTCTAATACTTGCAGCACATTTCTGGTTTTAGGGCCAATTCATGCAGGACCACTTCTCAAGTCAGAACGTGCTGCATATTAGCAGTGGTCCAGAGGGCCTCCCAACTTTCAAGGACAAGTCTTTGGGAATTGGGGGATGCATTAGGTAAGGAAAATCTGTTAAAACAGAGCAATATTTAAGCAGAAGCCTTCATGGAATACAGTTTATCACCACTGGCTTTCTGCTTGTATCTGTATCAATTGATCTAAATATATAGATGTTTAGGTCTGTATCCAATGCAGGCTTTGCACTGGTGAAAAGGGCTCCTGAAGCCCATGGAATGTGACACGTTTGATGGCCATCTATGCAGTTCCCCACCCTGCACATTCCCATTCCATATTGTATTCCAAACTATTCTACTGATGATCAGCTATGACTGGGATATTTGGAAGCTTTACTGATGTATTTTTCAAATATCTGAATAAATTCTGATTACCTCTTGAAAACACAGAATTTGTTTAAATTGAATCTGATGTTTCTCAAGAGTAATATTTGAATGGTATTATTCATTCCACCATGACTCCATAATAACGCCTTTTACGTAGCTGTAGAATTATATACAAGAGCACAGAGACTCTGCATTTATTCAAGTTCTTAAAAAAAACAGAAAGGATTGTGCTATATGCCAGTGTGCTGTGGCTAATTGGTCCTTACAACAACCCTGTGAGGAAATGAAGCAATTATCCTAATTTTAAAGATGGCAGGAACAGTTTGCATGATTACTCTGAGGTCACGAGAAAGTGGCAAAGGGCATAGGTGATTGTATTACTCACAACTCTCTGGCTCCCATTTCCATGACTAATCTGCAGCATCACTCAAGAGACTGGGAAATTGTATGCTTTGGTTACTTGCCAGTGTTCAATTACCGAAAACAAGAACTCTGGGGAGCCTGTGAAGAGTCTGCAGAAATGGCTTCAGTGCAAGCCCCATGAATGCATCAGCCCTTTTGCATGGGGCCTCTAATGGGTCTAAGCTGAGGGAGAGCAAAATGGAACAGGTCGATAATGCCGCCTTCTTTTGTTTGGGAAAAATGTACTTCTGATAAGAGATGCACACAGAGCTTTCCCAACATATTGTTTCCAGGCACTCTATTCTGAACATACAGCGTGTTTCTAGTCCAGGGGGGTGGGGGTCCTAGCTCCAGTATGTTCTATCTTTTCCTCCTGAACAGATTTTTGTTTTTCAGGGAAAAGATGGAAGAAGTGCTATGAAAACATTGCAGGGTTGTGAGCCGCAGGTGACATCATTTGGAAGCCTCTGTTAATGCCCATGAACGAGGCAGGGAAAGGATTCCACTCAAGCTTCATTGGGAAGCACCAGTAACCTGCAAAAAACACTTTAGTTTTGACAACCTCCTTATTCTCTTAAGTAAAGAAGATAAGGAAACAGGTCATTGGTTCCAGGAAACCTAGATGAAGAAAAATTAACTTTAATGGTTCTACCATTAGGTGGAAGAACACCTTCACATGGAAGGTCCAGATTCGAAGCCTGGCATATCCAGCTGGAAAACTTTCTCCTGAAATCCAAGGAAGTTGCTGCCAGATCTTGTTGATACTATTGGAATGAATGGACCAAAGGTCTGATTCTATAGCTTGCCATGTCCCAATAGGGCAGTTCTGGATATTGTGTGGTTTTGATCATTTGTTCAGATTTTTTCTGCCCTATTCTTGCCTTGGCCTGGCTCTCCTCAGCTACAAATCCCACAGGGAGCAGTTGGATGAGATTTATAGCTATCTCACCCTGGGTTGCAGTCCAAGAGAGCAGCCAAGTAATTGTCAGATCAGTGGTTGCTGATATAGAGTACAACATACTCTCAAGTTATATCTGAAAAGAAGACATTTAAGATTTCAGTGCCCAGGAATCCTCTGAACAACTTTTGCCCTCCATATATTTTGGCCTACAATTCCCATCAGCCCTAGCCAGCATAACCAAGAGGAAGGATCATGGAAATTGCAGGGCAAAACTTCTTGAGGCTCATAAATTATCTGCTCTTTCTCTGGAACAGCAGAAATACAGATACAATGAGTTCAAGAGAGCTGGGAAATAAGAATTATCCAAGCTATCACTTCTTAGAGTTACCACTTCCTTGAGTGCCTTCATAGCTCTGTGGCATAGGCACCTACTAACAGATCCCCTGTCTTATCCAGTTCAAACCTCAGTTTATTGGCCCCCATACAGCCTATTATTGAGCCCAAGCACCAGTTCAGGATAGGCACTGCCTCTCCTGCATTTTATGCAGAAGAGGGGTAGAGGTAGGTGTCATCTGCATGTTGATACCGCTTTGTCCCTCCAGGCAACAACTTCTCTCAGCAGTTGCATGTAGATGTTGGAAAGGACAGCCGCATTCCCAGTTGAGACTGATGAACCAAGCCTGGAGCAACATGTGCATGAAGCCAATAAGCCCACCAATGCTGGCTCCAGGCCTTTCCCCTTCCTCTTCCCCTTCCTCTTCCCCTTCCTCTTCCCCATGTCCTGTGCAAAGACATCAGGCTATGCTCCAGGCTTTAGTAGGTAAGAAACCCTGGATTTACCTTCTCATTGCCATTCTCAATTGCTCCGCATCCTCTTCCTCATCATGACTACCAGTTGCTTGCTTGATATGCTTTTCCTTACCAGCTCCATTGCCTGGACGAGAGAGTGAGAGAGAAAGAGGGAGAGAAGCAGGCTGCAAGGATGAAGAGGAGAGACAATTTCATGGGGGTCTTGTCAATGAGGCCCTGCTGGGATGTGGGCCCTTGGCAGGTGACCAATCATATGTACACTGCCGGTTCAGTCACTTGTTCCTGTTGGGGTGATGAGCCACCTCTGTGTGACACCCCCTCACATACCTGTATGTCACTAACAGGTCCTCTCAGAGTCTCTTTTTCTCAAGGCTGAGAAGACCCAGCTCCCTCAGTCTCTCCTAATATGGCTTACCTTACAAACCAGTCACCAGCCTTCTGGCCCTTTGCTGCACTAATTCCAACCTTGCTATATCCCTCTTGTAATGAGGGGACCAGAACTGAACACAATACTCCAGCTGCAGCCTCACCAGAATCATATAGAGTGGCAGTAATACCTCTCTCGATGTAGAAGCCACACTTTTGGCTGTGCAACCAGCCCTCTTGACTGCCATGTCACACTGCTGACTCATGTTTAGCCTGCAGTCAACCAGCACCCTGAGATCCTTTTCACAAGTGCTGCTCTCTAGCCACTTGTCCCCTAACCTGTACCTAAGACACCCATTCCTGTGCCCCGACGAATCCAATTTATTTTTATTTAAAAAACTTTACCTTTTTGAAGGCCTATTTTTAATTAACCTCAGAGAAAAGGAACATTATACTACCAGGAAAGGGATGTTTGTTTACATATTTCAAACCTGAATTTAAAAATGGAGATGTTTGACAAATGTGGATATTTAGATACAATATCAGAATGAATATTTGCTTAGAGAACATTGTGAGAACATTGCTTGAATAATTTACATTCTGGAAGGAAAACAGACAAAGAAAAGATACCAATCATTGTTTTCACAGGAGCCTTTAATCAACTTCCTCATTCGACCTGCATGCAGGCGTGTGTGAAATCTGATCAGGCATGAGAATTACAGTATTTCAGAGTTCAGTTCAGAATTGGGCTTGGTAAAGTGAGCCATTCCACCCCCATTGCCCCAAGTATCTTCAAAACAGCTGTTTGATCCATTGTGCTGCCGATGCCATCATAGGGAGAGTAACAGCAAGGATCCGATTTCTTCCTATCACCTCTCTGTGGAAGCCCCCAAACCATGCTGCAAGGCCTGTGACCTGCCTATTTGCCCTCTTTTCACTATCCTGGAGTGATGCTGGGAGTGGCAATAGTGGCAGCCACTATTGGGGTGACTTGCTTTGGTAGCATCTCAGACCCTGGAAAATCTGGAGTTTGATCACATCAGGCAAGTGATTAGCTTCATCTGGGACTCAGACACATCCTGCTCATCCCATCACATTCCATGTGACCCATGAATCTATCAGGTGATGTTTGAATGTCATGTCTGGAGAGACTCTGGGAAATCTATTTTCTTAGACATTTGTGCAGATGTTAGGTGCTCTGAAAGCTACATATTCCAATATGGAGCTAAATGCACAACCGAGGCACACTAAGGAAGCTACAAGTTATAGGTCCTCTGGTCCTTGGGATGCTGCAAAAGTAGAACTCCAGGAGGTGGCGGGGAGGAGGGAACCCTCGAGTGAGAGCTTGCAGAAGTTACTGTTGCTGCCACTGTCAGACCGGACAGAAGAGAAAGTGGGATGCAGAGGAGGATGGAGTTACATTGCAAGAAGAATTGATGGGGTCCAGATGCTCACCCAGGGCTGAGGGTGAGCTTTTCAAGCTTCAGAGGCTTGCATTTCAAAGCTGGGGTTCTTCCATCTGAAACTTCTACTGTGTAATTGCCTTCCTTCATTCATGGGATTTTACAGGCAGTCCAGACTCCATGTGTAGCCATGTTTTCCCACCACCACTTCATCTTTTTTCTCACTAGAGAGCAAACAGATAGAGGAAGGCATCCCATAATGGGTTAACTCTTCCTATCATCTAGGGAACAGCAAGGGCCACAGAGCAGGTGTTCAGATCCCCCGTTCATACCAGGCTGTGCCCTTTGCTATAGCTCAGAAACAGAAAAATAGAAACTCTCCCAGGTGGAGTCGTAAGAAGAACCACAAGCAAGGTCATTAATATGAAAGCCATTCTCATATCTGAAGGAGTAACTGACTGGAGCCCCAGAGGAGCAGGACCAGCTTGAGGGCAGAGAGGTCACTTGTGCAGACTTGTGTAAATATAGACTCCGTGAAAAGGAAGGGTGCAACTGGGATGCCTCCAGCACAACTACCCCGAAGGAAGCTGCTTCGCAAGTACCAATGGTCCATTCTCCAGATCTCTGCAAAGAAGGCACCCCACAATGGGAAATGCTACAGTGAAATAACAATTCAGGCGGAAAGAAGATTTACAAATTAATGGAGTATATTGTAATGCTACTAACTGCTGGGGTACCAAAGGAGGCGTCTGCAGAGGTGTACATGCTGATTCTGTAATATCGGCAAAAGGTCTGCCTTGCATATCTCAGGCAAGGATGCCCTTGTGCTTAAGGTGGCTGGGATGGCTGCTGATCTTGTAGAATCTGTGGCAACATGGAGAGGTTTGGGGAGACGTGATGCTTCATATGCCAGATATATGCCTCTTTTGGGCCATCTTGCTAATGCAGCTCTGGACACTTTTGCCTACAGTTGTCAAGTAAAAGGATATGAATAAAGAATCCAGTTGTTTAAAGGATTGGCAGGTTTAAAGTTTATTTTTACTGCCCTATGTATGTCTCAGTTGTGCCTATTGGTGAGAGGAATTAGAGCAGAATGAAGGTAGCAGTAGCTCCTAAGACTTGTGCAATAAGGTGTAATATTTGGGTCTTTTGAAAGCTGATGAGTGTTTTGCTTATTGAAAGGGCGGATGTTTCAGAAATTCTTCATCCAGGAGCAATAGCTATCAGAAATAATATTTGTTCAGACAGTATTTGAAGTGATAAATATTGAAGTGGCTCAAAAGGAGCTTTTAATATTGAGAGAACCGTATGTAGGCGCTGTGATCAGGATCTGTGAATTGTAAGAGGACTTTTCAGAGAATCATAGAACAGAAGCCCCCTAGAGGAAGCTTTTAAGGTGAGGGTGTGTTTAAGGTAGGGCATCTTGATTTGGCTAGAACTGAAGAGATGACATGTTTGCCTTAGCAAGGTGCTGGGCTTAGGTTGAAGCTGAGGCCTGCATGGAAGAAAAGTTCTTTGAAGCCTGCTGTTTGGGTACTGATCTTTTCCCCTGCACCACCTGAAGAAAGCCTTCCAAGTGGCATCATATTTGAGTGATATGGGTTCCTTGCAGGAGGCCAGCAGAGTATGTAGGACTGTATCCAGACAGCTTAGTTTGAAGAAGTTTGATTTTTCAACAGCAATGCAGATGATTGGAGCCATCAGAGATTCAGATGAAGAACAGAGTCCCAAGAGAGGAACCTGCTTTCTGAGGAACCATTTGATTTCTGATTTATGAGTAGTTAGTGCTGCTGTCATGAACAGCACCATCCACTGATGTGACATAGACCAGATGGGCCTCCTCTACCCTCGTGCAGGCACCATGAAGTCATCACACCTACAGCATCTTGCACAAAATGTTCTATGCAAGTAGGAACCCTGCACCAGCAGGGTTCAGTCTTGCGTGGGGATCCTCACACTGTCCATACGAATGCCCCCTCCCCAGGGAGAGTCACGCTGTGCGTATGGAAATTAAGGGAGGGGCTATGTGATGCATGTCACATTGATGGGTAGAGCTGATTGGAGTAGGAGTTACTTCCTCTCCGTCACTCAAGCAGTGGGTTCCTATTTCCCTTAAGGACTGCATAGGGCTTAGCCGTAGTCTTTACTTCTGGGGAGCATGAAGGAGCCCTCAAACAAGGCCGAGGTACTGCTAATTCACCAGCACATTGAAGTGGGACAAGTCAGGCAAAGCTATATGATTTGCCCAAATGATCCATCTGACTTTCATAGACTTGTATGCTTAAAACAGCCCTAAGCAATTGTTAGGGCAAGGGATGTGGAAGGGACAGTAAACACTTCTAAGCCCTTTGGGGGATCAATGAGATACAAGTGTGACCAAGCAGGGGCTTTTCCAGTAAGAAACACGTGCACTTGTCCACTTATAGTACAATAACAACCACAAAATTAAAAATCTGGTCGTACGCGCTCCGATATTGATTTCCACTAGCAAAGAGATGATTTCCTCTGCCAATTCATATTAGAGCATAAGCCAGCGCTCACATCCAGAGGGAGGGAAAAGTAGTAGCAACACATTCTGCTCTGCTCCGAGCTCCTTAATGATCCCAGCTCCGAAACACATTAAGCAGAATGTTTCCCTTCGTGGTTCAGCTCCCCTGCTTCCCTTTTTAAAGTGCACTATGTCATGTAGATAAGCTCATACCAAATAAAATCAATTGTCCTCAGCACTATTTTACTTCCCACAACCATTTTCCTCGCAGTGGGAAAGTAGAGGCAACTGTGAGGCTTGCCAAATTCATTCCGCTTACAGGATTTAAAGCCAGTGCATGAGCCCGCTAATGTAATAACAAACGATATGCAAGATAAAAGATACATGAATGGAGAGGAGGTCTAAAGCAGATGTCTCTTTAAATACTAGCACATGAATACCAGGAAAACAATTTTTTAAAAGTTGTTAGTCCAGATACAGGTTGTATAAATCAGCAGGGGTTTCCTGAAAGCCAAAGGAGATGAACTTTGCAAAAGGAAAGGGTTTTGCAATTTTTTATTTACATATCGGTGCCAGTTGGTGAAGTATTCTTAAATACATCTGCTAAAAGTGTGCATTCTTCTTGGGCTTCATATTAATATTAAACAGTATTTGTGGTACCAGCTTTATGGTGTGATGCTGTTATGTATTCTGCGCTACTTCAAATGCTTTTAGAGGAGAGGCAATCCACACAAATTAGAAATGAATAGTTTGTTTTTAATGAATTTAATAGAGATGCTTGGTTGTGTCAAAATGTATCTACACTGAAGAAATGGGAGTGGTGAAACATTAGTGGGACTCAGTACACTTAGTTATATTGAAAGCTGGTGTGGCACTGTTGTGAGAACGCCGAACTTGTGCTCTGGAACTCTGGGTTGTAATCCCCACTCAGCCATGAAGGCTCCTTGGTGACTTTGGGCCTTCACTGACTCTCAGCCTAGCCTACCTCACAGGGTTGTTGTGAGGATAAAATGGAGAGCAGATGGCATAAGCCACCATGGGTTCCTTGCATATATAGAGCCAGGATATTAAAAAGATGGGTAAGATTGTCTGTATGTCTGGATGTGGAGCTGAGTCAGGTTCACACAGGCAAGTACATCTCTTGATTTCTCTCAGCTTTTTTCCTGGAACACAACATAGTGAATGTGTGAACAGACCCTTATAGTGTGAGGTGTTATCAAACTGACTCCTGAATTCTGAGGTAAATGTATGGAGAATTTTGTTTAGAGAATTTCACTTGCATTTCTCTGCAAATGTTCCAGCCTAATGAGTGGCTAATAGAATTACCTTCCAGACTAGTTATTGTGATACAGTTTGACTGAAAAAAATGGCTATAAAAATGAGTAGCATAGTAGAACAATGTCTCGTATGGGATGGCGCCACCTTCAGGTTTCTGAGGGATCTTGGGCACAGGTGCAATGGGCCACCACCAACTACCCACTTGCTCATCACCACTGCCATCAGTTGTTACGGCTCTTCTCTGTTATCATGGCTACCTCTTGCCTACTTTACAGGAAGTTAGCAAGTAGGCAGTGGCATCCATGGTGCTTGACCATGAACTCTGGGATCTGGGCCAGAGAAGGGGGCAGGTGAGCAAGTCACTGAAATAGTGGAGAAGACAGGTCCAGGGGGCTTTTTTTAATGGGCCCTTGTCCTCAGTGAGGGCCTTGCCATGCCTACCCCGGGCACCAGCCCTGATCCTATGAAGAAATACCTAACCATGCAACAACTCCTTCCTGTGAGGGAGGGAGGGAATGGAAGGGTCATCCAGCCACTGTGGAAGTATTCTTTTGGTCAGAGAAGAGAAGGCAGAACATAGGTTCAGTCGCAATGGGAGCCACACAGGACAGAGGATATAATGCCTGCTCTTCAGCCGCAATTATGAAAGGATTATTCAGGTTTTCTTGGCGACCTGGAATTCTTTGTTTGAGGCTGCACCTCAATGCAACCATTCCTTAAAGGAGAAACCACTTCTGTCTAACTTTGACCACACAGGCAAATGATTAGCTACCCCCAGGACTTGGTTCAGAGGTACCAATGCACCCGGCTCACTATTTGATCCATGAAAGTATCAGTTGATTCTTGGGTGTCATGTCTTTTCTATTTCAGGCAGAACTCTCTGATCACATCAAACTAGTGATCAAACAGGTGGGTTGCTTTCCAACTCTTTCAGTTCTGGAGTCCAAAGTATGCTCTGCCTCATTTCCTGATTGTTTTCTTTCAATGCATGCCAATTCATATTTAAATGGCGTACATTTCCCTGTCGGGGACAGATCCAAAGGGACATTTGGCAACCAGTCTGCTCACCTGCTTCTCTTTCCGGTCCAGGTGGCAAAGCTGGTGAGCAGCCACAGCAGATGCCTGGCCTCCTTGCGCACTGGCCCTTTGCCCCTCAAGCAAGCAACCAGTAGCACTGATGGGCAAGAGGAAGAGCAGCTGGTGCGCGTGGCTCATGGAGGGCAGGCCCCTGAGCCTGGCTTGTTCAAGGGCCCTCAAAAACCTCAGCTGGCACTGATGGCCCATCTCCCACCCACTGCAGATGGTTCAGGCAGATTCGTCATTGGCTGCTTAGGAGGAGGAGGTGGTGCAGGAGCACAGAGAGGGGGCTGAGGTCTTTGTAGCTTCAAGGTCCTCCAGTGAAGTTTCTCAGAGTATGAACATCACCCTGTTTTGGATGGGATAGGTGGGTTTTTAGGATGAGAGGGGAAGCAGGAGGGAGGCCCAGTCCTTGACTGGGTAAGGAGTCCATGGCAGAAATGAGCTGCTCAGTTAGGGAGTTTCCCCCTCAAAAAGCAAGAGCACCTTGAGGGTGGAGTCAGAAGCTTTACTGAAATGGTGTGTGAAGGGGAAGATTTCAGTTTGGGTTCAACTCCTCACCTGGGCAGATGACTCTCCCTCAACCTTGGGAGAGGCTATTTAGAGTTCATAGCATTCTGCAATCTGTTAAGCTTCAATGGAAGATCAGAACCTCAAAGAATTGTCTTGGGAAGGAAGCAGGGAAGGGACTGGCTCACAGCAATCGTTGTATTTCCATCCTCTACCTGCAGTGGTAAAATTGACTCACATTTATGAACGTACTGAAGGTCCTAGCAGGACATAAGATATAGCCTGGCTGCAATACCCTGTAGGAATGCTGCATCACCGCTGCGCATGAAGCCGCTGTACCACATACCGCAAAGCACGGCTTGTCAGTCCTTCTTGGCAGGCAGCAATAAACTGTACATATATATCTGTATCTGTCATTCCCTTGTTAACACTGAGCCACCAACCAGGCCAGCAATCCAGACCCGGAGAAGTCTCACCCCTTCTATGCTACAATTGCCCAAGCACTCATGAAGTCATAGGCTGCTGCGTGGCCCTTTCAAAAGGTCAAGCAAAATTACATTTGCCCCATGCTGGTCCACAAATCTGTGGTGCTCTTGCTCTCCGTCCCCTGGTGGCTGCCATTTATTCTCTGAACTTTACCTAACTCTGGCACCTGCTAAGTATTGCAATCACACAGATTCTGACCTTCAAGGAAAAGCACCATTACTGTAAGGACAATGGCTGGAGCTGGGCAGAAAACAAGCAAGGAGTCTGATTCGCTGTGTCTGTTGGGGCATCCCAAAGCATTGCGAGGATTTTAAAAGCATGAACGGAGGTCTGGCAGTCTCAGTTGTGGCAGAAAGAGATGCATCAAGTTGCATTGTCACAACTGCAAAAATTAAGTTCTCTTGATGAACATAGCTGGAAAGCTGTATCAAAGGAGATTTTGTTCCCAAAACAAGGGGGTAGGGATGGACATCTCTGTCATATTAAGTCCCCTTACCCAGTTTCTCGTGCTTATTTTCAGCTAATCCAAAATGCTAGAATTTTTCCTATCTTGAACCCAAACTTTGAGAATTGGGTTTTTTTAAAAATTCACATGAAAACATGTACATGTATTTCTAAAACATGCCTTTTTGCAATGTCCCCTAATATATATTTTAAAAAGTTATCTTCAGTGTTGTACTCACTTTTAAAATATGCATTTTGTAGCCATTTTAAATTGGACAGATCCATTGCAAAATGTAGAAAATCACTTTGAAATGACTTCACTTCAAACCAAACAAATGTCATTCCACCATCCCTTCAAGAGGAATGCAGGCTGGGGTCCCACATCACAAGAAGTCACTCTGTGTGGCTACCACATTTTGTGATTCCTTAGCTCCATGTTCCTGACAGATGATCAGGCTCATGGCAGGAACTTTCTGTCCTCCTCCCTCTCCTTCTCCATCAGTCCTCCACAAGGGAAGAAATCATCCGGGCAGTGCTGCAGAAAGGAACAGCACCACTCAGCCAATTTCCCTTCTTGCTCCCCATGTCCACCTATGTTCCTCCGAGCAGGAGCAGGGAGAGTGAATTGGGCAGTGCAGCCTGCTTGCTGCTCAGTTATTCCCTCACTCATCCCTCTTTCTCACGCTTGCTTGTGAGAGAGGCATCCCCAACATGGTGCCCTTTCATGTGCCATTTCTTGCACATGGAAGCAATGAAGGGGAGGTGGCAATCAGCCTCCCTCATCACTCTTGTTTGCCAGGGAGGATCCCCACCCCGTGCCTGCAAAGTGGGCACCAGGTTGGGGATGCCTTTCTGGCTTGTAGGAGCAAGACCAGGCAGCATGGCCCCAAGTGGGTCCTTCTGTCCAGCTGATTCTTGCCTCTCCCGGGCATGCTCAGAAGGCAGCAGGGAAATTGGCTGAGCAATGCTGCTGCTTTCCACAGCACTGCCCTGCTGATTTGCCCTCTTTTGGCCCAATGAAAATCTTTAGGACGAGAGGTAGGCAGACAGCTGTGCAAAGTGGCATCTGCCGGCAATGCTTTCTTGGTAGCCATTTAGAAACACAGAAACAGAGCGAGTCAGAAGGGGTCTCCCGGGCCATCTAGTCTGACCTCTGGCACCAGCCAGCTCCGTTCACAACATGCCCACCATGTGCATGTCCAGCCTATCCTTGAACATCCTCTCCGACGGGGCCTCAACGACCTCTCGTGGAAGCCCATTCCACACCCTCGGGGTCCTGACTGTCAGGAAGTGCTTCCTGGCATCCAAACGGAACCTTGGCTTCCTGAGCTTTGCTTCGTTGGAGCACGTCCTGCCTTCCTCTGCAGGGGAGAACAGGTCTCTACCCATCTCCATGTGACATCCCCTGCCATACCTATATGTCGCCAACAGATCCCCTCTGAGTCTCTCTTCTCCAGGCTGAAGAGACCCAGTTCCCTCAGTCTCGCCTCATACAGCATCCCCTGCAAACCGGCCACCAACCTTGTGGCCCTACGCTGCACTGACTCCAACCTGGCTATATCCTTTCTGTAATGAGGGGCCCAAAACTGAGCACAATACTCCAGTTGCGGGCGCACTAGAGTCGTATAGAGTGGTAGTAATACCTCTCTTGATTTAGAAGTCACACTGCTGGCTATGCATCCAAGGGTGGCATTCGCCCTCTTGACCACCGCATCACACTGCTGACTCATGTTTAGCCTGCAGTCAACCAGTATCCAGAGGTCCTTTTCCCAAGTGCTGCTCTCCAGCCACTTGTCCCCTAACCTGTCCTCATGGCACCCATTCCTATGCCCCAAGTGCATAACAACCTTGCACTTATCCACACTGAATGCCATCCTGTTGTCTCCTGCCCACTTCCATAGTCTGTCCAGATCCTTTTGGATCTGGAGTACCTGCTCCTCAGTTGTGGCCACTGCTCCAGTTTTAGTGTCGTCTGTGAATTTGAGCAGCAGACTGTTCACCCCTTCTTCCATGTCATTAATGAAAAGATTAAACAGGATTGGCCCCAGGACAGAGCCCTGGGGGACCCTGCTTGTCACTGGCCACCATCCTGATGATTGGTTCAGGATGGTTACCTTCTGCTTTCGGTCAGTCAACCATGCCCTAATCCACCAGACAGTGCTTTGGTGTATCCCAAAACGCCTCAGTTTCTCCACCAGGATATCATGGGGCACTTTGTCAAAGGCCTTGCTGAAATCCAGGTATTGCATCCGCTCGATCTAGCCATCTTGAAACCTTGTCATAGAATTCCACAAGGTTTGTCTGGCAGGACCTGTTTTTGTGGAAGCCGTGTTGTGTGGCTGTCAGCCTCCCTTCCTATCTAGCATCACTAGATCTCTCTCTATAATGAGCCTTTCCATTGTTTTTCCTACAATGGATGTAAGGCTAACAGGTCTATAATTCCCCATGTCCCTTCTACTACCCTTTTTGAAAATTGGGACCACTGATGCCACCCTCCAGTCCTCTGGAACTTCACCCGTTCTCCACGAGGCCTCAAAAATGGAGGCCAGCGGGAGTGAGAGAACCCCTGCCAACTCTCTAAGTACTCTCGGGTGTAACCCGTCAGGGCCTGGTGCCTTTGTAATGTCCAATGCCCTGAGGAGCCCCTCGACTTCAAGGGGGTGACTCTAATCTGTGCCCCTAAATCTCCAGCCTCATCTAATCTCCTATGCAGATATCCCCCATCCTGCTTTGGGGAGAACACAGAGGCAAAATAGTCATTTAGCATCTATGCCTGTTCCCTCATTTGGCAAGAGCAGCAGTGGTTTATTCTTGCCAAGCGACTCTCCAGTTTATTTATTTATTTAAAACTTTTCTAGACCATCCCATTACTGAAGACTCAGGATGGTTTAACAATACAAAATGTAAAAGCTTTAAAACACAACATCCTAAAATTCAACTAATAATAAAACCCCAGTTAAAACAGTCAGGTCTTAAAACATCGGAAAATAAAAAGGTTTTGGCCTGGAGCCGAAAAGAATAAAGTGACAGTGCCAGGTGAACCTCTCTGGGGAGTGAATTCCACAATTAGGGTGCCACCACAGAGAAGGCCCTTCTCTAGGTTGCCACCCTCCTAATCTCCTTCAAGGAGGGTGCCCGGAAAAGGGCATCAGTCCCAGATCTTAAGGCCATAGTACCATAATTAGTTTTGGTAACAAGCCATGGTGGCACTCAGAAACCATAGAACAGACTGTCATTTCTGGCTGTGGTGTCTAAGACCACACTTACCATGCTGAAATACCATGGCAGGGCTCAGATGACTTAACAGGCCTATAATGGAAATAAGCCACTGTGGAAGGTCATGTTTTGCATACTAGCCTATAGGACAAAAATATGAGGGGAAGACGTAGTCTCTGCTCACCGTTGCTGAAGGCCTGCACCACATTGTACAACATTAACCTGTTCCTGCCTACTTGATGCCCCTGTTCATGCCCTCTTGAATTTCAGGTGAATGGAATTGTATGCGATCACATCCTACTGGATATTTTCCAACTGGGCATGTGTAGGTTTTCCATACTCATTCTCATCCCCCTTTTGCCTTCAAAAAAATCCATCCAAGAAATGTCTCTTGCTGCAAAGGCATGTTTACCTTGCACACTTTGGTGCATTTACACACTTAGAGATTATTTAAATAAATGTTCAGGTTGACATCAAACTAGGAAGGAAGGGCTTCCAGGCGTGCAATGCAAGCAGTGCCAACATGTCAAGAACTCTGCTGAATTCTTTGTGAAGGGTTATTTATTGCTAAATGCACTCAGAGCAATAGACCTTTGTGTATTTTCTTCAACATGCAAATGGAAGGGATCAATAATTATGTTTTATGTCTATTGCCTAATGGGGAACAGATATAGATATAGGATCTTGGAATTGTTGAATATGAATATGAATCAACAATGTGATGTGGCTGCAAAAAGGGCAAATGCTGTTTTAGGCTGCATTAATAGAAGTATCTCTTCCAAATCACGTGAAGTACTAGTTCCCCTCTACTCAGCACTGGTTATGCCTCATCTGGAGTAGTGTGTCTAGTTCTGGGCACTTCAGCTGAGGAAAGATGAAGACAAGCTGGAAAGAGTTCTGAAGAGGTCAACAAGGATGACTGGAAACAAAGCCCTGAGAAGCCCAATTGAAGGAATTGGGCACATTTAGCCTTGAGAAGAGAAGACTGAGGGAAGATATGATAGCACTCTGCATGTACTTGAAAGGTTGTCACAAAGATGAAGGACAGAATCTCTTCTCAATCATGTGTTCAGAGTTCAGGACACAGAATAAAGGAGTTACAGGAAGCCAGGTTCTGGCTGGATACCAGGAAGAACTTCTTGATTGCTAGTGCAGTACAACAATGAAACCAATGACCTAGAGAGGTTGTGGGGTCTCCTGCACTAGGGGCATTCAAGATGCAACTGGACAGACATCTGAGCGGGATGGTTTAACTTGGAGCCTACAGTGAGCAGTGGGTTGGACCTGATGGTCCTCTGCCCCTTCCAACTCTACTATTCTATGATTCTATAAATCTACGGTTGCATGTGCAGACACACTGTGTTGCTGCCCCCAAGTAGCAAATGGATCATAACGGCCTAGCTGAGAAACACACCTGAGTAGTGAGAGATTTTGTGTGACAGAGAAGCAAATGGACTGATTCACCATGCAGATGAATGGTGAATTCTCCAAGCCACCTACATACACCACTCATAGTGCAAACACTCTCGCCAAACACCTGGTCTATAGAATCGCCCCTTCTGCCTTTTTGAGGAAAACTAGGTGTACACCCAGTCCCTAGGTTAAGAATGAGTTTCTTTCCTAAGATTGTCATTAATTCAGCTTTGTATGTAAGTGGAATCATGTATATAAAAAGCATATAAAACATTTGAGAAACACTTCCATATACACAATACAGAATTGTAACAATGATAATAATACAGTAATAATAAAGTAACTGCAAGCACTGAAGAGAGAAAAAGAATCCGATTGTTGACCCTAATGCTTTCACAATGACCAATGGGGGTCTCACCTTTCTCTGATTGCTTTATTTCCACTTCAGTTTCGGTTGTGATTGTTTTTCTTTTCTTTGATGCATCACCTTCAGTTGCATCAGATTTACACTTTGGAGGCATGGCACAAACCAAATACAGTAGAAAGTTACAATAGGCCAAACTCACTCCTAGGATATGTTAGTTTTCATGAGCATAAGCATGAAAAACTACTGTAGTTCCGCTGCCACTGTGGAACTACTTCCGACTTTGCTCCTTGCTGCTATTCCCTCCTCCTTTGCTTTCCCTCCTTCCTTCCTCCCTCTCCTCACCACCCAGCACCTGTGGGTACCCACTTGTTGCTTGAGAATGAGGCAGGACTTCTGGGTTTGTTTGTACATAAGTAGGGGTTGTCCTTAACTCGGATGCTCGTAACTGAGGGGGTGGGTCTACTCAACAGACAGGCGCTGCCAGAGTTCTCTTGCCACCTGAAGCAGAACCTGTGCCCCCATCTTTGACACATCACTTCCCTGCTTCCTTGCCCACTGTCCCACAAGGGCCCCACCCCATCCTTGCCTTTGCTTCACCCGGAGGCCACAGGGCCCTCATTACTTCTTGGAAAAGCTCTGGGTCTGTCATGCCCCTAGCCAAGATCTTGTGTTCGGTCATGGGATGTGGCCGAGGTCTCACAAAGTTTCATGGGGTTCAGCTACTGTCCTTGTTGTTATTCACACTCTCAAAGAACGGGCTAGCAAGGCCAGGCTTATTTTTGTGCAAGCCCTGCTGATTCTTTTTCAGCAGTGCCCCAGCAGCAGGTGGTAGCAGGAAAGGAAAACTCCTTGTATAGGGTTTGGAGCACAACCATAGAATAAAACTGAAAGTAGACACAGTGGATTAACAGCTTTGTGCAGAACAGCTCCTCATGCCGAGTGGTCAGGTCTGGCTGCCATTTTAGTGCCTCATAATGTCCAGAGTGATGTAACCTCAGTGAAGGGGCTTTTACCAGCCTGAAAAGGAATACAAATGCAGAATGTTGTCAGCTGTGTGTCCCAATGGGTTGCAGGGGCTCCAACAGCTGCTGAACGGTGCCAGGTGCTGATTTTGGCTCAGGCAGCCTACTGTTTTTATACAGGGATTGGCAGAAGGTAGCTATCCACGGGCTTTGGAGTCTAATTCCCAGAACCTCCTGCCAGCATGAGCAGGGCTGAAAAACTAAAACATGTGGAGCTTGGCTTTCTGTTCATTCTAGCTTTACTGTGCTTGAAATGTTTAACCATTTTTGATTTTAAAAAATACATTTGGCTTGAAACCCCACCATGAGTTTCAGACCTTGAATTCACAGTATCAGGACAAAGGGTATGTAAAGTTAATATATTACAGTGGTTTCTGGGTAGTCATGCCCCGCCACCCCATCTTTCGATCCTTGTTAATGTAACACAAGATTTTCCCTCTCCACCATGCAGTGGAAGAAAGGAAAACTGTTCTGCACATTTCTGAAAGAAATGGAATTGCATAAAGAGAAGAGTAATTATTGTAATCAATATATTCATGTATGCAAATTATCTCCTTTCTTATACAAATCAAATGAAACAGGGTATGCTAGCAAGACAATAATAACTCAGCCAGGGAGAATGGATACAGTGATGTCTGTACTAAGCAAGATGACCTACAATAGCTAATCAACATTTCTCTGCCAGGTATCTCTTCAATATTCAGTGGGAGTGTTTACTTTTACATGTTCAAACAGCAGAAGAAGGTTGCACGCCGAAAATGAGAGCGCTTGGAAAGAAATCCCATTGAAAACAATGAGAATCGCTTTCAAGCAGGCTTTAGGACCAGGAGGCACATCCTTTTGGTTCCAGGGACCCAGGAATTTCAGAGCACAATGAGTGCCTTGATGGCAAGCCGGTCTCTGCTCTTTTTGAAATTCTGGGCAGGCAGCAGTACTTCGAAAGGAGATCCTCTTCCTACCATTCCCTCAGTGCTGGTGCTGCCGTTTCCACAACCTCAGCACGCCCCTCTGCAGTGAGTGGCGCCGCCCCTCTGCCATTGCCGCCAGATGCTGTGGCTCCTCCTCCTCCTCCTCACCACCGCCTGTTCGTGTGATGGGCAGAGCCTCTGCACAAGCCTCCTGGCCCAGGGAGAGTGGGAGGAAGGCAAGCAAGCAAGGTGGACGGTGGAGGAGCAGCTCCAGGGGGCTTGTCAATGGGCCTCTGCCAGGACGTGGGCCTTCAGCAGGAGCCTAACGATGTTCAGCCTGGACTCCGAATCTGTTTTTCCTATAGTGCAAGGGGGCACACGCAGCCTAAAGGGATAGATCAGTAATCCTCAACATGGCACCTGCAGTACCTGTGAAGGATCCCCCATTGCACTCCTGTTGGTCCCTACAAAACGTTTATTTATGTGCTTATTTCCCTATACCTACATGGATTTGTATATACCTGTCATGATGAATGCATATGAAATGAGGATTCAGCAAAAGCAGACCATGTATCCAACTAAGTATTTGTTTGATGCTGGAGCCTGTATTTTACTTATTCAAATATTGAAAGTGTTGCAAGGACACTAATCCATTGCATTATAGAAGCTGAGGATTTATCCTTCCAAATTTGCAATATTAGCCCTTCAGCTGTCAAAATGACACAGAGAATCTACTCATGGAGAACATTGGTTAATTTGGTTAAGCAGGTGAATAGTTGAATTGGTTAAGCAGGTGAATAGTTGAAAGAGGCACTATTTAGGCACTATTTTAGTACAAAATGTATCTGTGCAATAGCATTTTTCCCAAAAGAAACAACTAGTAGACTTCGCAAGAGCACACTTGCATAGAGACGCTTTGGCTCTATGGCATCACCAGCAATTAGGTGAATTAGATAATCCTTCACTGAAGAGATATTGCAGTGTCTAATGGACCTCAAAAAAGTGTTTTTCTGAATAAATTGCAGTGTACAATATAATAGGCAGGTGCCAAAGCAGCAATACATTCAGTACACTTTTTGCAGCAGTTTTTGAAGAATTTTATTAAATTCCCAAGAGGGCCACGGACCCTGAAAAGTTGGCGACACCTGAGCCAACTTGCAGACTTTCAGAGAAATTCTGACCTTGATTATAATTTCAGCACTTTCTTATACTACACTTTCAAACAAGCTTTCTATACCTCCATTTTTTTTCCACCAGAAGCTCAGTAGGAATGAGAAGCAAAGCATTCCAACCAGACTAGAGTACTGGCTGAAAGAACTAGTAAAATCTGACTGGATGGAGGTGGTGCTAGGCTCAGGAATCAATCATTTCAGCTGTTGTTCCCTGTCTCTGCCATGCACACACATCAGGGGCTTAAAGAACAGTGGCAATAGAAAGAAACAATAGTAAGAATTAGCACTGGTTTGCTTAAAAGCTACTCTTGTTCTATGAGAGTGACACCAAAAGAAACAGCTCTCTCACCCATTCTTAGAAGTCTCCTCTGCGCATGTTTGTACTCGCTAGGCCAGCTTGGATGTTGCAGAGAAGATGCATTCGTTTCGGGCACACGTCTTCCACGCCATCAGCTGCTTGTACTTGCAGCCTTATGTCTGGCCAGCCACTTAAAGTACAACCATATGATCAGAGACAGCAGTGACAGAATGGCAAATAAGGCCTTGGCGGGCAGTGCTGAAAATAGACCAGAAAAACAGTCTGAGAAAGGAACGTGCAGGGGGCCGTGGGCATCTGAGGCCATGGGCTGGCAAAAAGGATACTCCTCTTGGGGTAAACCTGGCTCCAGCAAATCTATTCTTTTGTGAAGGGGTTAAGCCTCAGTGACATTTAAACAGTTGATTTATGAGTCAATGAAAATGGAAAGTTTTCTGTCTTTCTAATTATTTCCCACTTTTCCTTTGTAAACCTCGAAGCAATTTCTGTAGTTTCTCCAAAAGGTCTTCTGTTCAGGCTCTGACCCCAAATATGAGAGCATATCAAGGACTAGGGCACTGCTCTCTCTGTGTGTATGTATAAACATATGTACACACACACACACACACACACACACACTCTTTCTGCTACCACTGGATGGAAGTGAAACCTGTTGTCTCTCTTTTTCTACATAATCATTTTTCAAAACATGCTTCAATTTTAAATATTTGCCTTTTCCTTTCAGCCTCTAGAAATCAAGTGGGACCGAACCATTTGCAAAAAGTGGTCAGTATCAAAAACTCAGCCTTGCTCCTTATGTAAATCTTGCTTTTACACCCACTGATTTCCCAACAGCAGCTTTTTCACCAGTGAGCAGTAAAGAGTTCTCAAGAGCCCAAGGGGCTGATGTTCCACTTACCTGAAGTTTTCAGCTCTCCACTTACTCTCATGCTCTTCTGCTGCGGATTTGACTGCTTATTGCAGCCCAATGGGATTTTCAACTTGATTCTTTTATATTATTCCTCATTTTTCTCACATGCACCCATTTCAAAGCCAAGTGTGCTCCCCACTGCATACATACCATATACTCTCTTCACAACCTGACAACATGTTTCAGAAGAGGAATCCCTTAAATCCACTTGTTTCAGTAATGATGCTTGAATGCTGACCTTTTACTTAAAGCAACTTTGATCTTCAAATCAGAGAGTGTTGTTTCCAGTGCTGCAATGGAAAAAGACACCAGTTCCTTTTCACAGAAATCCGTTTGACGAAATGGCAGATACACCTGCCTCACTAATAATAGCATCTTTTAGAAGTTCTATAATACAAGTGTTAATTGTTGTATTGTTCTGAAAGTCAAAATGCATGTGCACATGTGGGCATCCCCCCCCCACTGCTTCCCTATCAGTGAGCACCAGGAATATGTGAAAACTAATTGCTACATCCCCTGGCTGGCAATATTATACAGTTCATCTTTTATGGCAGAAGTGCTTTACGAAAAGTGCCTCTTTCATCTTTCTGTCTTTGACTTTCCCTTTTTTGTGTCTCTTATCAGTTTACGCCACACACACCAACAGAGCACTGCTCTGAAGTAGCACAGCACACAATTTAATCTGAATTGGCTTGATGGAAGACAAGGGAGTTTTGACAGGCAATTGGGAACAAAAGGGGAGGCAATGTCTCGGAACGTGTGCCTCAATTAATGTGGAAGATGCTTAGCAGATGCAGATGCAAACGCTATTCTGGGAGGCTCCTGTGAAGAAGCCCCATCCACAGGATCAAAGAGGGGATGCTGATCCTGTGGCAGGGCTATTTTCACATTGCCATAAAAAGAGGACACCAACTTGCTTTTTTTGGTTAAAAAAATAACATGATTTAAACGAGAAAACCCTTCCAGTGGATCACCAACCTTCTGAATGTGCTGATTTACATGTGTTCATGCAAATGTAGACGCATTGCTGCATTTTAGAAGGAACTGCCATCCATACAGGATCAGCCTGTGGTTCAGTCTCTGCACAGTCAGCCTCCACCCCGTCAGCCTCCAGATGGGCCACCAGGATCCATCCAGATGCTGGATCCATCCAGACCATCCCCCCCACCCCCGAGCCTCCCCTCTAACTCCCTTCTCCACTTGATGGCCCATCAGTGCAGGCAAGGTGCCAGGAGGGCATTGGCCAAAATGAGAAGAGCTAAGCTCCGAGCCAAATGCCTGCTTCTTTGACTCTGTCAAGTCCTCAAGGAAGAGGCAGACCAAGAGAATCAAAACTGATTTTCTCTGGAAATCAAAAGCTTCATGCCAATCCTAGCCTCAGTTGGAAAGTGGGGCCTCAGGGGTTTCTCTGTGGCTGGGACCGAATGTTCTGATGGGGTCCCTTCGAAAAGCATCTGTATTATCTCAGTTGTGAAGCTTTCAGATAATATTTCTCTGCACCTCCCACTCTAGTTTCATGATAACAGTGAAACAACCAACAAGTTGTGATACATTGGAACAAACAAACAAGCAGATGCATTTCAGCATTTGTAGTTCTGCCCTCTAAACTGTCTTAGATTATGGCACCATAATGACTACAAGAATTAAATGGCATTTCCTCTTGCTGCCTGCTGCTGAATTTATTTACTTAAGAATAAGCACAATTTCCTTGTAGAAAGAGAAATGTTTTAAAAGTAAAGCAAAAACCAAAAAATGAAAAATAAAAATACATTGAGCATGTGTAAACATCTCTGTGTTGAGCTAGTTGCTCTTGACAGTCAATGTTTCTTCTAGGGAAAGCTGCCAGGTCTGGTGTTGGTCCTCATGGACCCGGCATGCCTTTGTCGGCCCTGGTGCTAACAACGGGCCCTCCGTCTCTGCTCCAGCACTTGCTGCTCTCTAGGTGATCGTTCGTGGGGTGGAGGAGACTGTGGAGCTTTAGCTGCTCAGACCATCAGGGTTGCCTTGCTCCAACATGCCTTGGGGGCTTCTAGTCAACATCAAGGAAATACAATATCCCGTCCATTGACACACCCTGTTGTTTCTGAACTGGAGAGCACAAAGTGTGTGGGTTTACAAAGGAGTTTTGGTTTGGTAAGGTTGTAGACAAAGCAGGGTGGCCACTTGTGAATCATCAGACTAGATAAAAGGCACTCCCATGAAAGATAACAGTAATTTGCATACTATTTGCATATACAATGTAAACTGAAGTGCAGCACATAGTGTCCTAGTTTGAAAGGATATCTGTTGATGGGCATCTCTCTTTCTTCTTTATCTGTATACTGGATTTGGACTGGACATCCCTTCATATAAAGGATACCTTCAAAACAGAGGACTGTTTTCTGTATTAAAGGGCACATGGTCACCCTAAGAGGAAGTGGAATTCAGCAGCCTGTTCTGCTACTGCATTCAAACTGATCTTTGCCTTCTAAGCTCCTACAAACCTGTACACAAGCAAATAAAATGAACTTTCAGTAGGATGTTCCATGTTGCTAATATTGATAATCTTAAGGCAACCCTAGTCCTGGAAAGGGAACTTTGAACATTCCCTGGTTCGTGCAAAGGGAAAATAGGGAACGCCTGCCTGCATGTGTGCTTACACCAACTTTCATGCTTTATGCAAAGTTAAAATTCAAAAATATGTGTCAAAACTAATGTTGCCAAGCTCAGAAGATAGTTCTGAAAAGAATTCATACTCTGTCACTGCCAGTCGTTCAGTTTTGAGCTGTGACCTAGGAGTCCTGAATGGTTTTTGCACAAAGTTTTGAGGTGAAGGCACAGAATTTTAATTGATGTAGTCTTGTCCCTGTGACTAGTGCCAGTATATTATTCATCATGTTAAAATTATACTTATCAAGGCAGTGAGGTGGAAGTTTAAAAAATGAGACATCTTCTTCATCTTGACTGCACAGGACTTCTCTTAAGTAGGAATAAAACTGGGGCAACATGACATTGAAATAATCTTTCTATCTAAGTGCTTTGAGAAGTTACTGAGATAGAAAGAGGACATTAAAATGTGCAGGCATTTTTTAAAATTTCTTCCTGTTATAGAGGCATAGCAGTGCTCCTTCAACTTTGTAGTGCAAATCCCAAAAATCAAGAGTGGGTATAAATGGCTGCCAGATACATGCATCAGGAGGATCATTACTTCTTCTTGACCCCTTGGCAATATGAGATAGATGATGAAGCTAAGCTGGGCTCATTTGCAAGTCTGTATGTGAAAAAGTGCTTTTTGAAAGTGTAAATAGGGGGGTCCAGCACTTGGCATATGCACCAGGCCCACAAAGAGTAACCTGTACCCTATCATCTGCCAGGAGAACTCATGATAAAGTGGGGAAGGATATCTTAGACCTCCTGAAGAAGCACACTGCCCTTTTCCCAGAAGCCTGCTGGTGGAGAGGAGGGGGGGGAAAGGAGATGGGACAAGGGAGAGGGGGAAACGAGAGAGGGAAAGTAAGTGAGCAGGGCTGTCCTCCCATTAATAAGTGTGTGTGTGTGTGTGTGTGTGTGTGTGTGTGTGGTGTCTGCTTATATGTCTGTCTGAAAATTGTTGCTACATTATGTGCACTGTTACATTTTAAGGTTTTTAATCTTTGTAAACCACCCAAAGAGCTTTGGCTACTGTCCAGAATAGAAATGTAATTATTGGATTTTCCTGAGTGAATATAATTCTTGACAGAATTTAAAATATAATAGCTTTAGAATGTGCCTTCCCAACCTAGTTTCCTTTTGATGGGATGGACTATAACTCCATCACCTATTGATTTATATCCCACCTTTCCTTCCTGGAGGCTATTCTGGCTGAGAATTTGAGGAGCTGCGATCTGCAATTGAAGAGATTTTGATAGTCAGGACACCACGGATGTGGAATGGGCCCCCACGGAAGGTGGTTGAAGTCCCATCGGTGAGGGTGTTCAAGGATAAGCTAGACATGCTCATGCCATGAGCAGAGCCGGCTGGAGGCAGGGGTCAGACTAGATGGCCAGGAGGTCACTTCTAACTCTGTTTCTGTTTCTCTGTTTCTGTGTTACATTTGGGAGGAAACCAGCGTGCCAGATGGCCCCACCTCCATCCGCGCCGCCCGGAACCCACGTCGCCCAGACCTCGCCGCTGCTCTGCCAGCCGCTGCTGCCGCTGCCCTGCCGCAGAGGCCAGGACCACCAGCCCAGGACCCTGCTCCGGCCTGTTTCCCCCAGTGTGTGTGAGAGACGCACCAGGATGGGGTGGGGCACGGGGAGGGGCCCTGTGGGACACAAAGCGCCGGCAGCGACCAGGCTGGCACCTGGGAGCAAACCAGCACGCTGGACGGCCCCACCTCCATCCACGCCGCCCGGAGCCCGTGTAGCCCGGACTTTGCCGCTGCTCCACCGCCCGCTGCAGTGGATTATGGTAGGATGTTTTTAATGGGTTTAATTGTTGGTTTTAGATTGCTTTTAATTGGTGCATCCCGTGCATTACTATAATGTTGTCTGGGGAGCACGGGGGTGCCGCCATCGGGGTGGTGATGGGCAATGGACGTTATGGCATTGGGGGTCTAACGGGTCAGCCTAGAAGAAGGAGGGACAGATGGTTAACACCTGTCCCTCTTTCTGGTTATTCCCCCAGCTGGTGGGTTCCAGGTAGACTTGTCAACTGCCCTCTGGGCCTGTCGGTGCTGCTGCTTAATGCCAGGTTGGTCCGATTTGATCATGGATGAGAGGGCCGACCTGGCTTGCATCACAGAGACCTGGGCGGGTGAGTGGGGGATGTTTCCCTCTCACAATTGTGCCTGCCCGGGTACCTGGTCCAGCACCAACCATGCCTGGAGGGGGGGGGGTCGCTCTGGTTTATCGAGCTTCAATTTCCCTTATGGGACTTCCTGTCCTCTCGAGACCGGGGCTGGAGTGCTTCCACTTGATGTTGGGCGACCGAGACAGATTGGGGATTCTGTTGGTGTACCATGCACCCTTCTGCCCAACAGACTCCCTGCCTGAGCTGATGGAGATCATTTCGGACCTGGTGTTGAAGACTCCCAGGATGTTGGTCTTGGGGGACTTCAATCTCCATGCCGAGACAGTTCTAACCGGGGTGGCTCAGGACTTCATGGCCTCCATGGTGGCCATGGGGCTGTCTCAACACATCATTGGCCCTACCCATGAATGTGGACACACTCTGGACCTGGTTTTCTCAACAGGGCAGGAAGAGGGTGATCTGAGGGAGAGGAATTTAAGCTTGACGCCCTTGTCATGGTCTGATCACTTCCTCATAAGGTTTGAGCTCGAGAGCAGCCTTTCCCTCTGTAAGGGTGCGGACCAGATTGTATTGGTCTGTCCCTGGAGCCGGATGGATCCTGATGGATTCCTGAAAGCTCTGGGGGATTTTCCGGTTGACAAGGCTGGTGATCCTGTCGATGCCCTGGTTGAACTGTGGAATGAGGAGATGACCAGGGCTATTGACATGATCGCTCCCAAGCGTCCTCTCCCATCTGGCAGAGCCTGTTCATCTCCTTGGTATACACCTGAATTACAGGCGATGAAGCAGGTTGGGAGAGGTCTAGAGCGTAGGTGGAGGAGATCACGGGGTGATTCTGAGCGAACACACTTAAGAACCCACTATCAGGCCTATGCTGTGGCGGTGAGGATGGTGAAGAAGAACTTCTACTCCGTTTCCATTGCCTCCTCACAATGCTGTCCGGTGGAGCTCTTTTGGGTGGTGCAGGGGCTGGTACATCTGGGCCCAAAGAAAGATCTTGTGCCACCCTCGAAGGCCCACTGTGATGACTTTGGCAAGCATTTCAGGGAGAAAATCGCTCAGATTCGCCATGAGCTTGACTCTACTATTGAATCAGATTCTACTGGGGAGACACCATCGACGCTGTCGAGTCCACAATTAATGGATGAATTTCAGTTGTTGCGGCCTGATGATGTGGACAAGGTGCTTGGACAAGTACGTCCTACCACTTGCTTACTAGACCCATGCCCATCTTGGCTACTTAAGAAAGCGAAGGAAGGGATTGGGTCCTGGATCCTGGAGGTGGTCAATGCCCCTTTAAGAGACAGCCAGGTACCTGCCCCTTTAAAGGAGGCGGTAGTCCGGCCAGTCCTAAAGAAGGCATCCCTGGATCCAGAGGTGGCCACCAATTATAGACCGGTGGCCAACATCCCGTTCCTGGGCAAGGTGCTAGAGTGGGTGGTGGCGGGACAACTCCAAGCACTCTTGGATGAAACTGATTATCTGGACCCATTTCAGTCCGGCTTCAGACCCGGGTATGGCACTGAATCTGCCTTAGTTGCCCTGTACGATGACCTGTGCAGGGAGAGAGACAGGGGGAGTGCGTCCCTGTTAGTTCTCCTGGACCTCTCAGCAGCTTTCGATACTATCGACCATGGTATCCTTCTGAATAGGTTAGCAGGATTGGGAGTTGGAGGCACCACGTGGCGGTGGTTCCGCTCCTATCTCAACGGCCGATTTCAGAAGGTGGTGCTGGGGGACTATGGCTCTGCGCCATGGCAGTTATGCCATGGAGTTCCGCAGGGGTCCATTTTGTCCCCCTTGCTATTTAACATCTACATGAAACTGCTGGGAGAGGTCATCAGGAGGTGTGGGCTGCGGAATCATCAGTACGCTGATGATACCCAGCTCTACCTCTCATTTTCCACCAATCCAGGTGAGGCAGTGGCTGTGCTGAACTGGTGCCTGGCCGAGGTAATGGGCTGGATGAGGGCCAATAAACTGAAGCTCAATCCAGACAAGACGGAAGTCCTGTTGGTTGGCAAATCGGGCTTCGGTGAGGGTGAACTGAACCTAGTCCTGAATGGGGTTGCACTCCCTCTGAGGGACAGGGTTCGCAGATTAGGAGTGCTCCTCAACCCTGAGCCATCTCTAGAAGCTCAGGTGACGGTGGTGGCGAGGAGCGCCTTCCATCAGCTTCAGCTGATACATCAGCTGCGTCCCCTCCTGGAGAATGACTGCCTGGCAACAGTGACACACGCGCTGGTAACTTCCCGATTAGATTTCTGTAACGCGCTCTATGTGGGGCTACCCTTGAAGACGGTCCGGATACTTCAATTGGTGCAGAATAGAGCTGTCAGGCTGCTGACGGGGACTGGGTGTTGTTCTCATATAATCCCAGTTCTCCGTCAGCTCCACTGGCTTCCGATTGAAGTATGGGCCCAATTCAAGGTGTTGGCTATGACCTATAAAGCCCTAAACAGCTTGGGACCTGGATATCTAAAGGTATGCTTGCGCCCATATATGCCCTCCTGCCCCTTGAGATCTGCGGGAGAGGCCCTTCTCCGGGAACCCGCTGTGAATGATATTAGGAGGGTGAGTACCCAGAGGAGGGCTTTCTCTGTGGTGGCACCCCATTTATGGAATGAGCTCCCCAGAGAGGTCTGCCTGGTGCTGTAGTTATTTGATTTTCGGCGCCAGGCCAAGGCCTTTTTATTTAAAACTTATTTTAATTGTTAAATTATTTGTATTTATAGGATTTTAAATTTTTAGCCAAGATGCACCGGGGGTTTTAAAATAATTTTTAATTGTTATATTGTTATTGTTTATGTATTTATGTATTTTGTTTCTGTTGTGAGCCGTCCCAAGGCTTTGTTGCGATGGGAGCGGCATAAAAATGTTTTAAATAAATAAATTTGGAAGTCAGCAGGCTGAAGAATTGAGCTAGTACATTTCATAGCTTCTCTGCCTATAGAAAAGTAACTACTTTGAAGTAATATTCAAATTAAGAGAAAGTAAATTTTATTTTATTCTTCATTCAATCATATAAATAAAATTTAAATATTCACATAAAGACTCACTCAATGCACATGTACATATTTTTCAAACAACAGCAAAAATCCAATCAGAGAAAATAACGAACAAGAGTAAGCTTTATTGAAATCTGTCATTTAAAAGCATGGCCTGACAAAGACAGTTCATTTTTCAATAAACTCACCCTCAAGCACTTTTTCTTCTCCAACTATTATTTAATAAACTAAGTCCATCATTGTTCAGATCTAAAAAGCTAAGTCCAAATGTAAAAAATGTAATCAGAGAGAAGAGAGGCTGCACCCTTTTTAAAAAATAAAGTTACCGATATTTTTGACCCTATCAAAAAGATAAATTTCACATTTGTACTAATTCCACATTCACCTTTTCTATACAGTCGTTTAAATGATTGAGGAGTATCAGGCTTATAACCTGTTATCTATTCAGCATAAAACTCAACCCAATTCCAATAAACTTTCGGCACAATCCCAAATGAGGTGCATATGATCTGCTCCAGAAGAACCTCATCTTCAATATCTATCATCTTTCAGGTCTGTGACCACATAGTAAAGATTGATTGATTGAATATCTATTGCTCTTTGGCGACCTGGTTTTCTCTTGCCCCTGAGCTTTCAAAGCATTATATCTTTTTCTAATGAGCTTGATCGCACAACGTAGCCAAAATATGTGACTCTCAGCTTTGTTATCTTGCGGAGCAGGGACGTATCTGGTTTAATACACTCCTGCTTGTTTGTGACTCCTGCTGTCCAAATCCTGTTGGAATGCCTCTAACACCACAGTTCAAATGAGACAATTTTCCTCTTGTCTAACTTTTTCATTGTCCAACTTCCTCGACTCTAGGTTGCAATAGGAAAAATGATCACTCGGACCAATCTGCACTTGGTTGCTAAGCTGATGTTCTTGTCTTTCTACACTGGATTCACGCTTGTCATTGCTGTATGACCTAGTGAAATTCGTCACTTTATTTCGGGGCTGAATTCACCGCTGTGAGTAATAACTGATCCCAGGAAAGTGAATTTCTCTACACATTCAGTTTCCACATTATCAACTGCTATTTTGATGACTTCATTTTGTGCGGTTGTCAAGATCTTCATCTTTTTGAAGTTCAGAAGGAGGCCGAACCTCTCACTCTCTTCGTTGATTCTTTGGATCAATTGCTTTAGACCTTCCTGTGTTTCTGAGAGGAGGGTTGTTTCAGCAGCATATCGAAGGTTGTTGATGGCTCACTTAGTATTGATTGATTGTTGATATAACACTTAGTATTACAAAGGCACAGTGACTAGGAGTGGCCAGACAACCACAGGATGGGTCAAAGTCCCAGCTTCATCCCTTGAAATGCATTCCAAGGTCAAAGGTGAAACTCCAACCTGGAAATGCCCTTATTCTCAGTTAGCTCTGTTCTTTTGTACCCTCTGCAGCTCTGAGGTTGCAAGTGCAACTTTGGAGCTGGCAAGGAAGGGACTGGGAGGAAGGCAGGGAGGAGAACAGAGCTCTGCCAGAATATGAGGATTCCCAGTGGTGCCCTTCTCCTCACAAGCAGAAGGCCAAAATTGGCTATGTCTTCTGTAGGCAGTAGAGAAGCAATCCTTGCTTCTATGCTTCTCTCAGGCTTGGCTGGATGCCCATAATCTTCCAAGTTCTGAGGATCACATTGAATGGGACCTGATACAATCTTGTAGATGACTTAATGAAAACAGGGGCAATTTAAATGTACCCATAGTAAAATAACTGCTTTAAAAATATGGATACTTTTGAACTAGGCATTATGACCAAAACAGTTTTTGTTTTAATGACAGCTTAAGGATGATTTTTAACACAGTAGCTTCCCCTGTTATCAGAGGCATCTTTATTTTCTGTATTAGCTTTTTCCTTTTTGGAAAATCTACTGCATGCTTTGAAAAGAAAGTGGAAATTATGGCTGCATCCCCAAATCCATTTATCTGCTCATAAATCCTACTGGTCAATGGGATTTACAAGCATGCAAGCTGGTTTAGGGTTGTTTCATAAATCCTGTCATTAACGTATGAAATACTGATCATTCATTCTGGCTTTCAATGGGAGCTCTGAAATCTGAGCACTTCACTGTGTTTGGTATATCTTTGCTAATAAGCTCGCTCATTCTCAGTTCAAAAATAAACCTGATTTAGTTTGCATATTCAATTACAAAAAATAGCATATTCATTTTAAACTATTAAACTGTAATTAAATTCATCCCACATCTCTTTAGTAGTGGTCTGCTGAGTTTTGCCTTCCGCTTTTTGAAATGATTTCTTCTCATTAATAGAGGCTGATTTGAGGTGGGCGGAGCTTTAGGAGCTGGATTGGGACCGTGTATCTACTCAAGAGGGAAAGAAAAAGAAAAACTGCATAGCTGCCAGACACATTTTAAGGTAGTGTCAGTTTTGGCCCTTTTTCACTGTAAAAGCACTTTATCCTAACACCGTTTGCTTGCAGTCTTGCCAGGAAAAGTTTTGGGAGAGGAATATTGGTAGGAGTGAGATGTCTTAATCTGACTTCCCAGTCAAAGCAAAAGTCACACCAAAACCTTATATTGCATTAATTCTAATAAGTCGTTTGAAACCTTTACAGTCCCAGTGACAGAAACAGCCAAGTCCCTTGCGCTGAACCTTCCTCTTGCTGCCCTGCTCCCACGGACAATGTTCCTGGTAGAGAAGTGGGGTTCTCCTTCAAGGTCAGGTGTTCTAGCTGTGGAACATAGGCCATACCAGTGACCCATGACTCCCCCTGCCTCTGCTCATCAAGGAATGGGAGGCCTGGCAGAAGTGACTTCTGGACTTCTGGCTTCCCTTGACTGGCCTGATTTTTCAGCCTCTCTCTTTGACATAGAATCACTCTCACTGGCTGTAGCTCCTCCTGAACTGAGCCCTTTCCAGTGTGGAACGCAGGACCAGATGGACCAGTAGGGTGGCCAGTGACACATTGCATGAAGAGAAGATGACAAAAGAGGACACAGGGTCATCGCCTCAATTTGCATATGCTAATTGCAAGTTTAGAAAGAGTTACTATAATTTAAATAGGAATGCAATCCATCTTACCAGCGCTTCCTCAAGTGCCCTTTCTTGGTAGAAAGTCAAGGTATAAATAAAGTAAATTGGTAGTGGAGAAGACTATGACCTGGCGACCTCTGTCCTTGTTCAACCTGCTGCCCAGAGGAGAAGAGCTGTTGGGCAGCTTGAAGGCCCTGCTCTGCCTTCTTGCGTATTGTTTGTGTTCTTTATCTTTAAACAAGACTTGGACTGGACAGCTCTTCCAATGGAGGGCACTTTCAAACAGAGGACTGTAACTTTCTAAAGTAGATCACCTGGCCACACTGAACTGTAAAAGAATATGGGCTCTGGTCATAAAGACTTTTAATATATATATATATATACCTGTGTGTCGAGGGGGGGGGGAGCTGAGGGCTTCGTTTGTGTACTTCCCTAATTATGAAAGTTTTTATAGTGCAACAGTGAACTATAGAGTCTTTAGCAATCAGACCATAATCTCCTGTACAAGCTGCGAAGGATTACAGCAATTCTTGCAGCCCAAACTTTTTGAACTTCATGGGCATTGAACTTTTTGGAGAAGAAAAATGCTAATTTAATTGAGAATTGGGATGATTGCTCCGTGAACTGGAACTTTTAGCTTATGAATCAAGCAGCACTCCAAATGTATCTTGGTGTTTTAAGACTCATACATCCTCTCTCTAATGAAACGCTACACATGCTAATGGAATCCCAAGGGAAATTTATATTCCCCCAGAGAATTAAGTCTCTAGCCATATTTCACTTGCCAGCCCTTGAGGTTACAGGAAAGGAAAAATAAACCCGTATTCAATGGATTACTTCTCAATTACCATGAGGATATGGGGGGTGGTCATGACAAATTTTACCACCGTGTTCAGAAGGCAAACTTTCCTCTTGCTATCCACCTGATAGTTTGAAGACATGTTTGTTAAACTTTCTGGACATCATCTTCACAATGATGATGATGATCTACTGCTTTGGTATTGTACAAAGAATGAATAGTGCTGTTAGAACCTAACAAGAGTCACAGTAGAAAATTCATCATGAAACAACAGTTTCATGTTGGTTTCACCATTTTAAACAGCTGCAACTGTTTAAATTGTACATTGTACAGCTCCAGTTGTTTTAGGATCCTACACAGAGGCCCAAAGTAGGGAAAATAACCTTGAAAATCTAGTGTTCCAGAAAATAGAAGAAGGAACAGTTACCAATGAAAATATTGCTGCTTTGGATAAGTGAACCAGAAGACACTGTAGACTCTTGTTCTTGTTGGCCTTCCTATACTGTCTTGAGTTGCTAGTGTTTAAAAGTAACACTTTTGCTAATTATTTAAAACTGGCAATCACTGTTTCATGGATCTTTCATTGAATATGTATTTATCCAATCTTTATTGTATGCATTTATGTGTTTTCTGTCTTGTACACTATCTAGGGTGGGTTCAACGCTCATAACCTTGAAATAATGATGAAATTGAGATGAAAGAATTCATGGCTTACAGATGCTGTTGCTGTGCAGCTCCCATTATCCCCCACCAATGGGTTTGGTGCCTAGGGACAATGGGAATTGAGCAACATCTGGAAGGACACATGTTCCCCACCCCAGAATATAACTTGCAAACCACCAAGCCAAATAGAGTCCATTGGCTACACATGGCACTCCATGTGGGGCTTTTCCTGAGGCTGCAAGTACATGGTGGATGTGAAACACTGTTCAGGCCATTATAGATGGCTAGTGGCTTGCAGGGTGACAAGTTGTGCAGGTGTAAGACAGACTGACTCATTTGACATGGATCAGGGAGATCCGGCTTCAAATTCCTGTGGCATAAAGCTCAGGAGCCACTGAGAGCATAATAAGGAACTTCCTTGATAGACCAACTATCTGTTTAGTCCCACATTCCCTTCCTGACAAGATCAACCAATCAGTATTTTAATAGTAATGCTCACTAGGGTTTTCATGCATGCAATATGGTAATGGTTGAAATTCTTGCTGGAAACCTTATCTCCAGTTTTTTAAGCTAATAAAAGTTATTCTTACAAATCTACCTAAAGCTTAGGTTTTAAAAAGTTATAAAATGCTGCAGTCCTCATGTCTGAATTTATGGTTGATTTCTTGGTTATGGGCCACACTACATTACACATGGAAGTCTGCAGAGTGTTAGAATTAGCCTTTGTTTTGTCAACAAGCTCTCAAATACTCCAGTGGGGAAAAAAACAAAGTTTGCACTTTGTAAGTAAACACACTGTAGCTGCTGTACAAACCTGGAACTCTAAAGGTTGCTGACCAGTTATGACATATTCCTTCATAAATAATAAACTGGTCATTTCTACAATAGAGGCAAAGTATGATGAAAATGTCCTCTGTCTTTTCACAAAAATACTGAACAATAGGTCAGAAGAGCAATGGGGAGAGAGAAAGCCAATTTAGCTCTCAAAGTGTAGGCAAACATTAGGTAATATTATATGAATGAGTCAGACTTCATTGGTTATATGCACCTAGGCCACAAGTTACCAAGCATGGGTGTAAGGATTAGAAAGTTCACTCTTAAAGAACAAGGTATTTCTCATCACAATCCAGATGTATAAAGGTGAGTCAGTTTTTTGTGAAGCAGAGACATAAAGTCAGAAAGTCTACACTGATAGGCTAAGTGCTCACCCTAGTTCAGGCATGCTGCTTTTTCAGTCAGCTGCAAGAGGATTCCTCAACTGGTACATTTCCAAAGAAAGATCGTATAGGTATACCAAACCCAAGCATCAAGGAACATGCTGACTAATATGAGAGCAAGATATCAAAAACAAAGCATGGACCCGAGCTAACTCCCACAGGGTCGCTTGACCAGTGTCACAGGAAACAAATCAGCACAACTGGGATCTTTTGCACCAAGGAGACATTCCTGAGAGCATCAACCGTAATGATTAGCTTAGGGAATCCAACTGTGAATGTGGGCTGTCACTGGAATGTACTCAGGTTCAGATATGAGGCCAATAGAATTAATGCAAATACCTTATTTGCAGTGTTTGTGTGTGAGAGAGACAGAAGGGCCGCCAGTTTCACCCAAACACAGTGAAATGTCTCCTTCTAGACCTCCCTGGTGGTTAATATGAGAACATCAGAGGTGCCTGGGCAGGAAGCACAGCACACCCCACCACATTCCCCTCCAGGGACACGAATTATAATGCCTGCAAAGGGTCCAAGACAGCTCAGGAATAAGGTATTAAATTCACCACAGACACAGCCAGCCAGCTCAGCTGCAGGATAAAGCAGAGGTGTGACATTGGCCTCCAGTTCCAACAGCCCATATAAGGGAAAAGAGCAGAAGCCCAGGCAGATACTTGCGATCTCTTTCAGGCACAGGAAGCCGGAGAGGAATGTAACATCTCCTAGCAACTGCTTGAATATTACCTCACATTATGAGCAGGGGCTGTAATGAAAAGTTATGTTGTTTAATTCATTTGTTTCTTGGCTGCCGAACTGCCACCACATTCCTATTCAAGTTTAGACAGAAAGAAAAAAGGCTTCCAACTTCCAGAATTCCCCAGCCAGCTATGTTGGTTGGGGCATGCTGGGAACTGGAGGCCTTTTAATTTCAACTTGTATGGAATTGCATCCTTAGTTATCCATGGGTACATCCTACTGAAGCCAATAGGCTTTTTGCATTAAATAAGTTCACATAAAAGCACAAAATGTTGCCCCCTCTGGTGTTTATAATAACAAGACACCCTCAATTTTATCAGAAGAAATTGACTCCTAAATGTCATTTTCAACTATACCCTCACTTTCTATAAAAACAAGAAGAGTAGAAGGGTTGCTGGAAGGTAGAACATTGTTATTTGTTCCTGGATATGTTGCCTGTAGTGATGTATACAGAGAAGCTTGTGAAAAAGTTGCACCTTGGGATAGGCACTTGTTCATCGTGAGCTTCCAGTGTTATTTGTTTTCTATTTCTAATGTTGCTTTGTTATGACTCAATGCAATTAACAATTTGGATTTTTTCCCTTTCTCGTAACATCCACCAAATTTTGAATACTGGCAAGTTTCTGTGGGAAACAATGGCACTGACTTGTATCACAGATGCATCATGGGATAACAACCTCATCAGCTTCACTGAACCTAGAGGAAGGAGATAAAACTACTGGCAACCTGATTTGTTGTTCTCGTTTTCTGATATTTGTATGCCGCCTGGTGCTATCCAACTTCTCCAGTTTCATTGACGCCTACTTATTTTCCTGAACATTCATAGATGATCTTCAGTTTATGACCACAGTAAAAATCATGCCACCGATGTAGCCCACTGAATGACATCCATTTGATAATGATGGCCTGAAAGACCTCTAGAAGGCTATATCTAATGCATGGCTGAACTGGATTTACAGTCTGACAAACAGTTTTGCTTTTTATCTTTTCTTCTTCTCTTCAGCAAACAATATAAGATAAAAACACAACTGATCCCAAGCATGAAATGATCTATTGACAAGAACCTGCCTATAATGATATAGATAAATAGAACTGTTGACCTAAAGTGCCATTTGAGGATACAGTAATCTAGATTTAGCCAGGGGGTAATAATATGGTCTTTCCAGATGTTTACATGTGACTAAGGAGGTTTCAACTCCCCATGGACCTGTTTGGCTAAAGAACTCCAGGGTTACCACTGTGTACAAAATCTACTGAGTTGCATAGTTAAACATAGCTCTTAGCTCGTTAAGAGCCAAGTTTTCTAGTATGCCAATATTCCAGAGTCTTCTTTCCTAGCTTTCACTTGATGGTCCTCTTGTAGATTTCAAGTCTGATGCAATTTCCATTCTTGCTACAGTCTGTAAGAACATCATTGAATGCTTTTAATCTTTTTTAAAATGAGAAAAACTATGGCTTGTATCCAATGTTAGTCCTACTTAGAGTAGACCAATTAAAATGAATGGAACCTACATTATATTGCTATTTAAAATATTGTGACTTTCCCTTTGGACAGCCTTCTCTGTTCTTATTTTCTCACTCTCAATTCCAGTAAAAGATAGAGGAATACGCTGTTGGTCTGATTCCTAATTAATCTATTGGAATAATCTGTCAGTTGTCTGTAATTAATCAATGTCTTCCCAGAATAACTATGAGACTCTTTGCTCTCTGTGGTCTCCTCATCATAATGTCCACATCCTTCTCATTTTTTTACTGAAGAATGGTGGTGGCAGAAAAGACCTGGTCAAGCTTATATAGAAGTCTTGGAGAATTCTGTAGGCTAAGAATAACTTTTCCCTTGATATCTTATTAAGTCACTTGCATTTTATCAAATGATAGGCAGCCGTGCCTAAGAAACAACATGATTAAAAACTATTTCTACCAGATATCTATATTTTGAAGACATAAGACCCCAGGGCTTGAATGTCTTGTTTACAAACCATTTTACTCTTTAACATGGGAACAGAATCTTTTCAAAGAAGAACTACTAAGTTATGTCCAGGCTGAAAGTTTTAAGAAAGTTATGAAAACCTTGTTCCATTCAGTGGTTCTTATACTGACAGTGATTCTTATACTGACAGTATTCCTGCATGAGGATCAGCCTGGGTGTCCCATAGCTCCTGAAGATCATGACACAGTGGGAGGACCACTGTAATTAACATCTGTTTGTGATTTCACTACAAATTGAAATACTGGAGGTATCATGTCCATGCTGAAGGAGACCTCCTTGGAGGACACATGGCCTCCAGCAATTGCTGATGCTCAGGACTTGCCAGACCCAGAAGGTCTGGGTGAATCTGCACTCTCAGTAATACCCATCCAGTCCTTATCTCTGTAGGAGGTGGGAGGAATCCCCTTCAGAGTCAGAAGAAGAGAGACCCACAAGTCCCTTGGGGTGATGTACACTGAAGAGGCACAGCCGACTCTTTGAGCCCAAGAGAAGTGCTCAACTGCTGGAGAGAGCTCCCAGGCAGTAAGAAGGTTCTTCAAGAAGCAACTCTCTGAAAGAAGGTCCCGACAAGCTGCTGCTGGATTAGAGGCTGTTGGGTACCAAGAAGATCTGGGGTTCAGGTCCACAGAGAGCATTCACAAAGGCTTATTTACTGATGCTCTTAAGTATTTCTCTGTGTGCATCTTTAAAGGACTGTCTTATAAGGACCCCCTATTTGTTTTTTTAAAAAAGGATGCATGGACTAGGCAAAAAAGGAGAATCTCACACAGAAAGATTCAAGGGGGTAACACAGAGGTGAAGCACATGTGGACAAAAAGCCTCCAGGGAACCAGATGCAACAAAGATCACCAGGGCTCCACAGCTTTATTTCAGCAAGTAACCATGGACAGCAGGCTCCTGGGGCAGAGAGGCGCTTGGAGGATCAAGGTCCCAGCAGACCACCCTCTGGCACCACCTTGAAGATAGATCCTGGGCAGGGTTCTAATAGCCTCTGCTGAAGAGGAGCTGGAAGGGTTGCTGCAAACAAACCACACCTCCTGTCCTGGCTCCAGCTCTCCTTGCTCTAGGTAGGAGCTCCAGCCCTCTGCTGGACCGAACCCCTTGCAAATATGTCCAGATTGCCTAACCAGCCTTCTTCCCTGCATTGGCTTTTGCTCCCCGAAACTGAATCTTTTGTGCATACCTTGTGGAGAGCCCTGGCAGTAACTTGGCCTTTTTGCTGGCTGTCTTGTCTCTGCTCTGGTAGAACTTCCATAGAAACCCTGCTTGTTTTGCTAGTCAAGCCTGGGCCTTGAGAAAGGAGAGAAGGAGATGAATTCCCATCCCTTTGGAAATTATTAGCGCTATTCATCCTTTGCCATAAATGGGAATAAAACGTCTGTCTCCCAAAAATAGGAATAATTATGCCATCAGGAAAATGAAAAAATAATACCCTAAATCAGTGATGGCGAACCTTTAGAGACCGAGTGCCCAAACTGCAACTCAGAACCCACTTATTTATTGCAAAGTGCCAACACTGCAATAAAACCTGAATTTGCTGACCACCAGCACACGGGGGCAACATTCCACTGACCACCAGCTTTTGGCCGGCCCTGAAATAGGCATCTGAGTGTATTTCCTATTTGAGTGTACCTTTCCTACCTTCTGCTAAAATCACAGTCCAAGGAAATCCCAGGCAGCTCACTGACCGGCCATACGAAAGCTCCCTGAGTCGCGGCTAATGAGCGACGTCATTGCCTGGCACCCTTAATCTTTCTGAACATGCGCATGGCTGCTGGGTGATCCAATGCTGACAGTGCCCTAAATAAAATGCATGAGAATCTGAGTCATGCTTGCTTATGTGCCTAACTGACTATGCATCCTTTTGAAATTGGGGCTGAAATGCCCATGATTAAAGCCAGTGCACCTGAAGAGACGTTGTGGTCAGTCGGTGATGGCCGATGCCACCAGCAGCCATCACTTGATGTTGCAGTCATGCAACTCCATCTGCAAATTCACCCTGGAGCTGCCAAATGTAAATGTCTCACCTTTGGGCAGGCTTCCTCTTCCATGCAGTCTTGCCAGCTGCAAGTGCAGCAGCGTTCACCCACAGGGGAACATGGGACCAAGCCACCGACAGACTATGAGCTGTAAAAGGGTTTATGAAGATATCATCAGTTTATCAGGGTGTCACTTTTCCATGACAAACAAGGCTTCCAGAGGCTGCCAGCATCCGAAGATTGTGCATAATGAAATGTAGCACTGCAATGCGTTTCACTGGCCGTTGCAAAGCAACAAAATTCCAATCATCATGCAAATATTAATGAATTAATACAAAGGTGGCAATCATATATGGCGTTCCTTGAGATGAAGCCCCATTGATCTTCATGAGCCCTGCATTTGGGAAAGCATGTGTAGGACTGAACCGTGAAGACTATATTGTTGGTTTTCATGTAGTATGGTAGACTCCACCAGATAAAAATCTATAGTAAACCTCACCTTGAGGAGCTTTTCCTACTACAGTAAAGAGAGAACTGGGAAAAGTTTGTGTGTGTGTTTTCAGAATGAATCTGGAAAAAATAGCATTTAAACTATAGGATTAGGAAAAAATGTAACCTAGCCAGCATATGGGAGAAGAGAAAAGTTGCCATAAGAGCCACATAACTGCAAACAATGATAAATAGCACAGACGTTTTACTAAGACTGACTTTGATAACTGATTATTGCTTGACTTCAGAGAAGAGAGGGAGAGACCATGCATGGCCACAGTAAATATGAAATTACTGCAAGATAAACGAAAAATAACTTTGCAAGGTTTGTTTCCTTCATACAGCAAGAGCACAGACTCTTTGTTATTCTGTGACAAGCATTGAAGAAAACCCTCTGCTGCAGTCTAAGTGGCTTTTTAAAATCATCTGTTCTTTTAGATGCTAGTTTATTATGGAAGTAACTGATTTATTCTGAGGCCATTCAGGAGAGAAACGCACAAAAAAGCCAATTAGATTGCGGGGTAATGATAAAGGACGTCTCCTTCTGAGAGATAAATCAAAGGCAAAGCTCATTTTCAATGTCCTATGTTTTCATTAGCTTCTATACACTAATGTACCTCAACAGGGATGCCTTTTATTTATTTTGCCCTAAATGTCTTCCTGCCGGGACAGGTGTAGAGAGATGTGAGCAAATGCTAAATGCAGAGGCTAAATCATCCTCAAACTCTGAGTCACTTGGCATAAGGCAAAGGTCTCATTACCATTTGGGAATCTATTGCAATAAGACACTAATTTGTTGCTGTCTAGGACAAGGCGGCAGGCACCGGGAGTGTCCTCCCAGCGCATCTTCACAGCATGCACTTCGAGTCGGAAACTCGTTCCCACCAATATTTTATAGACTTAATTTGATAATGTGGGAGGTATGCATGCAAAAGAACACTGGGACCTTAAGTACTCAAAATGGCTCCGGGCTACAGCATCATGGGAACACAGCACAGCTTTTAATGTATAGGTAGGGAATAAGAAGCAAATAAGCTATGAAGAATTCCCACTGAAAAATGAAACGATGCCATAAGAAATAATGCTCTAATACTCTCCTGCTGGCTTCCTCTAAGTGGAAAGACTACGTATAAAGCTCTCTGCTGGAACACATTCGAATTAGTCCCTGAAAATGAAGGCATTCCCTTCCTTGAGGATGCCTGCTGTTAACAAAGAAAAGGCAAGACCGGTACCAGAGAGTTGCCTTCAGGTCAGAATCGAACTGGATCCAGTAATACAGGACAGAAAAGACTGATCTGATTTCGTTCTTAGCAGGGGTGGGCAACTTGGGGCTGTCCAGATGTTTCAGCCCTCATCTCCTCCTCTGTTGCAGGACGAAACAGCTGGACAGCCACAGACTGCCTGTCTGGTCACCAAGGGAGGCACGGCTCATTCGTTGCACTTTATTTGAGCATGTCTCGCCCCATGGGTGGATATGAAAGGGCATGGCTTGCTCAGCTCATTTACACTGCTTATAGAATGCTGAAGTTCAGAGTGTTTGATGGACTGAGTTCACTGTTTATCCACACAATTGTGCAGCTTTGTGCTTCTCTGGTGGCGCTCTGCACAGGGGCAAGTCAACCGCCTGAAGGAAATGGCTTGAGAACGATCCCGAGTTAATCTCTCCTTCCATCCTCTTAAATTATTCTCAGTTGCCAGCGATTTCACAATTATGCAAGAAGGGACAGTTCTATACAGAACAGCCTTATGAAGTGGAGACCAGACTGTGATGAAGATTTGTATGCGATTTTGCAGTGGCACATGCTATATCTAACTAAACAGTAACCTTCCCTGTCTGAAGGGTACTTTGCATGTGCAGCCAAATGGGTTTTTTTCTGGTTTGGATCAATTTAAAGCTGCAGGGCTTTTCCTTCAACCAAACCCTCCAAGATTACATGCAAGTTTTAGCCTTCTCTTCCTCCCCAAATCTGCAATAACTCACCGTTATCCTGTGCTGAAACCTGAAAGCAGAACATCCTATTGCATATTAAAAATATTACATGGTGGCTGGGGAGAGGCAGGCATGGTTCTCATTTTCATTTCAGTGCTGTTTCTTCTTCTGTTAAAGTACTATTGAAAATGATGTGATCACTGGAGATTTGGCTGGGCTTGGGGCAATGCTTCTGAATGGAAATTATCTTCATCCATTTGTTCTCCTTGCCCTATTATATGCCTGAATTACTTTCTGATTGTGGCTAGGTTGACCAGACAGAAAAGATGACATGGGTTCCTGGTCTGTGATCATTGTGCAGCAGAAAAAAAAACCTTCAAGGTGCACTCATTTGCTCTGCAGGTTGAACCTGATATAATTCCTCCTTCTGCAGATCTATTCTGCCTCCCTTTACATCTAGTTTGGTTTGCACATAATGTAACCTTATGTCTTTTTCTGGTGCAAATCCAGCTGTGCTAGCAAAGCATAATTTGGTAACCACAAACAACCCAGAAAAAGGAATTGTGTTTTTGATTCCTGGTTGTTCATGGGTTATTATTATATGTGAATCCAGAACTGTGGGTTGTTCATGGATAGTTCAACCAGGCTACATACAGACAAGAGTGCAAACCTTCCCCCCTACCTTGCTCTTGCAACAACTCCTCTTGCCAGTACGACAAAGTGGAGTGTTTTCCTCGTTCTAAAAGATTGAAATACCTTTCCACAAACTTACTAACAACAAGGGCTTTATGCTAAAATATGCTAGCATTATTGGGATATTTTGGCCCCAACCTTTTCACCCCTGGCTAGGGAAGTCAGAGAAATCTGCCAGGGACTCATACATATCCATAGTTGTTCAAGCCCACCCCATGGGATTCTGCAGTGCACTGGTTTTTCCAGGCTGTGTGGCATCTGCAGGCTTCACAGACTGGTTTTGTATTATTATTTTGTAGATTTTGGCACAAAATGAGATACACTGATGAAAAGTGTGCAAATTTCCCACTCAGAGAAGTGTGAAAATATACACCTTGGGGAATGTGTGCATTCTTGGTCCATTTGCTCATTTGGGGGTGGGTGAAATTGCAAACTGTGAATGTGTTTGCACAAATTCTGAGCCTGTGAATGGATGAACAGTGGAGTCAAGGTCCTCTGAAAATCTGTAACTGACTGTTGGGACAGCTTTCTCTTCCTTTACACATGCTTACCTGTGGGCCCATCCTTCATCCCTGCCCACCTTTGGAAAGTGCCCTTCAGAATAGAGTTTGGCCCTCAGTACGAAAGTGACTGAGGGCAGGGACCAGCAGATGTGACCATATAATGCTGGCCCTGTACCATCTGCATTGGCTACCAACTGATGTTCGGGCCCAATTTATGGTGTTGACAATAACATTGAAAGCCATAAAGGATTAAGGCTTGGTTTTCTAAAGGAATGCTTCCTTCTGTACACACCTGCCTGGTCTTTAAGATCTAAAAAGAGATCTCTGAAAGTCCTCCTTGAAGGAGGTGAGAAGAAGGGCCTTCTCAGTGGTGGCACCTTAATTGTGGAATATGCTCCTCAGAGAGGTTTGTTTAGCAGTAACTCTTTATTCTTTCCAGTGCCAGATCAAGTCCTTTTAAATTTAGCCAATGTTTTAATTGTTAATATAATTGACTCATACACACACACACACACACACACACACACGTCAATTCTATTTGAAGCAAGTACTGTTAATTGTTCTGATATTTTTATTGTTGTAAACCATCTAGAGATTTTGTATGAAAATATTGATGGCATAGAAAATTTTTAAACAAACAAACAAGTAAATAAAATCAATGATAAGGTCAGCTGGGGATGAGAAACTTGCTGCAGGGATGCCCATCTACACAGCAAATGTCATATCTAGGGTTTTATCCCATGTTAGTCCAACTTACAGGGAACTCACTGAAATGAGGATAACTTGAGCTTGCCAGAACTAACCTAAGTCTCGGTCCTTTGAATGCGTCTTTCATAAAAAGGGCTAACATTGGATACAACACTTAGTTGGGCTGCTGACGATTGTGTCAAGGTAAGCTCAAGCTATTTCCCCATTCCTTGCTATGAAAATGAGTGGGCATTTCCCAGCTTCATGTTGGTGCTGAGCCAGAATGCAGCAGAGACCTTAGGAAGATGACACTTACCGGTGCTCAAGCACCACCTGGTGTAGCAGTAATCTCGGTCCTCCCAGTGCTGCTCTGCTTGAGAAGGTGCCAGAAGAGAGTAATCCGCCTGGGTGACCTGAAGACTTCACACAAACTGCTTGGAGATGTACAGCTCCACCTCAGCTGGTAAATGTGTCCTTCTGCTGCAGTGGAAACGGTGCCCTCTTGCTTTGAGCAAACAGCTGGAAATTCCCCTGACAGGTCGCAGCAGGCACCCATGCCCAAAATTGAGGGATAGGATATTAATGATATCTGGAGGCACAAGGTGACTATTAAAGGGAATAGCACTATAACTAAAACATTGCATTGCATAAAACACTCATAGGCTTATACAATTTATTACAGTCTTTTATGAGTGTCAGTATATTTCTCAGGGTTTATAATACATTATTGTTCCTAGTGCTTTTTATGGCCTGATCGAATCATCCTGGAGATGAGGCAGCTTTGGAAAGCAATTAGACAAAATAAATCAGCAGGGGACCAACATATAACAAAGGGCATATTACCAAGCTGACCATCTCAGAACTTCCAAGACAGAAGGTTAATAAGTGAAGCCAAAGACATAAATTGTCTCATATCATGTTGTTTCTTGTAAACAAGGAGGTGGCTCTGGAATCCTTGGTAGAAAACAGTTAACATATCCAAGCTTTCAGCACATGGACCATGGACCGGTGCTCCAGGCTAGCATCCTGTACCTGACTGAGTTCCAAAAGCATGCAGATTTCCTACCTGCCCTCACCTTCCATCACCATCTTCAGCATCTCATCTCCTGAAACGTCAAGGTTTTCCCCAAGGCAAATTGTGCCACTCAAAAGAGCCACCTACCCAGAACTGGAAACCCCCCAAGCAGGCTCAGTTAGCTAATGCAGCACCCAGATGAGGAAGACAGGAGCCAATGCTAAAAATGTAGGAGCATTTGGTTTCTCTGACATCTGGTTTGTCCCATTTTCACAGCTGAGCACAAGCACATTTTTTCAAGCAAAGCTCATGTTTTCCTGAGCTTGCAGTGATTTGCATTCATAAATGCATTTGTGAGAGTAACGACACTTTCAAAATGCTCATTTTGAAAAGGAAACACACATTTCACATTTTAGCTAATGTGGGAAAGTAAGCTGTTGGGTGCACACTTTAAATATGTACACTGAAATGAACACCTGTTCAAACAACGAGAACATGCAAATCCAGGAATCCGATCATTTCAGAGTGGAACTCGGAGGACAATGAGATTCTCAGACTTTGCTGATTCTCCTCTTACAAGTTATTGCAGCCAATGCTCTGTGGCCCCTCAACCTCAGACCTCCACAGTGTCCACGAGGAGATATCGACTGGGTTGTGGGTGGGGACACGTGTAGGATCCATTTTGGGGTGGGAATCCCTCAGATTCCCTGGGCTTAGCTCCCTGGACTCCTGCCAGCCTCGATGCAGCCAGGAGTCCAAGTCCCTGCAGAGTGCACCTGCTCACCGGGAACTGAACCCCGTGCACCGTGCCGGCGGTGGCCCTCTTCCATGCCATGCACAGCCGCCATTTCTCATTCTGCTGAAGGTGATGTGGAAGAAAGTTGCTGGTTGTGCACCTTTCATTACACAAACATTCATGGAGTTCCTCTCAGCTCGGCTTGCTCTCCAAAATGGGCCCATGCACAAGAGGAAGCCTGCGACATCTGGAGGGGTCAGTTCTGTGGAGCTTTGGTCCCTAATTGTGGGTGATAAGCCATGATGAGTGCTCATGCTGTGTTAACCGAGAGCGCTCCCTGCAGGATGTTTTGTCCAGGGGCAACAAGCTATCCTGGCAACGCCTGGCTCATGCTAGAGGTTGTTGTACCTATGAGAGATTGTCATGCCATCCAAACCAAGGCAACCAACCACTCCATGGATATGAGGAAGTAGCTAGTGAGCCTCTTGGCAAGCGTGGCAGGACCTGCCTCCTGCTCCTGCCGTTCCTGCCAGGCTAGGACCCAGCCGCATCACCAGTTCCCCAGAAGCACTGTGGGGTGACCACCACTGCCCAGGTGTGCCCTGCGGCAATCATAAGCTCTTCTTGCTCACCATAGGTTTTTTTTACACATGAACTATCTTTTGCTCTGTATGGAGATCACAATCTCTGCTCTAATATTTTGTGATAATTAAATAATAACAACCTTGTTGGCCAACGACCGACAGCCCCCTTCAATGTGTTCCTTGGACACTTTGAAGGAGCTGTTATTAGCTGTCAAAATGGAGACCACAATTCCTGGCTGTCCGGCTGGAGATTGTGACATCTGGGGCCGGAAATGTTAAAGAGCCAAAAGGGTGCACAAACAGGGAGGAAGGGGAGCAGACAAGGTGGCTCTCTCACTGGCTCCCTGGAAGACCCACAGGAGAACTCAGAAGGGAAGGAGCAAAGGGCAGGGGCAGCAACACACGGTGGGTCCAATTCTCTGTCAGGCACACTGTGGGTTGCTCACACAACAGCTGTGGCTTATTGCCAGGGTAGGCTGTCATGATGTGCGAACATCATTACTTTGCCAGCAGCTAGATCCTTGCTAGATTGGTACTTGAGTGGCAGGCAGGGTTGGGCAGGAAGACTTTATCCCTCCCCCATGGTTTTGATGTGGCTCTCTCCCCACCCTGCAGAGTATAATGCCAAATAGTGACCAATTCTGTTCAATGGATCACTAAGTAGGAATAGAAACTGTAGTAGGAGGACAGTAATAAACCTTTACTGGAACCACAGTGTTGGGGTAGAAGATTAAGGTCACATCCCCATGACATTGGGATCCACCCAGTGAATGAATTGCTGATTGGGATAGTTGGCCTGCAGCTGACAAGGCCCCACCACAGTCCTTCTTCATAGTGTCCATGCAATGAGTTTGTAGAACAAAATGCATTCATTCATTCATTCCTTTGTATTTCTGGACTGCCCAATAGCCTACACTATCTGGTCAGTTTGTAGTGATATCAAAGAAGAAACAGAGAAACAGTTCTTCTGTTGTGACCAACAAATGTTGGACTCCCTGGAATAAAATTACTCCCCTTTTCAACCTACTATGGCAGGCATACACAGAACTTAAGCTAGCTCAGTGTATATTATTTGTTTTACTCCCCTGACCCTGCTGAGTTTGGCATGGCTGATGTCCTCTCCCATTGCAAAAGCTGCTGTTGAAAGACGTTTGATTTTGCAAAGCAGTTTCTAAATGCCTTTGGGTGGTGGTGGGTGGCTAGTTACACACTGTGACATACACACATAGTTCTTGAGCAATCCTTTGTCCTCTTTGCTTCTCCTTTTGGACCTGTGGTGCTAATTGCAAATATACAAAGCAAATCATGATAATTTGCATGGAAACAGAATATGTCCCACCATAGAAGAAAAGATTGTGACCAGGTGTGAGCCTGCTCCTTCTACTAGCCAGGTGCTCACTCAGGTACAACTTCAAGGTCCTACATTCTTGTCTTCCGGTTCTTATGATTCTTCATCTGTAAGCCTCACTTGGACTGGGCAACCCTTCCAACAAAGGATGCCTTCAAAGAGAGGACTGTCTATGTCAGGGGTCTCAAACTCGCGGCCCGCGGGCCAATTGCCGGGGGGGGGGGGGGGCGGGGCACTGAGGAGGGGCCCTGCAGCCTTCCAAGCACCCGGCGGTGGTGGAATACTTGATGCAGCCCAGCCTCACCCAGACTCTACTTCCAGCGGCCCCCAGGTAAGTTGAGTTTGAGACTCCTGGTCTATGTCTAAAAACCTGCTGCCACTCAAGAATAAAGGCTTCTTTATTTTGCATGTTTTCCAAATGAAAAATTTCACCCACTGTACAGCAATGCAGTCCCCATTATTGCTTCCCCTTTGGAAAAATAAAATAAAATTATTTGCAAGATTATTCAAGCCTGGACCCAGAAGATGTTAACTACAGGCCTGAGGCCAGTGTTCCCTTTTCTGGAGAAGGTGCTCAAGCAGATAGTAGCTTGACAGCTCCAGGCATTCATGGAAGAAATGGGCCATCTGGATCTATTTCAGCCCAGTTTTAGGCCTGGTTTTGGTTTTTATTCATATAAGGATAGGCTGCTGTGGATCAGTTGTTTTTATATTGTGTATTATTATTATTACTTTGTGTTTGTTGTGCATTTTACTTGAACATTTATGAATATTGTGGATATATTAATGGATTTATGTTTGATGTGGTTTTAAATAATTGTGCACCATTCTGAGAGTGTATATTACAGAATGGTATATAAAACCTTACATAAATAAATAAATTCACATCTGCTATTACATATTCTTAGGCATGTTAATGTGCATTTCTTTCCAGCCTGTTATTTAAACCCTCCCCTCAAATCCCCAAGGAAAGGAAAATGTACAGTAATAAGACATCTCTTGAGAGGTAAGTAGAGTCTTCTTGCGGTACCCTGGGAGAAATGGCTGATTGGCATCTGGCCATGCAAGGGCCATTTTATAAACTTCTCAGTCCCACAACCCTCCAGCATTCTTACAGCGATGCAACTCTCTCCTGCTTTCTTCCCTTAAACTCATTAGCATCAGGCTGATTTTCTAAAAGATGATTTTCTTTCATTCTAAATTCTCCTTTAAATAGTACATCTCCTTTCCTCCTTGTTACCTGAAACACACTCTCTCACAACACTTAGGCTAACCACTTAGCCAGAAATCTGCACCCATGTTGTACTTCCTGTCCTGGAGGGATGGGGAGGTATGGAGAACCCTGTGTGAACTCCTGGTACAGGATGACTGGATGTCAAAGAGGGTAAATGAGAAGTATCTTTGGAGCCTGGGACCGGTTGGAATCCGGGTGAAGCCTCAATAAAAGTAGCAAATTGCATTATAAATTACTGGTAGGTGAGAAACATAGAGCGGGTGTGAATAATTCAGAGATAATCAACAGACACATGAGAAAGGGGAGTCTCTGGATAAATAGTTTTCTGTAAACTAACAAATAGAACAAAGAATAATGGGGAAATGAATTTACTTTGTATCCAGACAACATGTTATGATGCCGGGTATATAATGTATGTTCTCTGTACCTCTTTCGAGACTCTGATTTGGGAAGTATCTCCCCTTTGTCTCCGTTTATTCTATAGTGCACCACTATAGAATAAAAACTGCTATTAAAAAAACTGCTATTAGCTCTAAGTCTTGTCTCAGGCTCTGTTTGACTTTGGGTCTGGGCTCCACCAGGGGTTTGCCCCAGCTATTGACTGGCTGAGTCCGGTAACATCCTGGAAGGAGGTTTAAGCTACACATTTACCTTGGAGTAAGCCACATTGAACACAATAGAACTTACTTCTGAGTAGATAAACAGAAGCCTGCATTTCATTGCACAGTCTGTAGCATTTGTTAACTGCAGCAGCTCTGAACGAAGCCTTAAGATTTGTTTGTAGCGTGTTATGTTCAATGTTAAAATATTACTCCTATTAAGGCCAAATCCACTGGGTGTAGGGATGGATACCTAGTCGGGATATTCAGTGTCTTTTCTTTTTCTGTAGAGACCTATTTAAGTAAGTTTTCAGTAAACAAAACCAGAATATTGATGCCAATATTCACTTACTGTGAATATTAATTACTCATTGTGTCTACAACAAAAACTAACCATAAATGTGAAAATCCACACTCACACCTGCGTTGTATCTTTGTAATCCAGGAAGGAAGGAAGGAAGGAAATTGCTTTGGTTAAGGAAGCTGCCACACTGACAATTACCCACCTGTTCTCAATTTAAATGGTGTTGATTACAAAGTTAACACAATTACATTTCACAGGGAAATTACAGTCTTCTGCTTTTATGTGCACTTAGATGGTGGTTAGCACATGATCTAGGGAAGGTGTGGGGGTAATTGGGGTGAGGGTTCCAGTTGATGTTGGAGGATAGCATACTATGCACACAGAAATCATTGTGCTAGGCTCATTGCGGGGGGGGGGGGGTTATGGCTGTGCCGAACTCAACGCTTCAGCACCCTTCACTCAGCATGCTCTATATTTTTATAGCTCTGAATGGCTTTTCTCCTTCAGAAGGAACCTGAGATGCTTGACAATGTGGTTGATGTGGGGCTTGGTTTTCCTGCCAATTTCCTTCTGCCGCTTGGGTGGTAATAATGAAATGCCTCAGCATCAAACACTTATACAGGCATCCTACTAATGAGACACTAAGAACTGTGGGATATATATGGTTCTAAAAATAACCAGCCCATTGTCTACAAAAAATTACCATATGATTCTATTTGCCTAACAAGTTGGCTTTCTGCACCATTGTAGAATGTTCTGGATGCGTTTCACCTACTTTCTTGGCCACCTTCAGAGCGCTGGGTGAAGAGCAAGGGTGTGTGCTAGGATCCTGTGGGATCTTGAGCCGGGTGTGACACTTAGCTAGCTTTCCTGCCTTACCTCCCAGTTCCCTTGCCTTGTTCTATGCCTGTTCTTTTCCTTTCCTCAGGGTTCAGCAAGAGATGTTGCTTCCTTGCTCCCCATTCCCAATTCTATTTTACAGCATGGAAGGAACAGGGGCTCCTAGTTCTGAGGTGGCTTGCCAATAGCCCTTTCTCACAGCTTTTATCAGCTACGTAGTCTGCACTGGAGTGAAGGCCACAGCAGGTAGGGTGGTTTTCTATTCCATATAGACTGCAGTCATTTGCCGTGCTTTGAATGAGTGACCTAAAGTCAGGATAGCCAGTGCTCTCCAACTTATTGTGCCCATCCAGGAAGTGAAACATTTTGCTCTTCTCCTCCTCTACAGCAGGAAAATATATCTGCCTTGACTTAATTTCATTTCTCCTTTTCCTCACATCACTCCAAATCCGTCTAGTCTTTCCCTTTCATGGCCAATTCTGTGTCAATGAAACACAAGTTCCCTGTTAAGTCTAGTCCTTGACCCTCAGTAACTATGTCCTTGCACCTTTCCTGTCCTTCTCTGGCTAACTATAACTCCCCACTTCCACCGTCACTTGTTGTATCGATGTTATAAGGAATAGGCAGTGTCATGTGGAAGTGATTCCAGTCTGCAAACACCTGAGCCAATCCCCCCCCCCTTTACTGCAGGTTAAAGCTTTGTTGATGTATTTAGCCAGTTTACCCCCTTTAGCTGCACAATACACAGTCTGCTGTGTTAGCTTTCCCCAAAATATCTGTCTGGTTGCAGGTTATTTGTGCAAGTATGAGTGATGATACATGGTAACAATCACACTGGTACAGAATAGCTATCTCTTTCTGCTCTTTATGTCCAGAGGTTCTGTTATCTATGCTGTTTGTGATTTTTTTTTTTTTTTTGGTGTTTTACACAACTTACAAATAACACATCATTTGTGGTGACTGTGAATTATTCCCTAATTTTTCAGGCCCATAATGGTGGTGATGGCCACCTTCAATTTGAGAGTCTAGGCCCACCTATCACCTCTTTCTAATTTGTTCTCTTTCACACACACCTGCCAACAAATATTTTCTAACAGAACTGAACTGATGGCAGTTGAAATACTTTTCAGCATTCTCTAACTGACTCTTCCCTTGAACAATTGTTTGTGAATGTTTGTGAATATTCTGTGCTACCACAATATCTCAGCTGTGATTATGGGGGGTAGGCAACTTTTATTTATGACTTCTGAAATAAATAAGCTTTACTTCATATTTTGCTAAATAGGACAGTTAAAAAAGGTGGCCTATAGACTTTATTGCTTTTAATTAGGTATATTTCATCTGTAATAATTTGATGGTATGTTCTTTGGCTTCAGTTATCCTTTCACTTTTCTGCAGCAGGGGGCAGTCCTCCTCTAATAAATCTCACTATGGTGAATTTGAGCGGGAGAGGAACAGGGAGAGGCAAATATTAGAAAATGATTCCTGTACCTTTAGGACATTCCCCCCTTACAGTACCCTTCTAAAACAGAAGGGTGTGAGAGAGGAGATACTCAAAATGTCTGGCAGAATTTAGAAACAGGATTTAGGTTCATCCAGCCGAGACGGGTGGTAAAATGGGCGAAGCATCATAAAATCCTCTCTGGGCAATGGCCGTACCTTTTCCTCAGCTGGACTGCTTTTCCAGTGCTGAAGGGGATGCTGACCTCTCAGGGACTGCGTGCAAACCCTATTGACACAAATAAGTGAAGTAATTTTTTGAAGTATTCCCGGTAGCATTACACTGTACAGCTGACATTTCCATGCACACAAAGTTCACCAGACTGAAAGGTCTGTTGCTCTTTCATTTGAAAACCGCCCTGTCTTTCCCACTCAGTTACCCATACCTTGCTATCTCTGTAAAGCGAGGAACTCATTTGATGAAGATTTCTCTAGCAGAGATGAGGCATCTTGAACTCTTCCTGAGTATTACAATTAAAAAGTTTAAAAGTCAAACATCCCTCTCTTGACTTTCATTTAACTTTCAGATTAGGTCAAGCTCACACTGGTCTCATGCGTGACACACAAAATGGGTGATGATTTCCAGGCAAGCTGTTGCTGATTGGCTTGGCTGCTTCCCTCTGCTCCTGTCCTGCCTCCATGAAGATTTCAGGGCCCAGGTTCCACTATCTCATGAAATAATCTCGTTGTGAAGATGTCTCATGAACTCCCCACATTTTTGCTACAACCTGCACGACTGAAGAGGAAGTTGCTATGGTAGGGAGAAAAGAAGCAACCTTTTTGTGCTCGGTAATTCTGGGTGCCTTTCCCCAAGTGTGGGGTCTGTATTGCTGGAGCTGCAAGCTGTGGCTTTGGGGTCCTGTGAGATTTCTGAGGAAAGGCAGGAATGAAACCGACAGAGTGGGGATGTGGAGCCTCTTGCAGCCTCAGGCTGAATCCAGTTTGGAGGAGCTCTGCAGAGCTGCATTCTAGAGGTAGGCAGGGCCAGATCTACCAGTACAGAGTAACTTGTAGCTCTTGCTGCCATGACTAACCTTTCGGAAACTCCATTCTAAAACATGTAATGTTTAAATCAGAGGATATAAAAGCTTAATACCCACAAATGGGCCAAAGGTGTTTCAACCTCTGTTGTGACTAGCCTATAAGATATGATGGACTGAAAGCAGCAAATTAAGCAGGACTGCCAGAATTACAAGATAGGATTCAGATAACATGATAGCTCATATTCTGGATCTGAGGATGGATTGATGGTGAACCAGGGGTTCTCAAATTGCTTGATTCCAGTTATACTGACCTGTTAACAATGAATCACACACAAGAAGAGCCCTTTGGTTTGCTGCTTGGTGGGTTGTTCACCAGGGTCAGCTCTTTTGTCTGGATTAAAATAACACAGAGATTGGGTTTTAAGGACACAGCAAGAAACCATTGATTGTTATCCTTGTTTGTCCCAACAGAATCATGATGACCAACCATTGCGACTTACCATTGCCTACCATGATAAGACACAATGGCCAGATCTAGATTTTCTCCCTGCCGCAATTGCCTGCTGTGACATCCTAAGTAGGGAGAGCTGCTTAGAATTGGTGCTTTAAGAATCACACCGAGTCTGGTGACAAATACCGCACAACAAGCATCCACTCTGCTCATTCACTTCTCCCATGGCTGCCCAGCAATGCCAACATTGCTGCCTGCTTTGCTTTGACAGGGTTCCTTTTCTCATAAGGAGAGTACTTGAGTAGTCATAAGGGGTATAATTTCTAAAGAGAAGTATTTAAGTAGATATCAAAAAGCAGAAAAAGCTAGGCCATGACTGTATTCCTCTGTAGGATCGTATCTTTAGAAGGTCACAAACAAAGCATGCTGTCTTCTGCATACAGAGGGAGAGCATCACTTAGCAGTGGCAAAGCAGCCATAGCAGTATTTGAATAAGTCAGTGAAGAGCGCGTAGGGTGCTTCTCGCTTTTACAATAAGAATACCTAAGACGGGCTTTATTTTTCTTTTAAGGAAAGTATGGATTTAAGAGAAGAGCTGATTGCCACAGGGAAACCTTAGCAGGGGAGCAGTAAAATGAAGTCAGGGCTAAACTGGGGCTGCAGGAGTTTTAAAAAAAAGGCTTTGGTTGGAGGGAAAGTGTGAAAAAGATGTAGTTTGGATTTGGAGTAGAGGTGGGAGGCAGGTGAGATGGAAGAGCTGCTAGAGGTGCAGCGATGTGGCGTGTGGGGAAAGAAGTACAGGGGGCAGAGTGCTCACTGTGGGAAAGGGACACACACAACCTTCGCCTGCCTTCTAGCCACAACGGGAGTCAAACTGGGAGGGTCAGGGGAGAACTGAGGAAGCTTTGGTGGCATGGACAACAGAGGGTCAGGGGTGAGGATCCCTCTTTGGACCTGGGGCATCCAGCAGTGTTGGGGAGGGTTGTAACATGTTATTCATAATAATCTGCATGATCTACCGGCTGAGAACAAATGTGGAGAGGGAGAAGGAAGGGGGTTGTGTCCAGCGTGAGATGCAGTGGCAGTGGCTGGGCTAGGCCAAGTCACAGGTCATCCCAGAGGTGACAGAAGGAGGCGGGTGTGGACAAGATGCTTTGTGGTGCCAGAGATAGTTGGAACAAAGGAGGAAAAGTGACAGGTGGAGAAGCCATGGGGCAACACATGCAGGAATCATTCTTTTTCCAGTGGAAACAGGCAACAGAAAGGATATTGACCAGCAACAGGGAGGTGGAGAAAGGACTGACATTCCTGCAGGAGGAAGGAGAGGGAAGCATCCAGCAGGCCAATCTGAGCAGGCTGCCTACACAGAAAGGCAGTGATGGCTCCTGGGATGCAGGGAAGGGGTGGTAGGACTGGGTGGGAACAAAACCAACAGGATGACCAGAGACAAGGATTGGCTGTCAGAACTATCATGGTAACTGACCATCAGTCATGGTAACCACCCACCATTGATGGCTGTGACTCTGGCATGCAAACCACCCAATAACACACATTTTAGCAACAGCCCATGGTTCAACCTCTACCAATACTCAACCAGTATCCAGCCCTTGTTGTGGGTTACTGCATTTTCTGAACCTAGTCAGTAATTTGACGTGGCAACTGATAATCATTACAGTAGCCTGAACTCCAACTGGAAAATCTCTTTTGGAGTTCAGGATGAATTTTGAAAAAGCATTGTAGATAAACCGGCAGTTACCAAACTTTAACTATTATCGTAGCTCAAATATCCCATCTCCAAATGAATCCAGAATGTAGTTAACTAACTAAAAGCTAACTTTTGATGGAAAGTGAAAACACACCTTTTTCCTTCACTAGTCAGAAGCAGTTTCAAGGACGTAGGCAAGTCTGTATCAAAGTACTGGTGGATTTATGCTAAAAACAAAAGCACCTTCTCTATCACAGCCGTAAACCACATCAGCTTTGTGTGCACAAGGAGGCACAATTAACCTTTTCCATTTCTTACTGAGTTATGGTGCTCTACTGAAATTAAATATATGCAATAGTCCATATGTTAAACAAACAATAAATACAATGGCATAATGTGTACGTAGAATATATTACAGAACATATGAGCATAACTATAAAAACGTCTAAATAAGCTGCTGAGGCCATAAGGAACCAGTGTTGTAAGGAGTCCAAAATCTCTTTTTTAATGTCATTTGTGTGCACCTGATCCACTGATTTTGTCAAGACTCCAGAGCTTTAAGACTTTCTTACTGTGTCTACATTTGACCATCAGGGCTTGCCATCTATTATTTCTAATGCCATACTTGTGTTTGCATAATCTTGCTTTGACCCTTTCTGATTCATTTCAACATAAAAGAGATTGCACGGGCATTGTATAACATAGATAACCCCTTTTGTGTTGCAACTGCACAAATGTCTCAAAACGTATTTTCTATTTTCTGCAGGGTTAACACACTTCTCTATTCTAGCGCGGTTATTCCACACATTGCAGTGGCTGCTTGGAAAATTATCGATGATTTTATACAGAGTACCATCAGGTAAAATAAAATGGCTTGTTAGATAACTATGGACCGATATGTCCCTCAAGCATGATGTGTGTTCGAAGGCAAAGAGAGGTTTTTCTTTCCTTGTTGGTATTACAGGATCTGTCCTGATGTGACTGAGCTTATTTATGTAAAGAGGGAAGGATCCACAGCTACAATTTCCTTTCCCTCATCAAGAACTAATTCCTCAAAGACTAATACTCTGCTGTGACTAGAAAACAGAATAAGATTTGAATTTTTAACTACCCTCCATCTGTGATACGTCTCTGTGTTTCAAGAAATCGGCTGTCCTGTTTTTTGCCAGATAGCTACTGCCATGGATTTAAAAGAGCCATGCCCAGGGCTGTGACCCTACAGCCCTTGCAGCAGCTGCTTGTAAGCCTGTGAATTTGGAGACTTACAAGCATCCAATGCAAGGTATGAGACACGGTGGGGACAATCTCCACTGTCATGGAACCTTGGCCCCTGCATTTTATCTTAATGGCTATTTTCAGTCATCTACAGTAATGCTTCTTTGTGAGAAGGAGTGGTCCCTGGCCACCTGAAAAAAGCAGTGATGGAAGGGCTCCTGAGAAACCCTCCCTGGACCCAGAAGAACTCAACGATTTTAGGCCGGTGGCAAACAGCTACTTCCTGGGCAAGGTTCTTGAGTGGGTGGTGGTCAACCAGCTCCAGGCACTCTGATCATCTGGATCCATTTCAGTTGGGACTCGGGACTGATTTTGGCATGGAAACAGCCTTGATTGCCCTCTATGATGACCTATGCCAGGAGAGAGATGGAAGAGTGCTGTTGGTTCTTCTGGACCTCTCACGAGCTTTTGACACCATCAAGTATGGTGGCTCTCTGAGTAGAGAGAGAGAGAGAGAGAGAGAGAGAGAGGCACTGCATTGCGGTGGTTCCATTCCTCCTTGGGTGGTAGGCTCCAGAAGGCGGCAATTAAGGGATATTGCTCTGCCCTTTTGGACCCTCCAGGATGGGGTTCCTCAGGGATGAGTCTTTTTCCCCATGCTATCAAACATCTACATGAAACCAAAATCCAAAGTTTTGCAGTGTATTGTCATCAATATGCTGATGACATGCAGCTGTATCTCTCCTTTTCATGTCCAGCAGGTGAGGATGTGGATGTACTGAACCAAAACCCTTTGGGCAGAACTCTCAGTTCTGTTTCACTAAAAGCACTGGCTGACAAACTGATGTCTGGTTAGCTTCAGTAATTTTTGCCCTGGTAAGTCTTCCTGTTTTCACTTGTGTTTCTTTCTCTGTACTCTCTCACCAGGTTGCTTGCCAAAAAGAGACCTTTCAGCCAGAAAGGTGGAAAGCACCAAAGAAGAGCTCTGTATACACTGTCAGTCATGGTGATCACTCTCAGCTTGCTGCCATTCTCCTAGATTGCAAGTGAAAGAGATCCTTTCTGATGTTTGCATTCAGGTTTCCTATATTTCCAAGTATGGACCTTATTTTGTGGGTAATTTTTAAGGTCCCTCTGAAATTTTTGGAATCGGATGGATTTGGCCATCCCTCCAGTGAAAGACTTTCCAATGAGAGATCAGACCATAGTGGTGAGTATCAGTTGCCTCCTCAGATAATTGGTTTGCTGTGATTCTGGCAGTGCAGACTTTGAGTTATGTCTTTACTTTGTAGTTTCTTGGATATTGCAGACAAAGATGGAAGCCACAATGCCTTTGCCCTGTTTGTGGTTCTTAGGGTTTCATATACTTGGAGATTTTTTTTTTGGTGCATTGTCATATTTGTCTTTTTATATTGTCACAAATTTTAACAATACGGCATTTAAGTTTTAATTTGCATTTGTATATTGTGACACATGTCTTTATTACACTGTTTTTACATTTGCACTTTCCAATATTAAACATTTTTAATTATGTACAGGCTTGTTTCAATAAACAATCATTTATAGAAACCATGGGTATAACCAAATGAGGCAACATTGGCAGGATCCATACAGTTACTGGAAAACTGATTGATTTAGCAGATGATATCCAACTCTTTGGAAGAGCTCCTTAGTCAGGCCTGCCACACGGTTTCTCCTCGGCTAACTTATGAGAGGGATGAGGGAGGTTGAAAATTAGGATCTACTTAATATATGCCCTCCCACCCCCTACGATCGGCAGCAGATGCCCTTCTCCGGGAACCCTCCGTGAAGGATATTAGGAGGGTGAGTACCCGGAGGAGGGCCTTTTCTGTGGTGGCGCCCCACCTATGAAATGTGCTCCCCAGAGAGGTCCACCTGGCACCATCATTATTTGCTTTTTGGCACCAGGCGAAGACCTTTTTATTTAAAAGTTATTTTAACTGTTAATTTATTATTATTGTATTTATAGATTTTAATATATAGCCGAGATGGTACCAGTTTTTAAATTATTGATTGTGTTATATTGTATTTTTATGGATGTTGTGAGCCGCCCCGAGGCTTTGTTGCGATGGGGGCGGCATAGAAATGTTTTAAATAAATAAATAAATAAATAAATAAATAAATAAATAAGTGCATAATCAGTAACCATGCTGAAGGACAGTTATGCTAGAATACAATACACACATTTTCTTTTTTTCTTTCATTCATTCTTTCTACTTTGTGGCTAATGCATTCTTGAGAGCACTAAGTTACTTTTAATGGCAGTTACATTATTTTGAAAACAGATTTTGTTCAATCCATTCCAGCCGTATTTTGCAGCTTGTCAGGTGCCTTTTGTTCCATCATCCATTCATCGACAGATTTATTTATTTTTTAGAGAATGTCATTCCTGTTTGCAGTTGTGCATTTCTGCAAATGCCTGCCTGCTCCCTAACCCCTATAACAACAACAACAACAAGTGTACAAGACCACAAAGTCCATGTGGCTTGGAAAAAGCCCATCTGCTGTGGAATCCACAGGTCAGCGTCATAGACCTGTGAACGCCTTTGAATCTGTTGCAGATTTTTCTGATGGCCCTGGAAGGAGGCAAGGGGATTCTTGTCCTCACCCAGATAAGAGCAACAGTTAGTGTTGATGCACAGCTAATTAGTATGGGGCTGATCAGCATTCCACCAGCTGTAATTTATATTAGTTGCTTTGCCAGTTTCCCAAACATTAATAAGCTTTTTAATATTTTATAAGGCAACCTCTAAATTATGTAAAATAAAGCTAAGCACTATTAATACCCAGTAGAGCACATGAAAAAGAAAGAGACATCAGAAGCCGCTGCAGAGCAGAGCACTTAACGCAGAACGGAAATGCCGCTCCCTACTTGATACGCTAGACCATCGCAACAATTAAAAGAGGCTTTGGGGTTCCCTGATGGATCTGCCAAGTTCACAAATGCTTTCTGAAAGTTTGAGAACAGAAGAAACTCTTGTTTGAGTTCAGCCAGCTGCAGCGTCAAAAGGCTGCCAGTCCCGGGGCTGTCTCTGTGGTTTGATCTGTCAGGTGTCTAGGTCATGGCTTTTCTTCATGAGTTTTTGCTGGGCTGCTGAAGACATTTTCATTATGGAAGCATTTCTGCTGTAATGAAATCATTTCCCCTCAGTTTTTGGGTTACCACTGGTAAAAATATCATTCTTTTTACATTAGTGTATCAAATGTTGCAAAAGAGAATTATGTGGAATAACACAGAAGTGCATCTGCCAGGGTTCCATACTGGAAGGAACCCATAACACCTCTGATGATGAAACAGAGAACCATTGAATGTTCGTCTTTCTCCCTCTCTCTCTCTCACACACACACAGACACAGACACACACAGAGAATACAAGGTGGGCACCTGCTGGATTTGTCCAGCAGGTACTCCTCTCCCCTGCAATGACTCCAGGCTCCCCCTCCACTCACCCTCTGCCCAATATTCATAAATCAAACAGGTTGGGTTTCAAGGGAAAATGATGAGCACAGTTGTTTGCACACATTTTCCTCCAAGGTGCCGCTGGAGCACTGAGTGGGAGGGTGACTTGCAGCTTTGGGGGACCACAAAAGCCAGTGGGACAGGCAATGAAAGTTAAACCAGTTCAAGTTGTCCACAGAGCCTACTACTGGTTTCACCTTTTATTTTTGATTGACAGATAATTTGTCAGGTGCTATATATATTATTATTTTTATTATTATTATTATAACATTTCTATGCCGCCCCTTGCCGAAACCTCGGGGTGGCTTACAACATGATAAAATACATTGAAATACAATAGTACATAATAAATTACCATTAAATATAAAAATACAAAAAAATACATTGATTTACAAATACAAAATTAAAATTATCAGTATAAAATAAAAATATAGGAGGAGAAAGAGAAGGAAGAAGAAGTTGCCCAGGCCAGATCATATGTTTTAACAATTGAAATGATGTTTAAATAAAAAGGTCTTTACCTGGCGCCGAAAAACCAGTAACGACGGTGCCAGGCGGACCTCTTTGGGGAGTGAATTCCATAGGTTGGGCGCCACCGCAGAGAAAGCCCTCCTCCGGGTACTTACTCTCCTAATTTCTTTCATGGAGGGTTCCCGGAGAAGGGACTCTCCCGCAGATCTCAAAGGGCGGTCGGGCATATACGGACGTAAGCGCTCGTTCAGGTAGCCAGTACCCAAGCCGTTTAGGGCTTTGTAGGTCATAATCAACACCTTGAATTGGGCCTGGGCTTCAATGGGAAGCCAGTGAAGTTGACGGAGGACTGGAGTCATGTGAGCATAACGCCCCGTCCCCGTCAGCAACCTGGCAGCTCTATTTTGCACCAATTGAAGTGTTCGGACTGTCTTCAGGGGAAGCCCCACGTAAAGCGCGTTGCAGAAGTCTAGGCGGGAAGTCACCGGCGCGTGTGTCACCGTCGCCAGGCAGTCGTATTCCAGGTAGGGGCGCAGCTGATTAATCAGCCGAAGCTGAAGGAAGGCGTTCCTCGCTACCGCTGTCACCTGAGCTTCCAAAGAGAGCTCCGGGTCGAGGAGTACTCCTAAGCTGCGGACTCTTTATTACTATTTTTACTACTGTTGTAAGTGGGATGTGCAATCAAATGTTGGAGCAGAAGAATCCTGTTCATTCTATTGTCTCTCCCCCTTAGTTTCCTGAGTTTTTCCTGCTACAAACATCCACATTCTTTGGCCACTGAGCATGCGAATTCTTCATTGTGTTCTTTTGGGCCATGTCTTCTTCCCTCCCCCTCTTAGGGCTCTTTTACAATAAATATATTTTTTGTAGTTCTGCAAACCTTGAAATTCTCTCATGGATGGATGTTGCAAGAGGAGCTGAGCTACTGGTATATATGGCTGTGGGCGGCCAAATAGTAATGTTAACATCCTCATCTCCTCTGGTGCACACTTTTATTATGTTTCATTATGCTTTGCTTATGGGGCAAACAATCAAAAACCAGGACAAAAATCATCTGGTTACAATGACCTTCTGGTAGTTAAATAGAGTTTGTAGGTGGATCATCTCCAGGAATATGAAGTGCCTCACAGATGTAGAGATCAGTGAATCTGTCCATTCTCCTTTTCCATGTTTGATGTTTTTAAAACCCAAAGTTTTTATCTCATGAATATGAAGAACTTCACGAATTCTCATAAAGAATGAACTGAACTGAATATTTCATCCACCTGTACCAGCAAATTAAATAGATACATCTGTGCCTTGGATGGGCAGGGCCATGAAGTGCCTGTCTGTTGGATGAGCAGCTTAACAGGGGAAGAAGAAAAGGAGAAAAAAGAAAAAGAAAGAGGTGACAACCCTCATGCAGCCATTACATGGTCGAATAACAGAATGTCAAGCCCAGACTTTTTCGGGCTAAGCAGTCAAAGTCCTGGGGCTGGTTCAATACATCTGACAGTTCCATGGCCTAAATATGGAGAAATTGGTGAATTTTTGTAAATTTTTATCAAGAGCAAACTGAAGTGAAATGAAAAGTCATGAAAAGTTTAATTGTTTAATTTATTAGTATTGCATTTTTATTGTCCAGGAAAGAAAGATGTGCTTATGGGATTTTCTGCCTCAAGTGCCAAAATACTATTCAATTTTATTTGAGAGAGATGGAAGCCAAAATGTCTTGGGCCAGCTGTGCATAGATGGTAACTAGTCTTGGTTTCTCTGTGAAAGAGTGAATTGAATTCTATCTCAAATTGTGTGCTCTCAACAGAAAGTTAAAGATGCTTTAGAGAAGCTGGTCTTTTTCTCCTTTCATAATGTGTGAATAGGAGTGAACAGAGCCAAATGTCCAACATCCTAGTTTTGCTTGTGGTTTTTACAATGGGAAGCAAACCTCATAACTTGAAAAAATTTATTACATTATGAAACCTAACAATATGCCAATCAATTGTTTGGCTGCTTCTTCCAGTTGTTTGGAACCAGAGAGAATGATTTACTTGGGGCAGATTGTCTTATGATCTTGTGCAATGTTAATTTCTTGTCTTCCTTGACTTGAATGATGTATCTGATGCCAATGAATATCTTGCATTTTTATGTGTGCATAAACTAGGCATTGAAGAATCAGCATGCTCTGAATTCAAGTTTGATGCTCAGTCTGCCTTGTCCTTGCTCCCAAGGAAAAGCTTGCTGTTGATGTTGCTCAGATGGGAAACATATGCACTGGCGAACACATATAATAAATAAATAAAATCCCTCCATAAAATACCAAATTTTGAAGTGCACTTTTTATGATGAATGTATTTTGCTAACGTGATTGCAAGCTTGGGAATACTCAAGCTTTGTCCCAAAATGCACTTGTATTGGGATTGGACAAATTTTGCTGTTAGTTTGCTGTTAAATGAACCAAAATGAAATGTTCACACTTCCCCAGCAATATGATTTGCTTGAGCACAACAACTGGATTTGAAGAGCTGTTATGTGATTTGCATTTGTTTTATTGTGTCTCCATGCTGATGACTCTTAACAACTCTCTTATCCTTCTCATGTTGAATTTTCTTGTTCCTTTTCACTTCACATCTCTGCCAGTCTATCCATCATTTGTCACTCTTTTGCATTGTTCCCTTAGGG
>NW_025335268.1:52261035-52264773 GCF_004798865.1 Varanus komodoensis
CCCTTGCAACTTACAATGATACACCCACCCACAGCCACACATACAATGTTTACCTGGATGTCAGCAAGACCTTTGACAAAGTGTTGCATGATATCCTAGTCAAGAAATTGTTGAGCTCTGGGATAGACTGAAGAACTGTGGATGGATTAGGGCATGGCTAATGGACCGCAAGCAGAGGGTGACTATCAGTGGGGAATTATCAGGATGACGGCTGGTGACAAGTGGAGTTCCTCAGGGCTCAATTTTGGGACCAATTCAGTTCAACCTTTTTATCAATGTCATGAGGAGGGGATAACCAGTCTGTTGAATAAATTTGCAGGTGATGCCAAAGTGGGGGCAGTGGCCACAACTGAGGAGCAGGTCATCCAGATCCAGAAGGATCTGGACAGGCTGTGGAAGTGGGCAGAGGGCAACAGGACAGCATTCAATGTGCATAAGTGCAAGGTCTTAATGGGTGTCACAGGTGCAGGATGGGGGACAAGTGGATGGAGAGCAGCACTTGTGAAAGGGATCTCGGGGTACTTTTGACAGCAGGCTGAACCTGAGCAGGCAGTGTGATGCAGCAGTTAAAAAGGCAAATGCCACCCTTGGATGTATAACCATAAGAGTGGCTTCCGGATCTAGGGAGGTATTGATACTGCTCTACATGACTCTGGTGCACCCTCCGCTGGAGTACTGCATCCAGTTCTGGGCTCCATTTTATAGGAGAGACATAGCTAGGTTAGAATCAGTTCAGTGCAGGGTCACAAGAATGGTAGCTAGGTTGGGAGGGATGACATATGAGGAGAGAGTGAACTGGGTCTTTTCAACCTAGAGAAGAGGAGACTCCATGGGAATCTTTTAGCAACCTATATGTATGGAAGGGGTTGTCATGTGGAGGAGGGCCATGACCTGTTCTTCCCTGCAGTGGAGGGTAGGAAGCATTCCAGTGGGGCAAAACTCAAGGAACCAGGCTTCAGGTTGGATGTCAGGAAGTACTTCCTGATGGTCAGGACCCCAAGGGTATGGAATGAGTTTCAAGGGAGGTGCTTGAGGCCCCATCAGTGAGGGTGTCCAATGAAAGATGGGACAACCACATGTTGGGGTTTACATAAGCACAGCCAACTAGAGCCTGGGGTCACACTAGATGGCCCGGAAGACCCCCTTTGACTCCCTGTGTTTCTATGTTCATAATCATAGTCACTTGTATTAGGGAATGAGCTATACATTTTTACCAGCATGCAATGTGAGACTCACTAGTGTATCCCATGGTACCTGTCCCAGACTGCCCTCTTCACAGTGTTTCTGCCATTATATTGCAGATTTTGTCAGACTTTTTAAGTGTCATGCTTTCCCCCATATTCCAGTGTGTGCTACAATTGTGGTACTGTTTGGGGGAAGGAGTGGCTTCAATGGCTGCAATGAACAAGTAGCTGAAAATTCCCCATATGTTTACTCAGAAGTAAAGTGCAACACCTTCAATAGTGCTTACTCCTGAGGAAGGTTGTTTTGGCTTTTGGGAAGGAGCTTTGAATTACTTAAAAAACCAACAAAACCCTTTAAAGAGAGGGAGCGAATTCCAGGCAGAATTTTCTAAGGAGGGTTGGCTCAAGGCTGTCTGAAAGAGGGAGAAAGAAATCTGAGGCAGGTGAGTGTAGAGGGGTGGAGATGGAGACAGCGGAGTGGCAATAACAGAGATTCTGTGTGTTGTGCTCTGTGATGAATCATCTACTTAAGACAAGTGGTAGGAGAGATGCTGATGCAATAACAACATCAGCTGATACAATAACAACTTGCTACACATTTTGGCCTTGCTGTGTGAGTCCCGGGACCCCCTGTGGTCTAGGACTGCATTCTGCGATTCTGTTCATTGATCTTGCCTTCAGGTGCTGCTTATAGGAGATAAATCTAAATATGACAGTGCTATCTGTGCTTTAAGGACTTGCTCACTCAGTGCACTTTTCTACCAGAAGTTGCTAATATCAGAAAATAATATTATCAGCATTCAAAAAGCTGTGTTTTGTGGGTTGATCTGTGGACTTTGATTAGATGCTCGAATGGTAATCTTTCTCCAGAGATAGGTAATATTCAAAGTGGAGACATCCACTCTTCTCACCTAATTTTTCCTTTGCCTCATCAGAAAGGAGGCTGTGAATCCTCAGTGTGATGCCACAGGCTCAACTTGCGGAGCTGTGCACAGCAGGCCAACCAGGTCCTGGGGCCTCCTAGCACCAGCACTGTTTCTCCAAGTGGACCTCAAAACAACAACACAAAAAATCCTGTACAGATGACAATACATGGCTCATTGGATACACAGAAGTTGTGGCTTTCACAGGTCTGTTGAGAGAAACATTCCTGGTATTGAAGCTCTCATTTCACTGATGTGTAATGCTGGCATTCAGGTGCACAGAGTCTTCATGAGAAGGTCTGGATTCGATGTCCTTTAAGAACCATTTCTCCCCACCATATGGGCCTACCTCATCATTTGTGCATGTAGTGGAGAGGTGAAGCCTTTTAATTCCAGAAAATGGGGATTTGGGACCTCAGGATGGTGTGATATGTAGTGGCCCCCATTCCTTCAACCAGGTTGTGTGGCCACAGTCTTCTGAAAGAGCCTCTATTTGGTAGATTTTTATTCCTTTTATCTTGCCACATCACACACTCATAGCCACCCCTGACTGAGGCTGTATTTGCCTGTGAAGCCCTGGCAGCCCTCAGCTGTTAAGTTGCACCAGCCATCTTGACGACTTAGGACTGGAGAGAGAGCTCAGAGAGTGCCTCTGTGCCAGATGTTGGAAGGCTCAGTTTCAAGAAACAAAGATGCCTCAGGCTCAAGGACAAAGTTAGGCCGGAACATGAATAGGGATCCCTGTGTGCTTTCCTAACTAGGATTTAGACTGAAATTCTGTGGGAGGCTAAGTCTCTTCCAAAGCCAAAGATGAAAGCATAATCTCTCCTCTATGTGCTCTGGGTACAGTATGCATCACTGACCTGGCGTGAAGCTCCTTTTCAAATGAGATTTCTCAATTAGGGAAATAGCTTTTCCTGGCAAGCTGAGCTTCAGAATACTCTATGGCAGCATCCCTTTCTTAGAATCCACCAAATGATCCATTATAATCAAAGCAAATTTGTCATTAATTAACTCCATACTGGAAAATCCTTTCGTAATACCGTCTTTCTCCCCAAACCTGCCCCCAGATGCTACAAAAGTATCGATCTCCGCATGAAGCTGGACTGTCATCATTCCCGTAGCAGAGGTGACTTACGCAGCAGAGCAGGAAATGCTCTGTGGAAATCCCTGGAGCCTCAGCTACCCAACCGCCTCCAATAACGAGATCCTCAAAGCTCAGTGGGATGCATTCATTTTCATTCATTGCTTATGTGCCTCTTTTTCCTTTGAAGCAGGTTCTCTCCCCTCTGCATCTCCTTGTGAGACTCCAGGAGCACAGATCATGTTAAGTTGTAGCAGATGCGGAGGAAAGAACCCCTGCAGATATACACATGTTTCATGGCAGGAGGATTCATAACATCTTTTTTCTCAAAGGCACTTTTCAGCTCAACTTCCTATTCCTGTTTGATTCTCTCTTCCCCCCTCCTGTCCCCTCACCAGTACTCACTAATAAAGCCATCCAGGCATCTTCTAGTGCATGCTCAGGCCTGTTTTTTCCATCCCTGGTGTACAAGCAACTCCCAGCCTATTTTCTTTTTGGATTGCTTCCTTCTCTCTCTCTCTCTCTCTCTCTCTCTCTCTCTCTCTCT
>NW_025335268.1:52264873-52457025 GCF_004798865.1 Varanus komodoensis
CTCTCTCTCTCTCTCTCTCTCTCTCTCTCTCTCTCTCTCTCTCTCAATAAAACTTTCAGCCACAGTTTGTGAATGATGGTGACATGGAATGGCTTGGCACTGATATTATTTGGCCTCCTGAATTATTGTGGTTAACTTTAAATCTTTCCTATTGTCTTGCTTCCTCCCTCTGAAATACAATTGATCAACCAACAAGTAAAGATGAAGGCAGTAGAAGTGAGGAGGGTCAGTGCAGACAATCAATTGTTTTGGATGAGTGGCGGAGTGATGTGCAGGTGCTAATTATGACAGTTCCCAGAGCCACATCTTTGAGAAGAGTCTTAATATCCAGGCAGAGAAATCTCTCTTTCTCTCTCTCTCTCTCCCCACGCAACATGACAAGCAGCCCTTGTCATGGTTACCGTGGTTCATGGTCTTTGACCATGATCTGTTGAAAGACAATCAAGTGGACCAAAGAACAAGCCATTGTTTCTTACCATGGTTTCTAAAGACCAAACATACTGTAATGAAATACCATAACGGTTCAGACAACACAACAGACCAACAATGCTAAAAAAGCCACCATTGATTGTTGTATTGTCTGAACCCACCCCCCACACTCTGAGTGTCTGTGTGCATATTATATCTGTCTTTTGTAAGGCTAACTGGTCCTAATTAATTCACGACCAGGGCACCCCAAAAATATTTTGCATCACAAAAGGAAAAGCTCAGACTAATACATTGTTGCCGGGAGCATCCATTTACCCGGCCACTGTGGGGCCTGCAGCTCAGACCAGAAGGAATAGCAAAGTCCAAGGGACAGCGGTGGTAGCCGATGCTATTCAGCCTTGCCCATCCAACTGTCCTGGTGCTTCACCCCTGCAACCCCTGGCTCTGTACACTAGCAGCGTTGATGGATTTTCTCATTTAAAAGCATGGCAGATGAAAGGGTGAGATGATGAAGTTCATGCCTGGGAGTGGTTGGAGTTGTCTTCAAGATTCTTGGCAACCCTTTTTGGCCCTTGCATACTTGATTGTGTGTTCATGAGTTGGTAGCCGTGAGGAGGAGGTTTCTGAACTGGTCCCATGATATTGAGGAAGGGGATTTAACCGGTTGCTCTGCTGTGTTCCTGATCTGTATCTCTCACATGCATCACCAAAGTCCTGCGGCTTATTGTTTCGGGAGGAAATCTGCCATTGGCACCAATGGCTCTTTTTCCTCCTGAGGCAAGTAACAAGTGTGTGTGTGTGTGTGTCGGGGGAGGAACCCTGGGCTGAGTCCTTTGTGGAGGTAAAACTCTCATTCCATGCCACAGTCCCAGTCTGGATGAAGCACTTCATGGCTTGTTTTTGCTAAGCCAAATTCAAACCCACAAGGACCAATCAAGTGCTTATCATTATGTCTCGTTTGCTTTTGCTCTGAGTTCAGGTGTCTTATGATTTGGTTACTCTCCAAGATCAGGAAGAGTCTTTACATCACTGAATGACAGGTGTGAACCAGCATTATGCTTATGTTCATACGAGGTTGCTTTACACTGTCAGATTCATTGGTCCACCTGGCCTGTTCTCCCAGTATTGACCGGCTGCTGTTCTCCGGACTTTCAGGCTGGATCTTCCCAAGCCATGCCTGCAAACATGGTCAACTAAACCTGGGGCCATATAATGTGGGTGCTGTTCCACTGAGCAACGGCCCCTCCTACTACCCCTTGATCAGATTTTGACTTCTGAACTTGTGGTGATTCATGATGTATTATCCTCTAATCAGAGAGCTGGAAGGAACCTCAAAAGTCATCTAACATACATACAAATTTATACCGAGTCAATAGCTCACCTCAGAAATACCAGTCATTGCTGCCCTGGTGGAAAGCATGGTACACCCTGTGAAATCAGCTGACTTAAACTAGAAGAATGCTACACACCTGGTACTACAAGATTTATTTTCATACCTTGACTGTTCAAGTGTCTTAGAGAGAGGGGCAGAGGAGAGAAGAAAAGCAATTTCCTTATTTCTTCTTTCTCTTAAATGTCAGTCTCAACATCTGTCGAAGCAGTTTTCTAACCACCCCGACACTATTTCTATCCCCTCCTCACATTTTTAATGGCGGGGGGGGGGTGATTACAACAAGCTGGGATACAGAATTGGCACTCACCTTGAAGAAACATCCAAGATAAGCAGGAATGAAAGCAAATAACAGTTATTTTAGATTTTTGCTCACCCTCAATACATATGCATGTATCCTCTTCTCTCTTCAATGAAGGCAGGGAGAAATTATTGGTGCTTCTGAAGAGTTATTTTATTCTTTGTTACACTGATAAATCTTTCAGGAGATTAAGAAATCCATGGGTAGAATCTCTGGCAGCTTCTCCCTGTTTTCCTTCCTTGCAACATCTCCAAACTGGTGAGATTCTGTTTCATGAGGAACGATATGCAAATGTAAGTGAGGAAGAATAGAGAATGTGTGCTGTTTGAAAAAACAGAGACTCATGCTGGAATGGAGGCACAGAGGATTCTGCATGCACCCAAATGTTGCCCCCATCTTCCTCTTAAAGTATGGAGGATCTGCACACATTGGCAGCCTGAACATGGACCACTGCACTATGCTTGGTCTAGATATACAGCTTCCGGGTGATAGTGAAGAGTATACATTCATGAGGGCACATTCTGCAATGCTGGGTCACAATGCCTGGTCTCGGACTGGAAGGATCAAATAAGGGCTAGGATTCTGTGCTTGCTCCCACTGGTGGAATCCCTACTTCTGTGCTGGATGTGGGCAGTACTTCCTCCGATTCCCCCTTTTCCTTGTAATCCTTTGTCTCCCCACTCCATCCACTCCAGAGGGATAGATGAGTGAACTTCGCCTTCCCTCTTCTTCTGCTGGATTTTAGACCCAACAGTACATAATGGAAGGGGTACTTCCATTTATAGAAACCAAGTTAGGATTCAGTCCGTAGACTGGTGATTACAAAAATCCTGATCCACGCATGCATGTTCTCCTCCATCCCTTTTGATGAACACAGACAATAAAGAATGAAAAATGAAAAATAAATCCTTTCAGCCAAGAAAAAGCTCTGGGACTTCTGGATTCCAGCCCGCCCTCGAAATAAAGTGAGTACATGGCATTGATATCGATCTACATTTCCCCCACTTTTACTTTGAAATACCCAGGAGACTTCCTTGGAACATTTTAATAGCCTCCTAAAGCACAGCTTCAGTCTCTGAACCCTGGCTACTTTAGTGGGAGGCTCGTTCAGCATACGCTTTTCTTCACTCTCAATGTCAGATTCCCTTACTTATGATCTCTCAAGGAATGGGAATATCTATAATCTAATAATACCTCCGTGCTGTAGCTGGTGTGTCTGGTTTTCAAACTTGAAATGGGTTCGACTAAGACAAGGACACAGCCCTGTGACTTGGGTGCGGTTGAGTTGCATTTTGCCTCAATGCTATTGTGCTATCTTTGTGTTGTTTCGCTTGGAAGAAGGCCCTCAGCAGTTCCGCTGTGCCTGTGACTGGTCTGCCAGATGTTTCCACTTCTAGTGGCTTCTTCTGCTACTCCAGGGCATGCTCATAGACATTAAGAAGAGGTCACAAATCCCTCCGGCTTTTCCAAGGTTGCAAGAGGCCCAATGGCTTCCCGTGGCTACATCTGGGCTACACTTGCAAATGCTGAAATCACATTGATTTCAAAATCACATGGATTGGCAAGGAACAGAGGCAGACATGGCTGAGTTTCCTCTGGCTCCCATCACATTGGCTTAGAGTTGATTCAGGCTGTGTACCTATTGTAGGATGTCTTATTAATATTAATAGTCCCCCTTATTTGCTAAAAAACTGTCAAGGCAGTCAAAACCAATAAAACAAAGAAAGCTTAAAACAGTAAAAGAGGAGAAGCCAGATTCTGGCTGGACATCAGGAAGAACTCCCTGCCATTTAAAGCAGTATCGGAATTGAAGGGTGGTGGTGGGTTCTTCCATGCCGCAGACATTCGAGATGCAGCTGGACAGCCACCTGCAAGGGGTGCTCTAACTGGAGCCCTGCACTGAGCAGGGGGTTGGACTCAATGGCCCCATGGGCCCCTTCCAACTCTACTATTCTGTGATCCTGTAAGAACATCTAAAGCAGGAAAACTTCAGAATGTTAACCATGTATTTTAAAAGGCCCAATCAAACACGATGTGTCTTCACGTCCTTTTAAATAACTGAGTGGGGGCCACCAGTAGTGCTTTAGGCAGTGCCTGTGATGGTTGCACAGGAGAAAACCTTTCCTTCTTCTCCCAACAAATGACCTGGATAATAGTGTACATGTTGGGATGCGGTGGCACAGTGGGTTAAACTGCTGAGCTGGTTGATAGAAAGGTTTTTATTTATTTTATTTATTTATTAAAACATTTTTATGCCGCCCCATTCGCCAAAGCCTCGGGGCGGCTTACAACAATAAATTAAAATAACATTTTAAAATATATACATTAAAATACAAATATATGATATAAAACATACAATATAAAACAAGCCGCCCTGGCCAGATAAAATTCAATAATATTAACATTTAAAATACTGCTTAAACAAAAAGGTCTTCGCCTGCTGACGAAAAACAAATAACGACGGCGCCAGGCGGACCTCTCTGGGGAGCGCATTCCATAACTTAGGCTCCACCGCTGAGAAAGCCCTCCTCCAGGTATTCACCCTCCTAACTTCTTCCAGGTTGACAGGTCGAAACTGCAGAATGGGGTGAGCTCTCGTTGCTCTGTCCCAGCTCCTGCCAACCGTACACTTCGGTGTTTAGTCACACCGGGCACATGCCCATGAAGCCTGTCTGGGGACAAACGCTGGCTCCCTCAACTAGGAAATGGAGATGAGCACCGCCCCCTAGAGTCAGGCATGACTGGGCTTTAATGTCATGGGGAAACCTTTACCTTTTTAACAGTGTACGTAAGAAAGTATTTTCTGAAGATCTTAATACCTGGGCAGGCTCATAATGAGACAGGCAGCCCCTTAAGTAGCCAGGTCCTAAGCTGTTCAGGGCTTTGAGGGTTAAAGCTAACACCCCGAGCCGAGTCTGATTTGGAGGAACTTCAGCACTTCAAAGCAGTCCCCAGCAAAACAGCAAAAACATTTCTTCCCAACTCTCTCTCTCTCTCTCTCTCTCTCTCTCTCTCTCTGTGTGCGCATGCGCGTGTGCGTGCACGTGCGTGCACACACACATGCTTTGAAGAACTGTCCCGGGGGAAAAAAAGGCAGCAAAGTCCCTCATCCTCCACAGATCACCTGCGGGTTATGTGGGCACTCCATAGGTATGTTTCTGTTCTCAGCACCAATTTTCCTAGGCTCAGCTCAGCTCTTGGAAGTGAGCTCAGATTTTATCCTGTGCAGAAGAAGCATTCAAGGCCTATCAATCTTTATCAAGCTCCTGAACCTTGTTACCATATATGAGCCTAACAAAGTTGGGATTTGTAGGCAGAGGAACAGAGAATGTCCTGCTATTAACATGCTATTCTTGTTTCATTTCTGCAGTGAATGTTCAAAGTTCTGGTCTGGGCATAAGGCTTTTAAATCTTATAGAAAAGATGCTTTGTGCTAGGTTAAGTTCCACTATTAATGGCTTTTCAAGTTGCATATACGGAGGTCAACATAATTAGGATCCACTTTCTAAAAAGCCGAAGAGCCTTTCCCCAGCATCCCATGAAACATATCTCAAATTCTTTTTGCTTTCCTGATATCCTCCCAACAGATCATATTTTATCTGAGAACTATTGCCCATTCCCAGGTTTGATGGGAGTGGTCAGCAAGGTCAGTGCATTTTGCAGACTTTGTGTGGGTTGGTAATGATTCCTCACTTATCAAAAGGTCTAATTGCAATACAGGACAAGCCAAGGTTATTTTTTAGAAAAGTCGTAGGCAGCTCTGTCTGCTTAACGTGCTCAAATAGGTGGGAATACTGTAGTGCAGGACTTTAAATGCCTGTGTGTACACATACAACGTTCCGGAATCTGCAGCGATTTGGGAGCTAACTCTGCTGATTCAACATTGTTTGCTGCACTTTCACTTCATTTCCATGTATTTTATGCTTGCCTTGGCAATTTAAATTAGGGAAATGGCCCTCTCTGTGCAGGGGGTGGCTGCTCTGTGCAGTGTGTACTTCAGGCAAGCTTTTCTCACTAATCTAGCTAACACACACACACACACACCCTAACAAGGCCAGATGTGAAGTCAACAGGTGCAATTTCCAGTCCCTGTTGCACTAGAGGTTGATCCTGCTGGAGCAACTGAATAAACAAGGCTCAGCAGCAGCACTGAGCGCTGCCCTTTGTCAGATGCCACTAGTTTCACGGAAGGAAATTAAGACAGGAACAATGTGGGATGGAAAGTCAATTTGTTCATATTAGAAGTTGTGACCATATTTGTTTTCTCCACATTTAAATGCGTCTCAGTCCTTTTAATTCTTAGAAAATGGGCCTGAAAATGAAGGTAACGATCTTAGATTTAGAACAAGGAGACTGAATTCAGGGAGGCTTTAGATTCTTGACCTTCTTTTACCAGCTCAAGTCCTTAAAGCTAGTCATGGTCACCTGTTCCACTGAAGTAAGTGGAACAAGTCAGTTGCAATTAGTTCAGGCCCATCGCTTTTAATGGGGCACGGCTGATTCCACACACAGAGGAAATACTGTATTTTTTGCTCTATAAGACACACTTCTTTCCCCCTCAAAAGTAAGGGGAAATGTCTGTGCGTCTTATAGAGCAAATGTGTGTGTGCCCGATGCCTGGGACGCTGCTGGCCACCTGCACCACGTGGCACCACCTGGCCGGCACGCGCTCAGCACGCGCTGCTCCACCCCCTCCTCTCTGGCGCAGGTGAGAGCTGTGCCGCTCAGGGGGAGGCGTGCGGAGGAGGAGGAGCCGCGGGCTTTAACCTGCCAGCTGCACAGAGAGACGGACTGCTCACCCCCACCGCCCGGAAGACCTGCTGCCGCCGCACCGCCCAGAAGACCACTGCCGGCACGCTGCCGGCCCGGCTGCACCACGTGGCACCACCGGGCCAGCACGCGCTCGGTGCGCCCTGCTCCACACCCCCTGTCCAGTGCAGGTGAGAGCTGTGCCGCTCAGGGGGAGGCGTGCGGAGGAGGAGGAGCTGTGGTCTTTAACCTACCGGCCACATGGAGAGACGGACTGCTCATCCCCACTTTGGATAGAGCTGCTGTGCCGCAACATGGATTATTGTGGGTCTCTAACATCCTGTCTCTAATTCCAAAAGAGGAATGGAGACACTTGCTCTTCCTGCCTCACTACATTCTTTGCAGTCCCTTTTACCACTTGCTGCAGTTCGTGTGCCAGCGATGTATACTGCAGCAGACACTCAAATAGCAGAGCATTGGCTATGCCTTTTTATAGAAAGAGCAACTATTTTCTCTTTTGCAAGTTTAAATTATATGGTACCATTTCTTAATAACCAAATGGAGCTGTCCTTTTAATTCCCATATGGCAAACAAAAACAATCTGCTGCTCATGCAATTTCAAAGGGGAAACACCATAATAAAGATAAAATATTATCATGAGTCAAATGTACTTCGTGGTTTTGTTTCCAGTACATACCAAAATTATACCCTGTGTTTTCAACTGAGTGTCAATTTTATGTCTCCTGTGGTACATACAAAATGTGTTAATTTGGCTCTATCAGTGATTTGCCATACAAACAACTGATACATATATCCATTGCCTATTATTCCGCTATTTTAACAGTGATAAGGCCAATGTCAAACAGTTCAATAGCACAGTCTTTTTTAAAATATTGAGGGATCCTTATAGTGCTGGCAGATGTAACAAGGGAAGAGCTAACCCAGTTCTAGAAGACATGGGCCAGAATCCAGTGCAGACTATTCCCTTCTGGAAGTGGTGGTTCCACTGTGCAAGCAGAACTCTCCACTCAGGCAAGGGAGATTTAATGCTTCCTATATGAGAGGAAATGCCACTTTCTGAAAGGATGCAGGTTGGTGGAGCACCCTTCCCTCTGGAAACAAGCATTTCCACTAGTTTTGGTTTGCTAAAATGTCATTGCGCAAGGATTGGGAGATGCTTGCACAACGGAATCAGTGCTACATAATAATCATCTGCATAAACACCCCATTGGCTTCTTCCCACAGTCTGCGGTCTATAAACTCTAGTGCTATGTATGCACATCTTTTCCTAAAAATGTAAACTCCTGCTTCATCTGAGGCATCTGTTAACTGATAATAGTTCTAAAATTGTTTGAATTCATTTAACTCGGTTGTTCATAATGTCTGAAGAATCCTTGTCTTTGTTTTCTTTTAATAAAACACAAAACAGAATTCTGAGTAGGCGTAAAAATGCATAACAGGGCTGTGAAAGCTTGGCTCACATCATTTGGGTGAAAACTCCTGCACTGCTACTCTTGGTGGCCCACCCAGGAGAATGAAACTCTCATCAGCTGGTCAGATGGGACACCAGAAAGTTTCCCCCATGTGGAGTCATGCAGATGGGCTCTTTGAATGTTCCCCTGGTTATCTAAGCCACAAGGAAGGAACTGTAGGTGATGAGCAGGACGCGGATTGTTCCATCTGCAGATATTAAAGGTAGGTTGTGTTTAACTAGCAGAGACACAACATGAGTGCAGAACATCCTTTGGTGAATAAGTCGGCTCTGTCTCCAGACAACAAACCTGCAGGACGTGCCATGCCTTTGTTTCATTCTCATTATTACTGCAATCACAGCTGACCTTCAAGGCCAACGTTTCATACAAGTCTTTCCTCTTTGCTTTTATTTATATTTCTCTTGATGCTGCCAATGCTATCATCCTTAGAAAATGGATTCAAGCTACAGGCCTCCAGGATGGCCTCTTATTATTTTGAGAATGTTTAATGGATTCTCCACATTTGGAAATTCAGGTGCTTCCTGCCAAAAATCAATGGAAGAGTTTTTGTTTTGCTTTGCTTTGCTTTTATGTTGTATTTGTAAAACAAAACTCATCTTCATCTTCAAGTGATTATTTCATTGTTTTGATGGTTACTTCAATAGCAAAGAATCTTCCCAACCATACCATTCCTCAGACTAAAACCTTGCACTCGATTAGTCTTTATGATGTTTCCTGGAGTACAAAAAAGGGTGGAATATATAATAAATATAATAGCAAATACTTGCATCTATATGCCTGAGTTTTTATTTTCTTTTGGAGAGTCCAGGGAGTCAGCTTCTGCCATACTGGGGATCATTCCATCTTAGAAATGTTGCTAATAACCATAATTTAATTGTGTATAATGACTTTAATATAGATGGTCATTAAGAACTTTATGTCATTAGACACAATGATGAGAATAAATGGCAACATGAGCGGATGAGGCCAAAAGTAGTGAGGGGAAAGAAAAAGTATTTTTCAATGTGAAGCAGAACTGTGTATCATAAACATATTGGTGACATATTAGCCTAAACTTTTGGATAACGTCTACCAGTGGCTTGATCTAGATCAAGGATAGGCAACTTATGCTCCTCCAGATGTTTTGACCTACAGCTGCATCAGCCCTAGTCAGCATAGCCAATACTGAGAGATCATGGAAGTTGTAGGGCAAAACATCTGAAGGATTACCAGATGTACTGAATGTTACATTTGATGTACTGAATGTAGATGCATGGGGGCACCCATGGAGCACCCCATAAACTGAAAACCCTACTGTGGAACGTTGATCTATTCTGAGTCTTCCCTTCAGGAAGGAAAAGAGCCACCAAAACAGTCGAACCCTAGCCAGGTGACCCCCAAAGGATGGCATGGTTGATTGTACTGTATTGTACTCCCCACTGAGAGGACCAGGAGAAACTACAGGCTGCCCATTCCCCTGCATGAGTTATCTAGCAGAATGACCAAGGAACTTGGTGTCCTAGAATCAGGTTGTCACTTGATTAACGACGAACTTCGAAGAGGGTGCACTTGCTTAAAAGATGAATATATCTTTGAAATAATGGCATCCATGAACTTAATGTGATTTATCTTTGATGTTGGGGATCATCTACACTAGAACTTTTTATTACCACAATTCTACAGTGCAATTCAGTTAGCAGCTGGAAGGCAATTACAACTAGGGATCTTACACAATGGAAGAAATAGCACTTTTGCTGCATGTACATCCATCCACATCTATGGCTTGGCTGTCTGTTGTAAGGCTGATTCTATGCCTTGCCATTTTCAAGTCATGAGAAGATGCACCCCCCCTGTGGTTATTATCCATGCATGCCCCCGCCTTAATGTTCAAAGATGGCACTTTAACTCTTTGCTAGAATACCAGTGCACCAGCAGTGGGAGAGCATTATGAATAGATGAAGATCAACAGAAAGCATAGCACAGATATTTAAACTATTTTAGTTGTGTATGCATTGTGGTCTTGACAACAGAAATTCACGGAAACAGGAGCAGACAAGAGGAGGAGCAAAGGGGGCAAGAGGAGGAGCCCTGGTGTGCGACTCGGCCCTGGCCAAAGTTTCTGGATGCGCCCCACAAATGCTGCAAGAGTTGCCATGCAAACTGCTGTGGAGGCCTGTCAGTGGCTGGAAATGTCGGCACAAACAAGCATCCATCAGACATGCATGCAGGAATAAACACAATCCCACATCCGCAGTCTGTGCAGCAAGCATGCCATTATCTGGATGATCCATAAAAGGGGTGTGACTATGGTGGTGATTCCAGATCAAATGCTCTGTGTGGATGTGTGCAATTAACCTTGAGTATGTAGCCTTTCTTCTCCTTTTTGTGGCTATACTCGGGTCAATAATTGACACTTGGTTCGAACAAATGAAAATATGCTTTTAGGTAGACCAGGATAGGCCTAATACAATGTTATATTTTAAGATGTGGAAGAAGCCATTCTACAATAAGGACATGTCAATCGTAAGAAAGCCTCCTTCACAGCAAGGAACTGAAGTAGCACTTCCACTCTGTGAATGAACGAATGTCTGCGTAAGCCTTGGGACTGCTTCCAGCTTTATGTTTCAAGGTTATGATATTGTACAGATAGTACGGGAAAATTTTTGGCAGGTATTGTATGGCAATTCTCTTTCTAGAGGATAATCAATATAGAGATTTAGCCAGTGAATAGCAGTATCTCGCAACCACATCCGATCACACAAGTTCCCGCTAGTTCAGATGCCTCCTATCAGGCTTTGTATCATAAATAGTTCCATAAGAGACAGAAATCAAATGGTGAATATTTTGTTTATTAGCAGAGCCGATGGTGGAAGGATTTTGCCAGCTCATTTCTGCCTAAATAAGATTTACTATATAAGAGTAATCCAAAATACATTCAATGAATTTGGATTTCTATGAGTGTGACTGGGCCAACTTTTTCCAAGTTACAAAGACAGCTTTTTAACATTGGGAATGGCCTCAGGTTCTGCACAATTCTGTTCATTTACAAATACATTGTACAAGCTTGCATAAACTGATGCACACTTATACATCCCTACTTAAAATACATGCCCCTATGTTCTAGGTGCCTGCTGTTATTGTAAAGCTGCTAATGGAGGATATGCCTGGGAGTCGTTGGGTCCATCCAGCTTGTTGGTCTAGTGGCACAATTTTGCATTCCAAGACAAACTCAAACACCTTGTTTTCATCCACAAGATCCCAGCTCAACCTCTGGCATCCTCACTTAAAAAGGGTCAGGAAGCACCAGAAGGGAATACCTCTGTGGCAAACCTGGAGAGCTCTGGCCAATCCAACTAGATCATATAAGGGATGAGGGAGAGTTTGCTCAGTTTGCATTTCAAGAAGTTATTATGAAGTTTGCATTTCCCAAATCACTATATGAAGCATAGCACAGTTACCCTAAGGTATGGTTATCTCAGAATTTTGTGCTGCAATGTCTTGAACACCAGCAAAAGTGCATATAACAATGTGCGTATGAATGGGGGAAATGCACAAATCAACATTAAACTAAAGAAAATGGCTTGCAAGATGTTTATTTTAGGGAAACATGTATACCCAAATGTATGTATTAAGCATGCATCCATAAAGACATGTAGGTGTGCATTATGCAAACATGCATTCAGCATGCATATGTTAAGGAATCTCTAAGAATAAGAATGCATAACCCAAATGTATAAGAACTTTCTTGAAAACTTAAAAAGGGTGAAAACTGATGCAGAAAACAGATCAAATTAAAGTGAGAGAATGAAAAATGGAGAGAAACCAGCATAGACAGATGCATCTAGTCCTACTCAGTTCTGAGCAAGATAGACAAATAAAACAGTCTAACCTGCTATCCCGTTATTTATTATGCTTAAGAAGGCTCAGAGCCACTCATTTTCTCAATATCCCTCACTTTTTTTGTTCTAGGACTCCACTTCAGAACAAGGAAGAAAGTTGGAGAAAGTCCCCCTCCCCTCCCCTCCCCTCCCCACCCCATTCTTGCTGCTAAAGTGTACATAACTGTAGTCACAGATCAGGGGAAGTCACTGAGCTCAGGGCCGATTATGGACCTTTCCTTCTCTGTGTTTGGGACAGAAGTGCCAGAGCCTCCCCTGCCCTCCTGCAGCATCTCCACAGCCAGAGGACAGAGCTGGCCCAAGAGAGTTTGCTGCCTGGGACAAAGTTAAAACGGCTCTTCCTCCATTCCGCTCACTGGGCTGGCACTGGGATCCTGCCCCAGCACCGGCCACAGGGCAGCAAGCACCATCACACCTGCAAGCAGCAGTCCAGCTTAGGCCAAGCAGAGCAGACTGTCCTTCGAGGCAGGAATAGTTGGGATATTGGGGAGGCTTGTGGGTGGCCACCGCTGCTTTTCCAGGACACCTGCTGCCTGGCAGGGCTGCCCCACTCTGCCTATTGGTAGGCACAGCTGCTGCAGTCTCCCTAGGCATGCCTTTCCAAATGGCAATCCTACCCTGAGTCCTCTTTCTTGAGTTCTTCTTTAAGTACCCGTATCAGATGAAATGGTGTGTTGTCTCCACTTCCACCAGCTGTAGCCAAAGGAAAAGCAGGAAGGGTCATATTATGGCAGTGAGTATACCTATATATATTCGGGGCTGAGCGGGGGCTGGGCTGGCCAGGGTCTTTGTTGTTGGCCGGTGGGTGGGATTGGTCAAAGTGGGTGGCGGGGATTGGGGGTGTGTTTTAAAGTGTTTTAATGTGTTTTTAGTTTTTTAATGGGTTCATCTCTGGCTTTGAGTATGGGGTTGCCTGGGGAGCGCATGGGCGCCGCCATTGGGGTGGTCATGGGCAATGGACATTACGGCATTGGGGGTCTAACGTGTCCACATAGAAGAGGGAGGGACAGATGGCTGGCACCTGTTCCCCCTTCTGGTTATTCCCCCAGCCTGAGGGTTCCAGGTAGTCCTGTCAACTGCTCCCTGGGCCTGTCGGTGCTGCTGCTTAATGCCAGGTCGGTCCACAGCAAATCTTCCCTCATCCATGACTTGATTGTGGATGAGGGGGCTGACCTGGCTTGCATTACAGAGACCTGGGTGGGAGGGGAGGATGTCTCCCTCTCTCAAATGTGCCCGCCTGGGTACCTGGTCCAGCACCAACCATGCCTGGAGGGGAGCGGAGGGGGGTCACTTTGGTTTACCAAGCCTCTATTTCCCTCATGGGGCTTCCTATTCTCTTGAGGCCGGGTCTAGAGTGCCTCTACTTGGTGTTGGGCAACTGAGACAGACTGGGGATTCTGTTGGTGTACCGTGCACCCTTCTGCCCAACAGACTCCCTGCCTGAGCTGACCGAGATCGTCTCGGACTTGGTATTGAAGACTCCCAGGATGTTGGTCCTGGGGGACTTCAATCTCCACGCCGAGACTGTTCTGACCAGGGCTGCTCAGGACTTCATGGGCTCCATGACGGCCATGAGGCTGTCTCAGCATGTCACTGGCCCTACCCATGAATGTGGACACACTCTGGACCTGGTTTTCTCGACGGGACAGGAAGAGGGGGATCTGAGGGTGAGGAACTTGTGTCTGACACCCCTGTCATGGTCAGATCACTTCCTCATAAGGTTTGAGCTCGAGAGCGGCCTTTCCCTCTGCAAGGGTGTGGACCCGATTGTGTTGGTCTGCCTCCGGAGCTGGATGGATCTGGATGGATTCCTGAAGGCCCTGGGGGAATTCCCGGTTGATAAGGCTGGTGCTCCTGTTGATGCCTTGGTCAAACTATGGAATGGAGAAATGACCAGGGCTATTGACATGATCGCTCCTAAGCGTCCTCTTCTACCTGGCAGAGCCCGTTCATCCCCCTGGTATACACCCGAGCTACGGGCGATGAAGCGGGTTGGGAGACATCTAGAGCGTAGGTGGAGGAAATCACAGGATGAATCTGACCGAACACACTTAAGAGCCCATTATCGGGCCTATGCTGTGGCGGTGAGGGCAGCAAAGAAGAAATTCTTCTCCGCTTCCATTGCCTCCTCACAATGCCGTCCGGCAGAGCTCTTTCGGGTGGTACAGGGGCTGATTCATCCAGGCCCAAAAAAAGATCCCGTGCCACCCTTGATGGCCCGCTGTGATGACTTTGCCAAGCATTTTAGGGAGAAAATCGCTCAGATTCGTCACGAGCTGGACTCCACTAGTGACTCAGAACCTTCGGGGGATGTGCCAATGTTGCCGTCTGGTCCACAACTGATGTATGAATTTCAGTTATTGCTGCCTGATGATGTGGACAAGGTGCTTGAACAAGTACATGCTACCACCTGCTTACTGGACCCTTGCTCATCTTGGCAACCCAAGAAAGCCAAGGGACCTGGATCCTGGAGGTTGTCAATGCCTCTCTAAGGGACAGCCGGGTACCTGCCCCTTTAAAGGAGGCAGTAGTCCTGCCAGTCCTAAAGAAGGCATCCCTGGATCCAGAGGTGGCCGCCAATTATAGACCGGTGGCCAACACCCCATTCTTGGGCAAGGTGTTAGAGTGGGTGGTGGCAGGACAACTCCATGCACTCTTGGATGAAACTGATTATCTGGACCCATTTCAGTCCGGCTTCAGACCCGGTTTGGTACTGAATCTGCCTTGGTCGCCCTGTATGATGACCTGTGCAGGGAGAGAGACAGGGGGAGTGCATCCCTGTTGGTTCTCCTGGACCTCTCAGCGGCTTTTGATACCATCGACCATTGTATCCTTCTGAATAGGCTAGCGGGATTGGGAGTTGGAGGCACTGCCTTGCAGTGGTTCTGCTCCTATCTCAATGGCCGATTCCAGAAGGTGATGCTGGGGACTATGGCTCTGTGCCATGGCAGTTATGCCATGGAGTTCTGCAGGGGTCCATTTTGTCCCCCTTGCTATTTAACATCTACATGAAACTGCTGGGAGAGGTCATCAGGAGGTGTGGGCAACGGAATCATCAGTATGCTGATGATACCCAGCTCTACCTCTCGTTTTCAACCAATCCAGGTGAGGTGGTGGCTGTACTGAACAGGTGCCTGGCCGAGGTAATGGGCTGGATGAGGGCCAATAAACTGAAGCTCAATCCAGACAAGACAGAGGTTCTGTAGGTAGGTGGTTCGGGCTTTGGGGTGGGGGACCTGGACCTTGTCCTGAATGGGGTTGCACTCCCTCTTAGGGACAAGGTTTGCAGCTTGGGAGTGCTCCTCGACCCTGAGCTGTCATTAGAAGCTCAGGTGACGGTGGTGGCAAAGAGCGCTTTCCTTCAGCTTCGGCTGACCCATCAGCTGCGTCCCTACCTGGAGAACGATTGCCTGGCGACAGTGACACATGCACTGGTAACTTCCCGATTAGACTTCTGTAATGTGCTCTACGTGGGGCTACCCTTGAAGATGGTCTGGATACTTCAGTTGGTGCAAAACAGAGCTGCCAGGTTGCTGACGGGGACTGGGTGTTGTTCTCATATAACCCCAGTTCTCCGTAAGCTTCACTGGCTCCCCATTGAAGTCCGGGCCCAATTCAAGGTGTTGGTTATCACCTATAAAGCCCTCAACAGCTTGGGACTTGCTTATCTAAAGGAACACTTGCGTCCATATATGCCCTCCCACCCCTTGAAATCGGCAGCAGAGGCCCTTCTCCGGGAACCCTCCGTGAAAGATATTAGGAGGGTGAGTACCCGGAGGAGAGCCTTCTCTGCGGTGGAACCCCACCTATGGAATGCGCTTCCCAGAGAGGTCTGCCTGGCACCATCATTATTTGCTTTTCAGCGCCAGGCTAAGACCTTTTTATTTAAAAGTTATTTTAATTGTTAACTTATGAATTGTATTTATTGGGTTTTTATGTACATGCCGAGCTGTTTCCGGTTTTTTAATTATATAACTGTTTATGTTTATTCATTAATGTTGTAAGCTGCCCTGAGGCTTTTTGTGAATGGGGCTGCATAAAATGGTTTAAATAAATAAATAAATAAATTCGGGGTGGGGGCAAGAGAATATTTGACATGGACTGGACAGCTGGGGTGGCATATCCCAGTGAGGAACATATGCCTCTGCTCCCTTCCCAAGGTTTGATGCAGAGCAGCTTCTGGCACTAATGGCACTAATAGGTGCCAGCGTGACTGCATATCCCAGAATACTTCACTGCAGCCTTCTCCAACTTGGTCCTCTCCAAATGTTTTGGACTGCAATTTCTGGCTGTCAACTGACATCTTAAATGTCTGGAGGCACCAGGGAATTTTGCTTTACAGTAAACAGTTGAGCATTCAGAAAGCAGCCTTCTTTCCATCCCCTCCCCACCAAAGTAACAATGAGACATATTTGTACAGCTTCTGTTCCATCAAAGAGGGCAGTGCTCTAAGATGCTTGAAAAAGAATGTTGCATAGTAAAAAAGAAAAGCCTTCGAACATATGTGGGAAAATCAATCATCGGTTACAGAAGCTAGGCCTCTTTGCATTAGCTCTTGCTCTTGTGTCCCTGTGGAACAGGTTTCAGTGCTCGAATTTGGGCAGTAAAATATCTCAGGGGGAATTACAGCCTCAACTACTTTGCTGCTCCTTGCAAGCTTTACAATCCCCTACCTAGAAACTGGGTAAAAGAAATGGCATGCGATTAGTCCTAACTATATTGGAAGATGTTTGTTTATAGTGATAAGCTCACCTCAAACCAATAGAGAGATATTTTCCATCTCCTACAGAATGTCCTGAGATGTTCTGTAGGGGATGAGATAGAAAAACTTTAAACAAGCAAGCAAACAAATAAATAAATATTTGGGGTGTTTGCAGGGGCTGGTGACTGTTGTACCAAATTCAGCCTGGGGTTGGATTAGCAATTCCAAAACACAAGGAATGAGAAGACTTTCCTGGGCACACAGAATGCACTCCATGGATAAAGCAAGGGCACATGATCATTTCCATTAGAAGGGCAAAACAGTACTGTCTTAAGGGAAGATACAGCAGTGGAGGAGAGAAAAGGCGAGACATCAGAAATTCCAGTCAAGTCCAGCGGGTGGAATTATTTGCAACCACTGGGTCAGAATGCTGCTGGGTCCTTCGAATTCACATTGAGGGAATATATCCTTCCAGCTTTGTCTGCTGCAAAGAAAAACAGACCAGTAGAGGGGAAAGGATGTTCTCAGAAATGGCTGAAGGGTTTCGGCTTATCTAGTCTTTTCACCTCCTTTTTGAATGGAATCCAAACTGACAGGGATAAACCCACCACCCCAAATGACCCAAGCATCTGCCTTCCCATTTTTATCACAAACAGCTTGGATCTAGTTAGCAGAGAAATTATAGCATGCACATTCAACCTGTGTCTTGAGCTAGGCAGATATAAATCCCACTCAAAGCCTGCCTCTTCATAGTCCAACTCCTAGCAAGGTCTTCCACTGAAAAAACTGGGTTTCCATATAACGGCTTCTTTGCATCCCTGATCTTGGTACTGTTGAGAGGGAGAAAGAAGGCAGAACATTTCCCTCTTGTGTCCACTCTGCCGTGACTCAGATTACATACAACAATTCCTCAGGAATACCCCAATCTCTAGTTATCAGGAAACAAAAAGCAACCATAATCCATTGATTCTTTAATTTATTTAATTAATGTACATCCCACCTTTTCAAACAAAATATAGTGCTTCAGGAAGTGAATAAACAAGCAGGCAAAACACCCCCCCCCCAAAAAAAACCACAGATTAAAAACAAAATCTTAATGAAAACCCAGCTGAAAACAACAGTAAAAGAACCAAGTCCTCTTATAAGTGTTCTTAAAATATATTTCAGAATGCAAATTTAAGGTGCCATCCTGTGATTTTTGAGATCATGATTCAGGTTCCGTAGGATAGACTGGAAGTATCTCCTTAAGGCTAGAGACAGAACTCCAATCTTGGAGGAAAAAAACCCCAAGCCCAGGTAACCTGCCCTGCCCCTAGCCCCTGCTGAAAGATCGCATTTGTTTGATAAGAGTTCTGATATTGGGGGAGGGAGCCAAGGAAAAAACCTGAAGGTATCCCATGGCAAGCAGGGGAGGCTTTGGATCCAAAACCCTCCATGTCCCATCTCTGGAGAACATTTAGACCAGGTCTGGTTGCTTGCAATTGTTTAAGGAAACACACGCATACTGAGGAGTGTCAAATGCTGCTCCTCAACACCAAGCTAGTCTCCATCATCATTTGAAAATGTCCAAGTCCATTAATAAAATTTCACAGTTTTTTTTAAAAAACCCAGAATAACAATTAATTAAGAAATGATTGCCCTGCTAAACTTGTATTGACCAAACAGCAAGCATGTGAAACATTCATTTTTATGTTGTGGGGCATAATATGCCAAGGGATCCCTGAAAAAAATGTGTCGGGATGTAGGGGGAGAGTCAGATGCCCCCTCCAGTTAGGAGTTTGTGCGTAGAAGTGGGGAAATATATTACAGCAGAAAGCATTAGTTATAAACACATTCCTTTGTATTAAATATGCAGCAGATAAACGATTTGCAAAAGAAGTCTTGGCATACCGATGATAGCATTGTGCCTTTGAAAATATTGTCATATCTTGTTTATGTTAACACAGCAGTTGTCATTTCAGTTGTTTTCGAAAAGATAAATCCACGCATCTTTAAAAAATGCAATGTGGTACAAATCAGGGCTGAGGGAGATAGTTAAGGTGAAGAAGTTGGACTCTGCCATCCTTCTGCAATGGTGCAATGATGTTTTTCTCCTTAAGGGGTAAAAAAAAAACCTCCTCTTGCATAACTGGGTTAAGGGCAGCACCTTGTCTTCTTCTTTTCTGAAAGTGTTTGGACCAACAGGTAACAGGGGAGATGGTACGCCGGCTAGAAAGGGCTTCTAATGCACACTACTGTGTGTGCATGTGCGTGTGTGTGTGTCGTACTGTGCTTTTCAGTGTATCTGAGAAAAGGGAGGAAAGTAGGAGCCCTGCAGCTGTTACTGGAACAGGAATCAATAGTGTCTCTTACAAATACAGCAAGGAAAAGATTTCCAACCAAATGGTCGAGACATGATGGCAGTGTAAAAAATGGCACATGGTAAGGGGAAAGTGACTTTTTATTCTCCCTCTACCATGGATACGCAGAAGCTGGGACCGTTCAGTGAAATGGCACAATAGGAAATTCAGGACACATAAAGGGAAGTATTTATGCACACATTTTATAGTTAAACTCTGAAATTCACTTTCACTAACTTAGGAGGCTTTAAAAAGAGATTAGACAAATTGCACAGGAGCCTGGTGGTTAAGAGTCTATTGAGAAATTAGTATATCTGAATATTTCATCTTCTGTCTGAAGCATCTCGGAAATTGTATTTAAAAGGCCACGTGTCGCAGTCTCATATCAAAGGGAGGGTGCCACTCGACAGCTTTTCAGCCCTCCTCCAAAGCAAAGTGGATGTTGTTGGACATGGTTGGTCAGGTTCCTGAAGCTTTGGATCTACTCTGTAAGTTGTTATTTTTAACCTTTTTTTCAGGCCAGTGGATAAATTCGTGAACCTCTGCCCAGATCTCCATTACAGGAAAATAACAGGCAAGGGAAAGCAAATGACTGGATTGCAGTTTTGTGACTGGCAGCTTTGCTTCCAGCAAGGCAATGACTGTCCCAATGCTTTAGTGAGGGTTGCGCAAGTTCCCCCCTGACATTTGTTCCAGTTTTTACTGAGCATGCTTACAATTTAACTGTCCTTGGAGCAGCAACACTGAAAGAATTATGAGCAAATGGTGGTCGCATTTTGGTTCTTCCAAACATTTCCTGAGTCTTGTCTCTTGCGTCCAGGTTCAAGTTTATTCTTGCTGTTGTCTGTCTGTCTGTCTTGCCAAGGGTCCATTAGTTATTTGGTAAGGGTGCAATCCAGCTTTGCTGGGAGACTGCTGGAAATTATAGGACCTTTTTGTCTAACCATGCACTGGCATGTGACTGAAGTAACTTCTTTTCAAAATGCCTGGGTCCTTCAGTTACATTTTGTTTGTTGTATGCACACACACACACACACACACACAATTGTAGTGTACACAAGCACTGTATTAGTGCATACTTTCAAATTTCAATAACATTGCATCATTCATTCCATCAAGGATGGCGTATTTTGCCTGCTGGGAGGAAGAGCTGCAGGAAGAGGTGGCACCTCCACGTTAAGTTCAAAAGCACTTGCCATAACTTCTCCCCCTCCTCCTCAGAATCTCTTGATCTGAAATCCAGTGACATCTGCCCAGAAAGGGCTATGAAGTCTTTGTGTTTCATTTAATTCTCCCACAAGTAATACAAAGAAGGCCGTTTACGGATTGTTTCCCACCGTAGTCAATGCAGAGATATTTGAAGCTTTGGAAAAGTGAAGTGAGGAGCTGGAAGCAGGTCTTGTCTGAAGTTGCCTGAAGTAAAATGGTTTCCTATCAATGCCGGATCAGGTTCCAAACCAATTTTTCTTTGCATTCCTAATACACAGTATAATGATGGTGTGACATGAATAAGTTTCCCGGACAGGAGCAAGAGGATTATGTATGCTGCGCCTTGGGATATAAATGCAATAATAGGGGTGTAGGTATGCTCAGCACAGGTCTTTGTGATCAGCAGCTCCACACTTATTCTGATATCAGTTGCTCATGTCCGAAGAGCAAATGGATCTTGCTTTACACCAAAATGGAAATAACTAGAATAATTCTAAGAAAACTTAGATCAGTGTGAACTTGATGCACATTCACTTTCAGTTTAGTGGTTTTATCTTGCCCTGAACAAAGGACACAGAATAATCAATTCAAGTTGCAACAACCCAGATTCAGGCTGGACATCAGGAAAAGCTTCCTCACTGTTAGAGCAATACAACAGTGGAACCAGCTGCCTAGAGAGGTGGTGGGCACTGGAGACATTCAAAAAGTACCTGGACAGCCATCTGAGTGGGATGGTGTAACGTGGTGTCCTGCAACAGCAGGGGGTTGGACTTGATGGCCTTCATGGCCCCTTCCAACTCTACTATTCTATGACTCTATGAAACACACAAACCTAACTGTAGGTTTTCTCTGGTTCCAGTGATCCTTACAGAAGATTACTCCTCCTTGAAGAGGACTCAAATTTTACTGTTGATATTGGAGAGCAGATTTCAACAGTTTGTGATACTTATGGGCCTACAGGAGGACTAGAACCAATGCTGGTTCTAGGTTTGTGAAGGTCTTCAGCTAAGACTCCCATAGCAGGCCCCTTTCCTCATTGAGTCTACCTTCTCACCAATGTGGTCACCACCAGCTGCTGTTCTTCGCCCTCTGTTCACCCTGCTACCATTTGCTCGCTTAACAGGCCAAGAACAGCTGCCCACCACTTCTTGACAATCTTAAATGCAGGGAGGGTGTCTGTGGAGTAGAAGTATTTCAGCTCCCACAAACCTGTCCAGAGTTTTGGAAAATGGGAATCAATTCATTCCACATTCTGGTAGAAATCAGTGAAGAAGGAACCTGGCGGCCTTTCAATTTTCCAAGGTATAACAAGATGCATTCTTTTTCATGGAAGCAATTTGGGATCCAATTTCTTAGCAAAATTAATGAGCTGATTAAAATATGCTTCAGAGGGGGGTAGGTGGGATCTGACTACTTTTTTGTCAGTGTAGTTAGGAATTTTAATTTTACTGTATTACCAGACCTTTTATGCAAACAACATGTTACTTATTCTTCCTGTTAATTTATAGTTGGCTTAATACATAGCACTAGGAAAAGATAAGGCACTTCAGGTACAGCTACTGCAAAATCTTTGTGTAGATACTTTGCCCCCTACTGTTTAAATCAGCTTTCTCCTATGGGAAGAAGAATTCCCTGAGACTCCAAGATGTTTCTTTGTCACTGCCACCTGATTTGGAAGTGTTGCTCTGACGGTGAAGATGTGAGACAGTCAGAGTCATACAGGAGAGAACGTGTTGCACTAGGGAGTTTGGACCCACGTGATGGGAGCTTGAGGCTGTGGTAGGCAGCTTGATGGAAATGTCGGCCCAGTGTGAAAAAGGCAACCTCCATGTTAGGTATACTTATAAAACTGCTCGTGTTTATACAAATCTATAGCATGACCGCACTTAGAATACTGTGTACAGTTCTTGTCACCACACCTGAAAAAGGAGATTGTAGAGTTGTAAAAAGTGCAGAAAAGGATGACTAAAATGATCAAGGGATCAGAACAACTCCCCTATAAGAAAGGTTTCAATAGCTTAGATGGTTTAGCTTAGAAAGATGGTGAGTAAGGACTGATGTGAAAGAGATGTGCAGAAATATACACGGTGTGGCAAAAGTGGATAAGGAGACATTTTTTTTCCCTCTAGAATACTAAAGGAAATACTAGAACCTAGGATTATCCCATGAAGTTGATTGGTGGGAGATTCAGGACATATAAAAGCAAGAACTTTTGCATACAACACATAGTTAAATTATAAACTTCCATGAGATGTAGTGATGTCCACCAATTTGGAGGATTTTAAAAAGAGATTAGACAAATTCATGAAGGAGTAAGCTATCAATGATAGTGATGGAGGAAAAAACTATCAATGATAGTGATGGAGGAGAAAGCTTTCAATGATGCTACTAGTCCTGATGGCTATATGAAAACTCCAGATCAGAGGTGGTATGCCTACGCATACCAGTTACCGGGGAACCTGTGCAGGAGGGGCTATCACACTCCTATTCCCCTTGCGGGGTTCTTTGGGCAGCTGGTTGGCCCCTGTGTGAACAGAACTCTGGACTAGATGGACCCTGCATCTGATCCAAGAGGGCTCTTTTTCTGTTCTTAAGGGAGCTGCTGAGTTCTGATTTCTTTAGGGATTTCTATAAACTTGTATTCTCCCTTGCTGGAGGTTGCAGAAGCATGTAACTAATTGTAAACAAGCCATGTAGCACAACTTAGATCAATGCCATGCAGGGGGTGGGAGGGTAAGTGTTGGTTCATGATTCTGAGACCCTTTCAAATTATCTTTCATAATCAATTCACTTTTCCCTTAGTGATAGTTGGGAAGGGTCCAACAAAATGTTCCTAATGAAATAGATTGTTAATGTCAAAGCCTGACAACATCTGTCCTATCTAAATTAAGGAAATCCTACTAGTGAGGGCCTGATACTCTTGTTCTTATGGATTTGCACCAGAAAGAAACACCTACAGAACTAGATTTTTGGAATCTTGCCCTTCACAGCTCTGGTCTCTTTCAATTTTCTCCTCCTCCTCCTCCTCCTCCTCAGTTAATCTTCCCAGAAATGCAGAAGGGACTAGATATTTTTAAAACAAAGTATACTGGCTTGAGATATGCATATGCTTGAGGGAGTAACTTAAAAATACATTTGGCAGCTGCCTGGGCCACAATATGGTCTAATTAATTTTAATTAAAAATGAATTAATTAAGAACAACTCATGGTACTACAGCATAGGAATTGCCTACTGTGCAGTATATGCATGCATCAATTCTATGCAATTGTGTTTTTGCAGGGTGACGTGGGTAAAGCCAGGGAAGAACTCTATTCTTGTTTAACATATCAGTTGAAGATCTGGGTTTAAAATAAATAAGCAGGAATTTGGCTAAGTCTAAGTGGCAAGACAATCGGTCATATGAAAGAGAGGAAATAAGAGAACTTCTGATATTCAGTCTTGGTTACCTTGATGTGACTTTAAGAGGATGTAAACATGGGCACTAGAAATGGCAAATCCGTGTAGCCTATACCAAGCCTTTCTATGCTGATCAACAGTCACAATGTAATGGGCCAGCATGTTGCTACCATGGATTCATTTGCTATCTTTATTCATCAATTTGCAGAGCCGTTTTTGTTTAGGTAGCAAGGTGAATGATGATATACCTTTCCAGACGCAATCTAGCATTACTTGGATTGATGGAAGTTTTGCCACTGAATTCCATGTGCCTGAAAGGTCTACACTATGCACAAAATTCCCTCTTGAACTGCATTTGTTTTCCTTGCAATGCAAGGCATGTGTGCGTTCCAGGGTGCTTTTTATCCATTGAAATGGAGGAAAGCAGCCATGGTTACAGAATCCATCCCTCACTAAGCAGGGCTGTGTCCCACTGCCTTTTTCAGCACACTATTTTCAGAGTGGATTCTCTTCTACGTGAACAGGAGCAATGGGTGCATATTGGCTGGCATTTTTTGAATCCATAAACACAGACGGGTTGCTTTGCCTATAGATGGGGGGAAGGAGGAGAGATTATGCTGGGCTCTTGCCCCCCACCCACAATTGACCTCATCCACCCCACTGTCAGTTGCTCAGGATCATTTCTTTGAGATATTCATGTATCCCACAGAACTATCCTTATGCAAATTTGGGGAAATTTGTGCCCCAGGCATTCTGTGGTTTATAGAAAGAAAACTGTAAAAGGCTGGAGGGTGAAATCTGGGAACTTTTTGTACTGTACGAGTTATTATTATTTCTTGTTTTCTGGAGGATGAAAAAGATATCAGTGGGCAAAATATGGATAATCAAAAAAAAAATCTCTGAGACCATGCATTAGTAGCCCACAAAGCCAACAGGGCAAATAAGTACCCGAGATGCTCCGTCATTTATAATGACAAAATAACAACTCCAGATAGCACTTCAGGACTCTAATGATGGGTGTCCAGGGAAAAGGGAGGAATTATCTAACACCTGGGTTTCTGTACCGGCAACATTCCTAAGCAGAAATCTCTCTGCGCTTGGGGAGACTTTCAACAATCCAGACCAATTCGTTTCTAATTCATGCATTGTAATTATTTTGGACACACTTTCAGATCAGCAGAGGTGCTTGTATCTCAAAACAGCTATTTATCTCTTCTCAAGTTTTATCCTCTTCTTTTTAATTTTGCAAGCAAAGTCACGCCAATCCTATGCATTTTATGTCACACTCAAGTCTATTACAACGGACTGATAAGAATATATTAAAAAGTGATAGATGAATTCTAAGGAAGACTCCCTAATCATGAGGAAAAATTGAACCGTGGTATCGGAACCATTAACAAAGTTGTTCAGAATGATACCAGAGTTCAGCCTGCAAATATCTTTTTGAAAATGTCATGCCTGGTGCAGGCAGTTTCACAACCTGAACACTATGGACAAACTTCTGGTATTGGTATTACCCCAGCCCACTTGCCCTGGTCTCTCTAGCAAAACTATACACAACATGAGAAGAATGTGCCCGGTGGGGCTGGAAACTGCATAGCCCAAGAGGACTCTGGCTTGAAGGTACAGGTTGTGGCCATGGCCAGGAAAAGATGCGCCCACAGGAGAAGCAGATTGGTATGATTCAAGGCCTCTCATGAGCAAGGCCCTCCTTACAAGTAGGGCTTTTTCCAGAGGGCCTCTCAGGGAGTGCCCTGAGCCTTTGGTGGGGTTGTAGGAGCTCAGATGACAGAGGTCTTCAGGGATGGTCCATCCATGGCTTTCTACCACTTCCAGAGGCTTGTATGCTTGTTCTCTGGTCTTGCTCCATGATGGAATCTTCAGGCTGCCAACCGTTGGCTCTGCTTTGCAGATGGCATGCTGCACCTGCCTACATGTGTGTCTTTGGGCCTTGGCTGCCCCCAGGCTGCCCTCTTGGATCCCTCCTTCTTGCCTGGTAAAACTGCCTTTAGTTATCACCTGTTTACAAGCTGTTTACAAGCTGTTTACAAGCTGTTCCCACCTGGAATACTCTCTCACTAGACTTACAACTCCATGCTTTGCCTGTTTTGCTTGTTTCACTGGACTTTGGATTTCCCCTCAGTTTTCCCTAACACAGCCAGATTGGGATTAGGATGTGCATTTCTCTTGCTCCTCCAATAATTGCCCTAGAGTCAGCATTAACTGAATGGTCTTACTGACTTATATTTATATTCCAGCTTTTTTCCTATCATGGAACACAAGGCAGCTTACATAGTTATCCTCCTCCCCTCAATCTTATCCTTACAACAACAACCTGTGAGGTCGGTTGGGCTGAGTGGGTTCTGATTAGAACCCAGTTCTCCTGAGTTCCAATCCAGTATCCTTAACCACTACAGCACACTGTCTGTCATTAGAGTTGTGATAAATCATATCCAAAATGGTCTCATTAAGACTCATGCGAATTTGCCATCTCTAAAAGCGATCTTCCCCGCCACACCCCACTGGACAGGCAACACAGTTATTGTATTATGATATTTGATATATTTAAATGCTGCTTTTTTGGGCAAAGTTCCTCAAAGCACAAAAGGGTTCAAAATGCAAATTATAAATAGGTGTGAAGGAGCCTGATTAGCTTAACAAACACCATTTGCTTTTTGTAAAACTGCTTGCCTCAGAGAGGAAAAGAAAAGGCAAAAGAATGTTGATAAAGGGAGACAAGGAAGCAGTGAGTGAAGAAGACCCCCCACGCAAGGTCTGGCCCTCAGTGATCACGCTCCCCCTGTGAGGGGATTGGACGTAGATGAGCGCCTGCACGAGGCCAGGCATGCAGCGGGCATGCAGGCCCTGCGAGGGGATTGGGTGAAGGGCCAGGCAGACCCTGCGAGCGGATTGGGTGAAGAGCCAGACAGACCCTGCGAGGGGACTGGGTGAAGGGACAATGCAATGAGATTGAGTGAAAGAAGGTAAAAGTATAAGAAGGGTCAGCTGGAGGAATGTGTGTGTGTCGCTTCCTGCCTGCGTGTACGGAGCAACACCCGGTTGCTTTGCTCAGCTGAATAAAGAAACTGAATGAATCTCCGCCTGACTGAACCTCATGGTCACCCGGTTTGGTGGGTCGGTGGTCACCTGGCTAGCAGGGACACCTACAGGTGTCCAGATACATTAGTTGAATTTGGGCACACTGAAATCACTGGAAAATGAGCTGCCCCGAGGCTTCGGCGAATGGGGCGGCATAGAAATTTTCTAAATATAAATAAATACATAAATACATAAATAGTCCCACTGATTGCAATGGAAACTTAAGTTCAATAAACATGTCTGGATCTACCTATTATAATAAAATCATGATACAGGCAGATGTTGGGCCTTAAACCCTACAGCAGATCTGTGTTTCTGACCTTCCAGAAGAGATCCTGAAAATTATTCCTCAAACAGGCATTCTGAAAATATGCACATGGCTCAACAAGCTTTTCACAGAGTATTTGCTATTACTTTATTTCTTAAACTACTTGGCTCTTGCTTGCCCATGGCTGCCAGACAAGAGCTCAGAATTGTGTTATCTCAGGTGTTCCATTATCTTGTATTATATCATATCCAGGTAATACAAGGGAGCTGAGATCATACTCATCACATTACTTTGTAGCTCTCCAGTGTTTAATGGAAGCCTTTGTCTTCTGCTGAAATGGTTTCATCTGCTTAAATGTGTGTGTAAGCCCATAAGCCCCTTTCTGTTTAAAGGCAGACAAGTGCTTAAATCCCGATCTGCTTGAAACATTCCTTTTACATGGCAGAGTGTTGACATTATCCCAATAGATCCAAAAACACCACTAATCTGGTTTAAAAATCTACGTTTTGATTAGTAGAACGTGTTTGAACTTGGTCAATAGCAGGTGATAGGAATTTACTTCTGCGGGCCAGGGGTTCTGAAACTGATCTGGACTCTAGCCAGGACCGTGGGGTTCTGTTACAGATCAGATCTTGAATAGGGATGAGGTTAAGTCAGGTTTAAGTCAGTTTTCCCAGGGAAGCAGGACAGAAGGAGACCAACACCACATATAAATCTCCAGGTAGGATAGGAAACCAGACAAGACTGTCTATCTGTTACGCCAACAAAGAGCAGAACAACATGTTTAAATAGGAGTTAGGTAGTTTTTAGACTGCTTGGCTCCACTTCCATAATGATTGAGGCTTTATTTCTTAAAGGCGCTTGGCCTGCCAAGGTTGTGATGACATGAAGGTGGCTGTGGCATGCTCGTTCCTGCATGGCCCAAGTCTTCAGCGTCTAGGGTGGTAATGAAACTTCCTCAAGCTGAACCCTGGGCTGCTGCTGCTGCTGCTGTTATTTTGGAGAGGGGGTCCTAGGAAGGTAGACTCAGCCACTTCCCCTGGCTGAGTCCTCTCATTGCACCCTTAATTCTGGGCCTTACTTTCACAGGATTACTTGAAGGCATGGGTTTGGGGTCCAGATTGGAGAGAGGGAACAAAGTTGGGAAAGTGCTCTCAGTCGTGGGCCAGATGGGCCAATAGTGCGAGGCAGCACAAGGTACATGATGGGGGGGGGGGGCTTGCATCACTCAGGTGCTACGTAACAGACTAGTATAGATAGCGGATTAACTTACAACATGCATGTAGCTATTAAGACAGTGACTCATTTGCCATTTCAATCTTCCAACACTATTTCTATGACAACACACATATAGATCCTTTGAGTAATGCTGAATGCCACTGTCTTCCCAAGAGAGTGAATTTCCATTTACCACTTGACCTTGAATTTGCATTTGTATAAATGCTGAACTCTTTTGGCTTCATCTGTGCTTCCTATTAAAGAAAACAATATAGATCAGTGGATACCATGTAAACCCCTGGGGGGTGCGGAGGGAGGGGATGAATCCAGCACAAGAGATTTCACAAAAAGAGAATATTTCAGGGATTTTCCAGCCCTGATTTTCCATTTTACATCTTTTAAATATTATTCCTTGTGCTCACGTTACACTCCAGCATGTGTACTCTATAAGATGGCCATGTTGCCTTATATTTTGACTTGGCATATTTTCTTCCTGCTATGGCACAATCTGAGTCTTCTACCTATTCGATATTTATTTTATTCATTCATTCATTTTTATGCTGCCCAGGATGGAGGCTCTTTGGTTGGTTAACAAAAGTTAAAAAGACACACAAACACATATTATTTTAAAAGAACAAACCCTATTTGCAATTGCTATTATTCAGCACAGAAACATAGCAACAGCACAGAATAAAATGGAATATATAAAAATAAAGTCAAGAAGTTACAAGCTTCAGATTCTGGGAAAATAAAATGTCTTTTCCTAACACTGAAAAGGATGCCAAGTAGGTGCCAGGCACACCTCTTTGAGAAGCCCATTCCAAAACCAGGGTGCCACAGCCCTAAAGGCCCTCCTTCTGGTAGCCACTAGTAGCTTCACTTCCTTTTGATCCCAGAAAAGGATCCCTGAAGACGGAGATGCAGGTAGGAAGGAAGTGATCTTTCAGATAGCCCAACCCAAGCTGTTTAGGTCTTTGCAGATTAGTACCAGCACTTTGGATCAGGCCTTGACTTCAACCAACAGCCAGTGTAGCTCGAAGAGGTTCTCTTGAGCTAGTCCATATGAACGGGCTTGCTGCCCCTTTCTAGACCAGTTGAAGTTTCTGGACCATTTTCAAAAGCAGCCTCACATACAGCACATTGCAGTAATCCAAATGAGGACCTGGATAACTGCAGCTACTTTGTGTATGTTTGTTTATTAGACTGCTCTGCTGGCTTTGTTCTTGTAAAGAACTCTAAGTGGTTGACAGCGTTCTCTTCTTCCTGCTTTCAGTCTGATCCCCACAACTGTGGTCTGTGTGGGGCTACCCTTGAGAATGGTCCAGACACTGCAACTTGTCTGCAGTCAGGCAGCACGTCCACTAAGCAGGATGGGCATCTGCGAGCAGAGCACCCCAGTCCTGCACCGGCTGCATTGGCTGCCAGTTGCTATCTGGGCCTGATTCAAAGAGTTTACAATAACATATAAAGCCCTAAATGGCTTGGGGGCAGAGCACCTGAGGGCACGGCTATGAGCAACGCAATCGCTGGGGTCGCCTTAACTTCACTAGTGGGACGCATACAGAGAAGGGCTTTTTCCATGCTGGCACCCCAACTAAGGCATTAATTCCCATCTGAGATTTGCCTGGTTCCTATCCTTAATATCTTTGTTATTGCTAGTCGCAAAGTCGTGTCCAACCCCTTGCGACCCCATGGAGAACATTCCTCCAGGCCTTCCTGTCCTCCACCATCCCCCGGAGTCCACCTAAGCTCACGCCGACTGCTTCAGTGACTCCATCCAGCCACCTCATCCTCTGCCGTCCCCTTCTTCTTTTGCCATCTATTGTTCCCAGCATTAGGCTCTTCTCCAGGGAGTCCTTCCTTCTCATTAGGTGGCCGAAGTATTTGAGTTTCATCTTCAGGATCTGGCCTTCAAAAGAGCAGTCAGGGTTGATCTTCTCTAGGACTGACCGGATTGATCGCCTTGTGGTCCAAGGGACTCGCAGGAGTCTCCTCCAGCATTAGGTGTCAGTTGAATCTTAGCTCTTTTGCAAGCACTTTGGTGGGCAAGCTGATTCATTGTTCAATGGTTTTTAACAATTTTCATTGTTCAATGGTTTTTAACGATGTATGTTGTTTCCCTGCCTGCCATACTTTGCTGTTGATTTTAATGACGATTTCATTATCTATGATTTTTATTTGCTTTAGTACTTACTAATCGTTTGGCTTTATGTTATGACCAATTTTATTGTTTTAATCATGTTGTGAGCTTCCCAGAAAGCCTATGGCTAATGGGGTGGCATACAAGTGCAAGCAAGCAAGCAGGTTGGGCTGAGAGTTTGTGACTGGCCCAAGGTCACCCAGTGGGTACCATGGCTGAGTGGGGACTAGAACCCAGATCCTCTGAGTCCCTGCCCCACGCTCTTAACCACTACACCACACTGGCTCTCATCCATCACTATATTATGTGGTGCAGCTTGTCATGCTTCCAAACAAAAATTTCCTCCAATGGGAAGGTCATAAAATGATGAGAACAGCATTTGCCAGATCAGACCCTTGGCCTCGGCAGTCCAGCACTTTCTCCCTTTCAGGGCAACCTGATGTCCCTGGGAAGCTCAGAGGCAGAACAGGCTGCCATCTCTTGTTGCTTGTCTCCCAGAACCTGTTGACCCAAAGGATACTGCTTCTCACAGTGGAGATACATCATCCATGTTTCTGACTAATAAGGATGCACAATTGTGGGATATTTTTCTAATAAGCCTCTTGGGTGGACCAGGAAGGTCAGGAAGGTTCCTTCCCATCTAACTCGCTTGAATTTCCCATCTTCCCTGCAGAACACTTCGCTATGCATCAGAATAGCACTTACTGCTCTGCAGCAGAGACCCATTTATATATGGTGCAATTCTATGGTTTGCACCACAATTACTGTTAAGGCCCTGAACTTGGAGGCTCACAAGCATCCTATGCAGGGCAGGGGGAGTGATTTTCACATTTTATGCTAGATGGGCTTTTTATCCATCTGGATGGGGATCCTTGAAGGAAGAGAAGAGGAGAGCTTATATTCTGGTCTTTATAGTTTCTTTCCTTTTCTGCCCATTGAACCATCCCCTTCCCCAAGCATGAGCTCCTGAACTCTGAAAGCAGGCAGTACTTGGCTGAGGGTGCAGGATCAGAAGGCTAAATATCCCCTCTGAGCTCACAGCATGGTCTCCAACTGAAGAGACTCCAGAATATCCTATGTCCCCTCAGACACTATCTAGGGGCCATAGGATTTTTCCTTATTGTATTAACATTTATGTTATTTGCTAAAAAACCCCCCCTCTGTAGCGTATTACAGTTTACAACATTAAAACACCCCATCCTACGTGCACATCCAGAAAACAAGAACATTGGAAATAGACTTTAAAGCAACTGCACAACTGTATGAGCCCCCTTTGCACTTTTTCTGTGTTCTGACATGGCCACATCCATGCAGAATTTAAGAAGACTGGCCCACCTATACCTTAACATGCTTTCCTTGTTTCTGTAGCATTTTGCCTGATTGTAACTTTATTTTTTTAAAAAAAGAAATGTGGAGCAAACATTAGAACCATGGTCAATTCATTCTGTGCATGGTAGGTTACCTTCCTTACAGTTTATGTGCAAGACATTTTATTCTTGGAATTGGTAGCCATTGTCTTCCTTTGCTGTGTAGGGATTAGCTTAGCTAATTGGAGACCATCTGTGTTGAGCTTTGGGCAACTTGGTGAAGAGCTCCTCCACCCTTCACAATAATTGCACAAGATTGTCTGTGGGCAGCTTATGAGGCCCAGCTTTCGAACTGGACTCCACAACCTTGGACTCCCTGCTGCCCCTGAGGATGCTTCTCTGCGCATTCTCAAAATGTGTGAGCCATTCTGGTCACTAAAATAAACTTTAATTTCGATCCTGGAAAATGAGCATTGCATTTGCTCAGTGGACATCCTGCATTAATCTGCACTGAAAGTTTAAGTGTGGGCTATATTTATGACACAGCAAAAGGGATATCTTGTATCCTTGAATAGTTTATGAGAGAGCAAACCTTATGGCTTGTATAATAGGCAATATTAGTTTTCAGCCATCCTATTTATCACCTTATCTGTTTACTTGTTTTATTACAACCTTAAGCATCATCAAATACTTGCATCAGCTCTCCTTATAGCCAAATATATTCCATAACAGCATTTGGGGGAGGGGGTTTGGGGTGCTTTTGTTTTTTTGCTGTGAGTTTCCAAGAGCAAGGTGATAAATGTCTCTAACCTTCTAAAAATTATGATATGTAGAAGCTGTACTTAATTAGCATAATGCTTTCACAAACACCCACCTTACCCCCTGATCTAGCATTACCTATAAAAGATGGTGCATGTCTATAATAATTAGAACAAAGTCTCTCACCTCTGCCTGGATGTATACTCAGGTCTGTAAACAGTCGATAAAGCTGTAGTCATTTGATTTAGATGTGCAGAAATGTACAAAAGATATAGGAATGCAAGGCAAACAGAAGGAGAAGTTGGAGACGGCTTGAATTGCACGCTAACATTTTCTCTTTTCTCCTGCTCCTATCTTTCTACATGGTGTGAAACTGTCAACACTGCATGTTACCCACCTTTTGAAAACCCAGTGATTTTAGTGGGGGAGTAAATAACTTGTTCCCCCAAAATTAGTTAACCCCTCAAGAAAGCAAAGTGCACTAGCATAAAACATTAACAATTGTCATATTGACAATTATGTAAATATATTTAGCATAGCTCCCTCCCCTTTTTGTGGACTGCATAAATTTCTGTAAAGAATATTATGATTTATCACATTGATGAATACCCTGTTTGTCCCCTACCAGTCTCCTAGGGAAGTAGGAGTCTGCCTCTGTACAACCTCAGTTGCTTTTTTCCCCGCAGAGTTAGTGGGAAGTGTGTCTTCCACAAGCCCCAGAGGACAAGAAAGGGTAATTGGTTAATGGAAGGGAACTAACCAGCAGGGATGCTCTGCATTTCACAGACCTTTTGATATGGTCTCTTAAGGCCAGTGATTGCTTAATGAGCTGCACGTTTTACTGTACATTTTCCTTCTCCAATCCATAACCAGGTTGCTCCTGGGAAAGCTCTTGGCAGCTCATAAGTGATGGGGATGGAACTTTTCCCTTAGGTTCAAAGATGCACTAAAATTTCAGAATGAGGTAATGCACTAGAGGAGGTCCGATTAAGCGCTATTAACATTTTCATAGAACCCTAGCTTATCCCATTGAGTTATCATGCTGACCCAGTGCTTGGCAGGTAGGTAAGGACTCGTGTGTTCCACCCCTGGCCCATGTGAGGGCTTGGGCCAGCCTGCCACTGCAGACGGGATGATGACTTTTGAGGAAGAAAAGCATGCTGCAGTTGGATCCTTGCGCAGCTGTATCATCACACAATCCTGGGATCAGCTATATGCCCAAGTCCTTGCCTGGCTCAGGGAAATAAGGTATGACATTTAATTAAATCACGTAAGCAAAGCTTCCAGATCTTTGAAGGCAGAGTTGCTATTTATGTTCAAGTCATTATTATTCGTACATACAGCACATTTTTCTGAAGGCAGAACATATTAGATGAACGCACAGCCATAAAACATAATCTGCCATAAAGAGTTCATTATATGAGCTCCCATGGTAGCATCGGAGGCTGCTGGAGATGGCTGTAACCTTGACAGAACAGAAAAACTTCCTCTTCAAAACCTATCACCAACTGTCTCACCAGCCCTTTACTTTCTAAGTCATTCCTAGGACGTGAATGAGATCTTCTTCCCTTGGTGGTCTCCTCCTCCTCCTCCTCCTCCCCCTCCCCCTCCCCCTTCCCCTTCAACAACCAACTCCACATATTTAAAGAAATGAAGTTGTACTATACAAGCAAAGAAAGGCACACTCAATTTCTGTCAAGGAAGAAACAACATGCCCTACCCCTCCTGCCACATGAAGAAAGGCCACTGCATTCATGCTGGTGGCAGCCACACGGGCATGTACATGTAAGCTGCTAACTGGAAATGAAAACGTGAAAAATATGCTGCCATGTGAACAAGAGGAGCTGGATTGTTGGATTGCCCCATTCGCCTAGCATACCTCCTGCTGTTGAGATGTAGATATTACTAATTCAGTCTTTCTGCCTTGGGTTGTGATATCAGAGAATCTACTGCAAACAGTCTTCTCTGAATGATCAATTTGGAATGTGCTCCTCTTTTATGCTGGTGGGAAATAGTGTTCCAAATCTCAATCCAATATCCATATGAAACCAACAGGGTTCTGTGATCCAATTCACATAACTTTTAATACTGCATTTTACTAATTAAGTTATTGATTGTTTATTGTTTTATTGCTTGTTTCATATACTTGTGCTGATTGCATTTTGTCATTTCAGCTTATCATAACCTGTTCTGGGATCATTTGATGAAACACAGCACATATATCTTTCAAACAAAGAGGCAAACAAATGAATTACCCTTAAAAAATCAATCACAATAACGTAAAGTTTCCTATATTGGACAGCTTAAAAATGAAATTGATCGATCAAAGGGATGAGCATTCACAGAAACATGCAGAAACACACCCTGCCATGTATAAAACAAAATTTGAGACAGAGTCTCCATGCGTGTTTCACACAGAAGGAAAGAGAAGGACACAAACACATACAACACACACAGCAATATTTGTTCTATTGAACAAACAAGCCAATTTTAAACCTCTTAACATCCAGGCAATTCTTCTTCTTCTATTCAAGCCAGAATTTCAATTAAAGACAAGAACTGCATTCCATTTATGATGCACTTTGCAAGATGTGTGTGCATACATGTGTTGGGAGAAGATATTGATAGCCCCAAGTGCAAAAAGAAATTAGCAAATCATTGCTATAGATTTTATTTGTGAAATCAAGAAAACTTGGCATTAACCTCTGTGTGCAGAAAGCATGAAGAACAGAAGAAGACCTCTGCTGGATCAGAGCAGTGTCTCTCTCATCCAACATTCTGTCTGCCCAGTGGTCAACCAGCTGCACATGGGAGGCCTACAAGCTGGACCCAAGTGCAACAGCTCCCTCTGGCCATGATCCCCAGTGACTGGTGTACATAGCAGCACTGCATATGCCTTGGAGGTAGCATATGGCCAACAGACTTAGTAGACAACAACAGGTTTTGCCAGGGCCAAGTTCTCTTCTCAATCATCCCAGAGTGCAAGATAAGGAATGGAAGGCTTAAAATACAGGAAGCTAGAGTCCAGCTGGACATCAGGAAAAACTTCCTGTCTGTTAGCACAACATGCCAATGGATCCCATTACCTACGGAGGTCATGGGCTCTCCCACACTGGAGAGCATTCATTGAGCAGAGGGATGGACTCAGTGGCCTTATAGGCCCTTTCCAGCTCCACTACATAAATAAATGATTGGAAATAATATTTAGAATTCTAAATAATATTTCTCCAACAACATGTCCCTTTTCACAGTGCAAGTGTCAGGCTGCAGAGGTGGGGAGAGACTTCTAGGTCATTGTGCTAGTTGACATTGCAGGTCGCCCTCCTGGTGCCTCTACCAAAGAAGGTATTTTGGAATCTTGTCTGGAAGACTGTGCAGTCATGGGAGACTGCGCAAGACTGAGACCTCCAGAAGGAAGCCTTTTAAGTGTAAGAATGCATTGTGCTCTGCCAGTTAAGTTTTATGAAAAGGAATTCTTTGCTTTCAGAAAATGGGAGAATGCTAGCCTCCTTCATGTGTTGCTTCTGTGAAGGCTTCCCTGCCTTCCAAAGGTTACAGAGCCACGTCATTGGTCCTACATTCCATCGATCATGCACATTGACTACCCCTACCTTGGCGCCTCCACATTTCCAGTGGGGAAGCACATGCATGCAGACGTCTGTGCGGTTTGGAGTGCTTGGAAGACTGCACACAATTTTCCCTCCCGCAGTATTCCATGCTCAGTGCAGGAACTTTAGGAGTGGGACTTGGTGGTAACCTGTGCACCCTCTCCAGTCTGCCGTCTAGGTGCTGTGGATGGGCAGCTTCAAAGCCAGCTCTTCCTTGGGATGGTTTTAATTATCTTCAATTATTGGACTGGACACCTTCAAAGGCCTTCAAAGCAGAGGAAACATGGCCACCTTAGTACTGTAATAGAGCACCAAAATAACCAGGCATGCATCTTGAGGAATTTTTCTTTTACCACCATGCAGTTTCTTAGCATTACAGTCATTTCAAAGCAACAGTCATGTATTGCCACTTCTCGGGAAACAGGAGAGAGAGGGCTCAGAGTGGGGGGAAATCCCACCATGTTGACAGACTCTAAGCTCCCTGCATAAAATAAAGAAGCTTTTGTAATGATATGGGGAAGCAGCACTACAGGAGATGAGAGGTGACTTCAGAGATATGTGTCAAGAGTCCTCAAGCTTATTTCCACATTTCACTACATCAAAAGGGAAAAAAAGTCCAACTGAGTGGCAAAATGAGATAGGAAGATAATATACAAATAAAAAAAATCCAAAACGGCAGTATCCTGTTTTCTCCAACATGCACAGGCCAGATATATAATCTGAAAGAAGAAGCAGTTTACATGCTGCGGCACCCTGGAATTTAAAAAATAAATATTTGAATCAATACAGGGCTGCAATTTTCAAACCTGTTCCAACTCTGCCACTGCAATCTTTCATAAAGGACACTTTTAAAGAGCACAGAGGAAGCGAATCAGCAGGCCGAAGACACGATTTTTCACCTGATGCAAGTTAGTGAAGCTCTACTGACTTCAATGGAGATTTGCTGGGTGGCACCTGAGGACCTGGCCGGCTCTGACTCTCTGCAACAAGTAAACAAATAAGTGAGCGCAAGGCAGATGTTTCTAAGCACGAGCGTTTCAGGCAGTGCTCTTCTAGCTGTGTCTTAGCAGCAGAGAGAGTGAGCTGCAATCCACATCAGCCTTTGCAAAGAGACTGCATGGTGAGAAGCCCTCTGTCAAAATGTGGCCACTGTCTGTTTGTTTAATTAAAGTTCTTTTTTCTACCTGCCTTTTAAAATGGTTTACGGGGAGAATAAAAACTTGCAAGGTAAACACATAAAGGTCATAACAAACCAAGGACAGACCTCTGCCAGATGTTATTGGACTCTGACTCCCATCAGACCCAGCCTGCATGGCCAGAGTTCAGGGAGGATGGGAGAGACAGTCCAACCCCATCTAAGAGGCACAGGACTCCCATGCCTGCAGTTCTCTAAAAGCCATGGAATCATCCAAGCAGCATAAAACAGCAGGATCAGAGCTGTATCTCAGAAGCTTGGAGAAATAAAAAGGGCTTTGGCTGGGGTCAAAATGACAATGGTGTCAGGAGCATGGAATAAGGGATGCCACCACCAAGAAGGTCCTTTCTCCGGGAATCACCCACCTCGCCTCACATGCAAGAAGCATTACCAAGGAGGAGACTCTCCATGGAGGGCTTGCAGATGGTCATATACATATGGACCCATATAATATCTTCGTCTTTCAAAGTAAAGCTAGAAAGAACAAGTCACATGTGAGAATTGAGGCATTAACCCCTCACATTTCTCAGAGGCAGCAAGAAGTGGCTGTGTGGCAAGTGAAAATGGCTGGGCAGCAGCCTTCCCTGTGATTCCACTAAGAAATGAGGGAATGGGGAGTGCTCACCTTGCTTCTCAGCAGAATTGCGGTGCTGTGGCCTGCCAAGCCACCCTGGGGGAGAGGCATGCCCTGATGGATTGTCCACCCTGATTTATAGGACAGGGCTGTAATTTTACCCATGGAATATTATTTCAAGGAAGATGGTTTGCATTGCTCTAATGTTGTTCCCTGAGCAGATATTCTTAGTTGGAAGCAGAATATTAACACTGCAATAGGCCACAGGTGCATTAAAAAGCAACGCCTGCATGTGGACTGCATCCATCAGAACCGTGCAAAGCCATACCCCTGTTTTCAGGATGTTTTCCCTCTCCTTCCAAAAGAAGCTGTGCATTTTCTCATTTGTTTCTGCTTATGTGCTTAAGTGTAGCATGTGGCTGAGGGTTGGTGGGCTTGCGTTCCTTTCTTTGACTTTAAAACCATTCCATTCACCATTACGGTGTCACGGGACTTTTTACACAAAGACTGTCAGCCTGGAAGTCCCATGAGACCGTGTGAGTGACACACTTTCATAGGCATTCAAGAAGAGCCATTGCATAGCACTGGTGTCTGTGCTCACAGCAATGCCTTATTTCTTACCCACAGTCCCATTTTAACACTCCTAAATCAGACAAAACGGTGAAATTCCAAGAGAGCTCTCTACTTCTTTTTGTTACTTTCCAGGTGAAGCCATTCTGTTCCAGGTAGCAGATGCATTTGAATCTTGCCAAAAGCAAGAGGAAGTGAGCCTGATCTTTGATAAAGTTTTGATAAAGCTGGACCTCAGATCTGAAGTTACAAAATGTCCAACAGGGCCATTGCTACTTCAGTGGGTTTGGAGGACAACTTATCCCTTGGAATGGATAAGGTCTGCTCCAAGCTTGGCAAATCAACAGTGACTTCAGTGGTATCCTTTGGCAAGCTTGTTAGTTTTGGTTTGTGACAGCATAATGTTCTCTAACAGGAGGCCTTGATCTCCAGTTCAGAAGCAGCCTCTAAGTTCTGCTCATTCAGTGGACTATTCAAATGGACTAATAAAAATTCAAAACATTCGCTGGCAATTGCTAAAATCCTAGAAGTGAATGAATAATGAAGAAGTAATAATGAATCCAAGGTACTTTTGACATTATTTGCATAACGATTATTCAAATGGGGCAGTGGAAGATGTGGCACAGAAGGCTACAAAAGAGGGAAGTATCTTCAGATACTTGAGTGGAGTGCTCAAGCAATGCTTCTGTGGGTGAAAATGAACCTGTGGCCAAGTCATTGGTGTATGTCAGATGTTTAACTGATCAATGCACTGGATAGCAACTGCTTATGCCTGTAATAGGGTCAATGACCTTCCCCACTTTAGAAGTGGGTTGATCAAAGGTAATTCCTAAAACTCTGCTTCTTCATCTTTCTGAACCCAGTGATCCTGAATTCCTACATGAAGAGTTTCTGAAGTAATAGGAAACAGCTGGAAAGTCACATATAGCATGCACCTGGAAATCTCCAAAGCAAACTCACAAAATAACCCACACCTACACACTCTCCTTTTATGTGCTGCATAATCTGTATTATTACTTTTTCTTTAGGTATTGAACTCTAAGTGAGCTCAGGCTGTTTCACTGCAGATGTTCCATAAGCACATTAGTTATAGTCGATTCTTTGTTCCTTCGATGATCTTGATTCATTATGATGCACATTGCTCTCTTTTTCCATTTCTTTATTTTGCTAGCTTTATTTCCGAATAAAATGAAAAAAATCATTAACATCATTTTAAAAACTCAAGCTGGGACTACAAAGGCACAGGGACTACAAAGGCACATGGGTTCAAGCATTTTGGAGGGAATCAGGTCTGAGTTTGGACTCAAAACAGAGGACTTCCTCATCAACATGCACCTCAATATCTACATCCTCAAGGCAGATATCACAAGGCATTTTTGATTATTATTTTCCCTCCCCTCTTTAAAAATGGATGTGGAAGGTTGAGCAGATGGTGCGACTTCAAATGCAGAGTTCTGCTGTGAATGCACAGGCAATGTTTCCGTGCAGGCTCTCTCAGTCTTCAAGTCGAACAAGCACACTGCACTGTGTTTTCTGTCCTTCTCATCCTCCTTGGAAAGGAGTGCAGGGGGTCAGTTTTTGCTTACTAAATAATAAGTGTTAACAAATGGAAAGGTGGGCTCCAAAGGGCCAACAGAAGCTTCTTTCTTTTCCTTCCTGGGTTCGCATGGGGATTTGCCTCATACACAGAGCTGGGATGCTAGACAGCTTAAGGATGACTTGGGAACTGAGCTTGCTGTTAAGAAAAAAAAAATCAATTTCTTATTAGTGAAAATCCAGCCAATTTCCTCCATAATACCTGGCAGCAGCTGAACGATGGAGGATTTCATCAAACGGCATCCATGCAATTTTTCTCCTTTCCACAAGTTATTCCATGAAATAAATGTTATCTAGCAGCCTTCAAGAGACCATTTTGGGGTTTGGAGCACTGTGCTTATTCAGAATCTCTCCATCAGCCTCTGCATGATAGGCAAACCGACATTCTTCCCCCTCCACTTGACACCTACAGCTGATTTCTTAGCAGTGAGTCAGACATGGTGGGTGAACTTGAAGTCGTGAAAATGCCACTTCATAAATATTCCAATTATTATATATATTTTTGGATTGCTAATTCAGAATGATATATGGCAAGTTCCAGTAGGCACACATTGTTGAGAATTTGAAAATAATCGTGGTAACAGAGTAGGAAAGGCTGACATTGTTCACACAGCAAGAACATTGAGATAGCAAAGCTGTAAAGCTTTCAATTAAGTTATCTCTCTAGCCCATGACCCATAGCACTGTCATAAGTAACTGTTTGAAACTGGGGATCAGGACTGTCTGGTAGGCCTCTTTGTCATTAAGTATTGCAAGAAAAGAAAAGATACACCGCTTGTGTATCTACCTAGAGGATGGAAGTCTGGTAGCTTTGCAAAGGAGGAAAAATTTTCAGATCACGGTGCTGTAGGCATGAGAAAAGAAAGAAAAACATTTTCTCTGTTGCGAGACTTAATTGTCTGACCATGTATGTTTAGGGTTCGAGTCATGAGGAGTACCTTGATCAGTAGAACATATGTGGCAAACAAGCTTTCCTGAGATACCCCACACATTCCTGATCATCTCTTGAATTCTGAAGTGCAGTCGAGTTGATGTGGGTTAATAAGTAAGTGTGTGGCATAATCTGCAAGCTCACTCTAACAATGTCCCAGAATCTCTGCAATATGTCAGGGTTACTCAGTTGCCAGGCAAGTTCAGCAGGAGAGGTTAATTCCCTTCACAAGAAATGGATAACTTCATATGCACTTGGTTAGTTTGTGACCAGAACATCTCCTGTTTACATCCCCAAATACAAACATGGGTGTTTTGTGAGCAAAGTATGTACATTCTTAATCTTGTGTTATTGGTTCACAAACTGCACATTTTGGAAAAGTGTGCACTTAAAAAAGTGTGGGCTTGATGCTTTAGTCTCAGGCAGAGCAATCTCTAGCCCAGAGGCCTAATTTGGCCTGTGGCTTCACCTAGCCTAGGCCATGGGGATCCAAGCACACTTCATGGCCCTTCATCCCTCCCCTCCTTAAGCCCCTCCCACTCCCTCACCTGTCGAGAGGCATCCCCATAGTATCTCTGAACTCTGATTGGAAAGAGCATAGGAATCACCTCTGCGTCCGGTACATCTTCCTGTAGGAAGTGGTGCAAAAGGGAATTTCCTTAGTGATATCTGATAACAAGAGATGGGAGATGATATGGGTTAACCAGGGATTCCGAGCCCAGGCAAATCCCTTCCCACTCTTCCTCATATCCCAACTGAGATGTGACTGGGCTGGGAACACATGCTATGTTCACTCAGCACTTGATGGAACTACCCTGCTTCCCCAAAAATAAGACCTAGCTGTGTTTATTCCCAGGGCCAGTGGGGAACATAAAGAACCTTTTCAAACTTTATTTTTAACTTAACTTTAACTTAATGCACTGTGTAGAGGAAACATGCTTATGTGGTTCTGCCCCTCCACTCCCTGTGGAGGGGGCAGAGCCGCATAAGCCGATGCTTCCTCTATAGCGCCAGTTCCTGTCACAGGTGGAGTGATACCAAATGTACATGTATTCATGCTGTTGTACATGAATAAGTGTGGATTGTTGTACACATTAAAAAAATAAAATAAGACCTACCCCAAAAATAAGACCTCGTATGTTTTTGTGAGCCAAAAAATATATAAGGCAGTGTCTTATTTTCAGGGAAACACGATAGTTCATAGGAGAACAGCCTGAGTTCCCTTGTGCTCCATTCAGGAAGGATCAACTCAATTGGCACTGGCAGGTGCCAACTTCCACAACTGCCATCTGAGCTGATTCCTTTTTGCCTTACCCAACAAGGAGCAAAATATGTGAGTGAGAAGCAATTATTTATTTATTTATTTATTAAAACATTTCTATGCAATTATGTCATAAAAGGGTGTGGGGCTTTGGGGCAGGCCCCATCCCTGTGATAGCATCCAGCCCAGGTGAAAATAGGTTGTCTGTCTTGCTGCTTCCATTAACAGGGAAAAGAGATCCTGAGGGTGTGCTGCTGAACAAAACATGAGCCCAAAGGCACACTTTTCTTGTTTGCCGAACTGAACAAAAAGCTCTCTATCTAGAACAGAATGGGGTGGATGTAACTTTCAGGAGCAACTTAAGTCACACGTGAGCTTGAGTTCTTCTGCATCAGAAGGGGAGAGGGGGGCCAGGGCTCACACATCACAATCTGCCCATAGGTTCACCTGATTCTGAGGAGGTTGCAGAAGGGCAGAGGGCTTGGCGGTTTCAGAGTTACCTAGTGAGGATTTTCAGGCAGAGCATGGGAATGTTTCTAAACTGGAAGAGGAAGCAATGGAAAAAGAGTTCCTTAATCCAGTCAGGAGATGACAGGAGAATTGACTGGCCCAGCTAAGAAGCTTTCCCACTGACCATCCCTCAAGCAGCAAGAACCACCTTGGGGGAATGGTCTGTAGGAAATGCAGTTTGAGTTTGAGTGCTCCTAAACATTTGGCCAGCCGAGTAGCTCCTGCAACAGAGATTCTGTGACATAAGCAGGGTTCTCCTTCCCTCTTTTCCTCTCCGGCAGACTCAGACAAAACTTCAGAAGCAATGTCCTTTCATTAAAGCTTAGCAAGTAACAGAACAGTATGAATCAAAGTAGTGTCCTATTTGACCTGAGGGAGACACAAAGGTATGGGAATCCTGCACATGGGCTCTGTGGACAGACCTAGATGAATGCCTGCACATTCAGATGCAAGAGAACAGTCAGCAGGTGTGACTCCTTTCCTGATAGATCCACTGATTCATGTCTACACAGAAGGAAATGTGAACATTTCTGCAGCTGCAGATTCTGTTTCTAGGTTGGCTGCAAGATATTTCTGTAAGCACATAGCACTGGCAATGAGCAATCCTGGTTCTCAGTCCTTGGTCACCTCTCTTTCTCAGAAGTAAGAAATACTGCACAGCTATAGCAACTATTTGGTTTTGGAAAGTAGGCATTTTGAAATAAGATATCTCTAATATATTTTAGGGGGTGTGATCCACCTTAAGGAGGAACACTTTAACACAGATTCCAAAAGAGGCAGAAGTTGTATGCCTTTGTTGCATTTTTAAAAATATTCATATCAATCATTTTTCCTTCCAAAAATTCTCATGGGAGATTTGGAAGTAGGTCGGATAAATTTTCTTGCCTCTTTTATGGAAGATGTCTCTGTATATATTCCTCAGATTTGTTTTAGCTGTCATCAGTGAAGGAATAAGAAAGCTAAACAGAGAACAAGTACCTCTTATTGATTTGGAATATGTACTTTATGGTGGAAATCAGTATTTTGTAGTGTTTCATATGGGAAAAGGGCTAAAAAATCATAGATGCAGAAGAAGGAAAAGACAATCAACATTCTCTCTCTCTCTCTCTCTCTCTCTCTCTCTCTCTCTCTGTGTGTATGTGTGTGCGTGTGTGTGAGAGAGGGAGAGAGGGAGAGAGGGAGGGAGGGAGAGAGGGAGGGAGGGAGAGAGAGAGAACTCCAATTCACATCCAATGATGTGAACTGGAGTTGAATGTGGCCAAAAGCTTGAGAAGACCTGGCCACTTCAGGCCAATTCTTGAGCTTCCTGAGGTGCAGCAGGTTTCCCTCCAGAACTGCAAGAACTGAAGCCAGGCCAGAATGTGCCTTCATGGTGTCTACCTCTCCAAATGTTAACAAACATTACAATATTCTCTAAAATATTGACAAGAGAGAAAAGTGGGGAGGGTGTGTAGCTGAGTTACTAACAGATCCATCTTCTAACCCTGTGGGATGCATCACTGGAGACTTCAAGCACTGAGCTTTGCAGGAGGGCAAGGATGGGACAGTGAGAAGAACATCCCTCCAACACCACTAGGATTCATTATGGAAAAAAGTCCTAAAGCGGATTTCACTAATCATAATTCTAGTCTTTGTGTGTATCCTTTTGAAACATTTCAGATTTACCTTCAGATGTGCATTTTTATAAAACTGAGGAGTACCCTTCCACAAGAACAATTCTCTTAGCTGCAGGTATGGACACGTCAAGGCTATCTGCAATTTTCAGAACAATGGTACACACAAAACAAAGGGGCATAAGCATGTCTACTTTGGAATACTCACAAAATGTCAAGGCTGCTTCTGCATGAAGACCTCTGTACTTGGTAGGATCAATCCCTTGGTAGGGTGAATCTCTTGAAAAGGGGAAACTATATCTGTCTGTATTATCCAATTCTGCCAACACATAAAAAGTTATTGGTAGTTCCTTTTAAATAGTGTATGTGTGTTTAAAGGTGCATTGCCCATTTGAATATCTTCCTTAAGTGAAATTAAGGAATATCTTGCTTAATATCTGCATTAAAAGGTGTGACCCCTTTTTAAGGGGCTACTATGCCTACAAAGATCACCCATATCTAATACATGTGTGTGTGCATGAGTGTGTATAATGTTAGTCAATAGGCACAATGTCTCTGACACTTTAATATCAGGTTGAATGCAGTACTTGAATTGAAACTGGCAGCTTCCATATTGGTCCAAGAAGAATCAGTACATTTCCTGAATCATTAAATTGGGCTCCAAGTCAAATCTGGTCTGCAACTACCTCATACATATGTATGCCTATCAGAAAGGAAGACGACAAGAAAAAGAAGTGACAAGGCATAGTTAAAGGAAACATGAAGCTAGCAAGCTAAAAACGATGACCTGCTTATGTTCTGAGCAACCGAGACTGAAGTCCTGGTCGTGCAACCAGCAACCTCCCGCTATCAGGTGCAGCCTCCCAAAGGAGGGGTGCAAGGCAAGGAATTGGGGCTCCACAAGCAGTTGGGCAGGCACCATGTCTGGCGAGCTGCTTTCTTCCATGCTCCATGAAGCTGGTGGCAGCGGCAGCTCTGGGGGCAAAAGAGGGGGCCCGCTTGAGCAGCGTGTGGGGCTCAATTCCTAGCGAGGGCCTTGCTAACACTGGGCGTGCTCCTCAGGACCTTAGACCCAGGGCTTCTGCAAAGTGAACTGGGGTCCAGGGGGCCAAGCCCAGGAAATCTGACGGATCCCCACCCCCAAATGGATTCCTCACAAATCCCTGGGCAGAACCTTTGATACTATCTGAATGATAATGAAATTCAAAATGTCCAGTTTGAAACACGAATACGATTTGAAAATGTGTGCATATGTGTGCATATTCCTTTTAAACTGGTGTGCTTTACTGTGTTTTTAATTGATCTGCCTTAATTAATGTGCTTAAGTTTTAATTATGTTACAGTGTATTTGAGATTTATTTGCATTTGCTATATTAAACACTGCTTTTTGTGGATGGTTGATATAAATTTCTGTCTGTCAGTCAGTCATCAATCAGTGAAACCTGGTATTCAAATATTAAATGTGTCTCAGTGCTCACCAGCAGTTCAGAGTACAAATTAGATTGACAGAGGACAAAAAATTGGTGGTGTGCCCAAAGACAGATCCACTCGTACAAATGTATATTTTCAAAACTGGATGGAGTTGCCACTAGGTTCCCATCCCATTTCTGCCTCTAGTTCTTTCCCTCAATCCAGTTTCTTAAGAAGCTTCAGCAGCCACCCAGGACCATGTTCTCAAGAACATGCTGTCTTTTCCCTTTGTCTTGCTGTTGGCACAATTTGTGATCATTTCAGCTCCATCTGAAAATCCGTGCTGTGTTGGTGGTGGTGATGGAAACCAGAGCCTCGATTTCCCACGGCTGAGCCTCTGTTGCTTGCTTGGCTCGGTCTATGCAAGAAGCTTCAGACGGGGCTATGAAACTCGCTGAAACAATCAAGTGGAGCCGTCACAAGTGATTATTCAACAGTGGCTTCTACAGGACACTGTCCACACATAATGCAGTAAATGAAATTCTATCAGCTGAAAGCTATCTCCCATCAGAGTTTTCTAACCCAATTTAAAATGGTCTGAGTAGATTCCTAACACCAAAACAAGACTAGCATAAAATGGAACTTTACGATCTCATTTATTTGTGCCTCAGTCATGAAACAGGCATTTGAAGGGAGATTTGAGCCAACCATAGTTGCTGACAATTTGTTAACACAACCTCACTTCATGTAGCTCAAAGAGGTTTTGCTTTGTTTTGCTTCGTTTTGGGGTGTACAAAACCAGATAGCAAAAAATTCTGAATAAAGGCGTTACCTAGAAATATATCTGTGAGTGGGTATACATATATATGCTCAGGAGCTTTTGAAGTATCCATCCTTTGCACAGCCCAAGTGGCTTATTATTACTTTCCTCTCTGCTTGGAAACCTTTCCAAGTCTCTACTCAGCAACAGGTGTTGCACTGATTTTGAATAATGTTTACTCTGTTTCACTGCATGTTTATGCATATATGATTTGCATGCATCCATATGGATGTTCTGGAGCAGGCTGCCTGTCCTGAAAACACAGAGAGGTTGTTACATTGTAACCATGATATATGATACACCATCGTGCTCAGCTCTGTATAGAAAGTATGATTCACTGGGTTGAACTACATTAGTGGCTACTCCTTTGGACACCCAGTTGGTCATGGAATGGTGTATAATACTACTTGTCATTCTGGACATATTTCAAAGCAGTAGTGTTAACTTACAAAACTCTAACTGGATCCATGGGCCCCCATCTTCCGTAACAATGTACAGGTATTGTTCAAGGACCAGCTACTTCCACATGGTCCTGCCCACCCACGGAGACCCTTGGCTGGAGGCCCTGCTGCCACCAGAAATATAGCTGCTGGGGAGGCATGGCAGGGCCTTCTTGGAGGTAGTCCCCACAAGGCGGAACTCCCTTCCCCTGGGAGATTTATCTGATCCTTTTCTTATTACCCCTCATTGGTTAGTGAAAACCATCCTTTTTTGCCTTGTTTTTTGGTTTGTTTTAGAGGACACAAGCCCATGGTCATGCTCTGAGATTCATATAGGGCACGACTGTTCTGCAAGCAAAAACTACATTTTCATGCAACCTCGTAACTGTGCCTACACCACAGTGCCAGAACTTGCATAGCCAATGGAAGCGGGGGGCAGGGGCGGGAGAGAAGAACAGGGAAAAAGAGAATGAGAGAGAGAGAAGTGCAATCTGCTCCCTCAATCCCCCACCCCTGGCTTAGCAAGCCAGTCAGGCTTTGGATCTGGTGGCCACAGTGCCATGGAATCCCCTTCCCAAATGCAAGAAGATTTCTCTGCCCACCCCCTTGGATACAGTGGTAGAAAGGTAGCTTACAAGTACGGTAAATGCATCAAATGAAATGCATTCAAAATACTTTAGAATGTTCCAAGCAAGTGTTAGCACAACCTGTTAGTATGGGCCAGGATTGTATCCATACTGCATGCAGGAGCAGGTGGCTGAGGGAGAGAGCTTTGTCCAAGGCTGGGTAGTGAGTCTCTGAGAGAAGTCTGAGTTGGACCAGAAGCATCTGGGTCATGCTGAGGCCTGATCTTTACATGCAGAAGAGCCTGTATCACATCAAATATAAAAGTGGGATCACACTTCTGAATGTCCTCCTGTAGGGTAAAACTCCCTAAAGATAGAAAAGAGCTGAGCTTGGATAAACTGATTTCCTGGTATTCCAGAATAGTTTCTACTTGGGGAGATGTTGTTGTTGTTGTTGTTGTTGTTGTTGTTTAATGCAGAAGGTATTAAAATGTGGGACCACACAGCTGTAGACTCAAGGGGTTTAATAGCCCCAGGAGTATTCCAGCTCAGGATGATTATGTGCCCCGCTTTGCTGAGGGCTTTAAAGAAAAGGACTGTGATAAGAGAACAGAGACTTGATATTGCCCAGCAGTGGTTAACACCTGTACACTGGAACTATTCCCCTCCCCCATGGTGAAATGCACTTCTATGCAAACTATAGGGATGAGTTCAAAATTAGTATCTATAAATTTAAAATCAGCAGATTTTTGAAAAGTGGTGTCCTTTTTACTGGCAATGCAAAAAAGCTGCATGTGTGGACCCAGCCTCAGTCATTCTCTCCCCGTTCTGATAAAGCAGAGTGGCCACATGGTTACTGCAATCCATACTACTTTGCTACTCGAGAAATCTTAATGGAAAGATACTAGTCTCCTAAATACTACTTTCCTGCTGTGACAGATGGAGTCCATTACTTGCTCATCCCAATTGCCATCAGGCCTATTCTCTCTGTGCACAAAAAGCAAACATAGCCATGCTGATCTGTAAGAAAAGTCCCCAGATTCACATTCAGGCAAGACCTTTATTAGGATAAAATGAAACATCCAAAAAACTAAAAAAAATGAGAAAGCTTTCAAGCTCACCAGGGCTCATCATCAGGCTGGATGTTAAACAAGCAGGGGAAGAGGGAGAGCCGATTTGATTTTGAAGCCATACGGACTTCATGAGTTGATCTTCAGATGGAGCATAGGAAGAAGTCTCAGGTAGCATTTGCTAAAACATTTCTGTGCGCTGTGCAGTTTCAGGTTATGCTGAAGGAAGTGGGAACAAGGAAACAAAAAATGGAGGATCGGCCATAGTGTGACATATGAGGTCAAGCACTCACCTGGATCCATCTTCAGCCTTTAGAAAAGCACACAGATCCCTTGTTTAGTTGAAAACAGAAGGAAAGAGAAATCAGGTTTTTATATTAACACTACCAGAGGCTAATTTTAGCCAATATACTGAGTAAAAACCAAGTCAATAGAAACCAATTTTTTGACTTGGACTTACAGGATTAAGAGAGAAGAAAGACATTTCCAGTTCCTAGACCTTGCAGAGTGTAGTTTTGACCTTGTGCAGAGATGGTAAATCATTCCTGGTATGATACAGAGTCCTTACTGCTGTTGCAGACAAGGCCTAGTGTTGCATAAGAAGATACTTCTAGGAAGAATCAGAAACTAGAGTAGCAAGAAGCAGAAAACCTAAACAAAACATATGTCAGTGCCTGCTCCACTCACGGTAAATCTGAAAAGAATTGGTTTAGGTTGTTTATCATACAACGAGAAATCTCATTTAGTCCATGGACAGAGGAAGGATTTTGTTACCTTTTTCTCCTTTCACGAGTGCATTAAAATTTTACTGTCACTCATTACTTTTCCTTTCCTGTACTAATGCGAAAGGTTTAATACATAGTCATAATAGTTTTGGGAAGCATTGCTTATATTTATTATTACCCCGTTCCATCAACTTTTGAAAAAAATCTTTAGAGCAGTCCAAGTTGCTGGGAAGGCTCTACCACACATCCTGCAAGCTTTTGACAGGAGCATGTCCTCACTTGCTTACATTCCGAACATCCCACAGCGGATGTTTTCACACTTTACAAATGGGATTGTCACATTTCGAAGAAAAACAAAATCTCTCTCATTTGAGCTTGTAGCCACATCTTCATCCCTGTAAGAGGGCTTGTAATAACATGATATGATTGCAGACAAAACTAATGGTTTTATTACTGTGCTCAGAAGGACAGGGTGACTTATAGGTTGTTTTCCAGACTTTAAACACTATTAGGAAATATTTCATGATCTTCAGAAATTAAAAGAATGCATTTCAGGGATTCTTGGAGGAAGTAAATAATAAAACCAAATTGAGTCTGCAGCCTGAAGAGGGCTTCATTTAGCTGAATCACGGCCAGTATTATAGTAGCTCAATTGCCACAATGATTTTTAGAGAGCTGAGTTTCCTCTCTAAAGTACATGCTATCTTTTTTGCATGTTGTTTTCTCCTCCCTAATTATCATGCTCTGCCTGCACAATATCATGCACTGCAAGACTGGGAGGCACTAGGGATACAAAAGAGGATTCAGTTCCTTCTATGAACATATCCATGTTGAAATGGAAGAACACAATCATACAGTACAAACTGTAATGCAGAGACAAACAGATGTTTATACTTTGAAGTGCAATCATTAACTTCATTAACACTACAATAATCTTGTGCTTTAAATCCATCAGACTTCCTCCAAGCTGGCCCTGTCCAATGATAGGACTTGTTGGACTGCAAGTCCTATCATGCCCAGCTATAAAGGGGCCTTGTGGGAATGTTGGAAGTTTCAGTCTAATACATCTGGGAGATATCTGATTAGGAAAAGCTATTTTATCTGTTTAATTTACTGTTACAGATTTTCTTTCATGGTTGTGCAGGACTCCATTACCATTTTGGGCAGCAAGAGGCCAGGCAAAACACACTGTGCAACTGGTGTATTTTAAAACATCAAATTCCTCCCAGATGCTCAATATATTATAATGAGGAACATTGTGGATGCAAAAAGGAACTGCAGGTTAGAGTGGCAGGTGTTTGAAATAATATCCCTTGGGTTGCAGAACCAAAATGCAAGGAAACACAGATCAGCTATTAGAGAAAACACTTTGCAAACAAAAGGAAAAAAAGTTCCCTAAAGAAATGTGTAAGTTTTGAAGAGGAATAATTTACTGAGCTCTACTTGGTTTCATTCACTGCTCCATGGTCTTATAAAGTTTCCAGTACTCTCATGAGTACCACAACTCCAAATCTGGAAGCTACACCAGGGACAGATGACAGGGTAGGGCCCTTTAGGGTCCTCTCCATCCAACAAGGACCTTCACACTGGTTTGCAATAGGGTCATCCCAGAACTAGCCACAAATCATTCCACTAGCACTTGCAGCCAGAATAACTCCTACTCTCCTTGTCAAGCAGGGAGAAAATGTGGTAGTATTTTGTTTCTTGTTTGGAGTATCTTTCAGGGGTAACTGGCACATCCAAATCTAGTTTGGAATATGGGACCTATTGACAGAAATGATGGCTGATTGAATGTGATTTGTGTTGTATGGGAGGAGCCGTTTTAGTGTTAACACTGATTGGGATAAAAAGATGTACCTGGTATTGGATGGGGCTGGCAGGAATGTTAGTTTTGTGCTGTATTGTGACTTCATATTCATTACCTGTTGTATTTTGTGTCTGGAATGTTCTGTTTGTTTGTTTAAAACATTTCTATCCTGTCCTTTGCAAAAAAAACAAAAAACAAAAACCCACCTCAGGACAGCTTATGCTTTATTTTATTCTGTTTATGCTTCAGAATGTGAAACACTCCATGGAATCAGAAGTTCAAGGAGATGGATCACTTGAAGCTTCAAGAGTACCTGTTGTTTTAAGGCAATGTGGAGGAAGATTGGAGGTGGAAAATGGATACATGGAAACAAGAATGTGGATTATATTTTTTTTCCTAGTCATGCTAATAAGAGAAATGAGAAGTTCAGGCTGCTTTGTTGTAGCGGAGGGACAAAGTCCTGCTGTGTTCTATGCCATCATTGCAATGCTAGGAGATAAAGGATCCTCAGCGCAGCCTGGAACTCCACTGTGGACTTCCTTCTGTATGACCTGGATGGTACTTTCCAGGAAGGAACCAGTTCACAACTATTGACATAATTTGGGAACGGGGTCTTTAGTTTGCCCAAGTGATTCAGTGGCAGATACAGCAGATGCATGCAAGCACTTCAAAGGATACGGATGCTCCAGATTGATTCATGGCACTGACAAATGCTCAAGTCTGAGTTGAGGCTGAAAAGTGGTGTGCTGCACCAGCGTCTGATTTATCTTTTCAGTATGGATCAACACTGTTGCTGTGCAAATGCATCTGCCAGTGGTGAATTAAGCAGTGGTACATTAAGATGTTCGTAGATATTGGAAAACCTGGTTTGGGTGTGTGATTTTCTTGTCTGTTAAAGATAGCGTGCAAACACATATGCTCGCAGGGTTGTCTCAGGGTTTAATTTTGGCACATAGGTGGCACAGCACCTAGCGAAACTTGCCAGAAAGCTTTGGCCATTGAACAGTACAGAAGTACAGATAAGAATAAGTAGTTTGTTTCATTGTAACCTGCATTATTGAGATCTTTATTCAACTAGTACCAGTGGTGGCTATGGGAGGAAACTTGAGGATTGACTGGTAGTGGCAGAGAATGCCACTCCAGTAACCTCAATTTTTCAGCAGTGCCTGCAGGCCACGGGTTGTGCTGCCATGGGTTGTAGCATGGAGTGTGTTGGACTGTGTGACAGCTCCTCTACATTGGCAATCCTAATTGTGCTTTCAAAATAATTGCCAACTTTCAGTTAAATATGGGAATTTGTGACACAGATGTGCAGAATTTTGCAACCATGTAACAAACAGGCAAAGCAGTCTTGTTTTCAGGAAAAACAGAGCATCAGGTGGCCATCTCAGCCTTTGGAGTTACATATAGAATGAAATAAAGTGATTTTATTCCTAACATTATGAAACATGTAAATATTTAGAAGTATGTTATCACTTGGTAACCTTCATTCACAGTAACACTGTAGGAAAAGCAAACACTGTTTTCAGCCTGTCTGTTCACTGAGTTCCAGCAACCAGCGAGTCTTGCTTGTTCCATCACCTGAACTGCACACCTGACAGCAACCAAGCCGAGGGACTTTTCCATGTTTTTGGCATTCTCACTCCACCAGCAGTTCAATCAGTGCCAACCACAACCATGTTTCAACACCTTTTAAACTCTCAGCCATTTACTTAGGTATTTTCTGATTTCAAGACTTAGCTTAGTAAAGTTTTTGTATTGCTTTGGTTTTGTATTTTGATTTAATTGTTGTTTCCATTAATTTTGTATACCTATCTGTGATTTGGTAATGGAGTGTAGCATCAATATGTTGAAAATGAAGAAGTAAATGAAATGATTGATTGGTTTTCTCATGACAAAGGCTAGCATAGATATAATCTGACTTCACTGTTGGACAAGCATCACCTGTGGCTCCTTTCCTATATGGCTCCTTTGCTATTTACATACTCTTTTGTAGCTTTTGAGAACAGAATAAAGATCAACAGATCAAATCATACAACTGCAAAGCAAGCTCGAAAACTTTTCTTCTTCAAACAAACCATAGCTTGTTGTCTACAAATTCCATAGTTAAGTATAAGCATGTTCTTCTAACAATAGAATGGGAATGTAAAGCTCTACTCGGCATTTTGAGGTGCAAATTGCCGTAAAGATTGTTCTTCTCTGAAAGAGCATTTTTGGCCTGTACTTCTAATGACCTTCGAAGTTCTCTTGTCTCTGCAATGCATTCAGGTGTGTTTAGGGGGAGGGAAGGTGGTGGTGTTGCACCTGGCATGGGCACAGGTGAGAAATCAGATGAGCATATGCATGCAGAATCTACTGGCATGTTCTGGAAGAAGAACCAGAGAACTAAAATGTTTGGTCCTTCCAGGTGACTCTCTCAAGATGCTACAAAGAAGTGTCTGAATGCTGCTGTGAAATGTAAGCACCTGGATGAGCTCCCTCAGTGTGCAGTTAATATGTTAAATCATTCCAGTTTAGCCCAGGTCAGAGAAACAGAACTAGCTTCTTTTTCAGAACTGTGTCTACTAATAACAGGAATCTTAAGGCCACACATAACTGTATGGCTTTTGTAGTCTCAAAACAAATTTTCCTATCCTTTTGGATAATGTTCAAGGTAAAGCCAATCTTAGATGACTTCTGTGGACACCAAGTTCTACTCATGTGATTTGGATCTCTGGCTTCCTCTGAAGTCACCTATGCTTAGGTTTAATACTCTGTATTTCAGGCAAGTGGAGTCAAATATCTATACCTTTTGATATAATGAATATTTGAAAGGTATTGTTTACAGCCTGCAAAGAAACAAGCAGCAATACCTGGGCATGGGAAAGGTTATCAAGAGGTTTTAGACCATATGGGAGAATATGATCTGACACTAAGGCAGAACTCTCTCATCACTGGATGCATAAATGATTATTATTTCAGCTATTATCTGTCAAACCCTGGAACTCTTTCATTGAAAACTTGCCAACATTCATGCCTTGTACACAAGCATCTTACTCATTTTCTCTTTAATGGTGGTTTCACAGGTGTGAGATGGAGAATTTAGATATTGCAGGCAGTGTCCAAAGTGACCCTCCAGGTAAAAAATCACATTGAACTTGAAAGACCGAGAATGACTGCTGGCGTGACGGACTTCCCCGAAAGCCGATGGGGTCATCAAGCACCACTGCTTCTCACTAGGGATCATTTTACATTAGTGGTAATGTCACTCTGGATACTGCCATGTGTTATGTTTCCAGCTGTTGTGCTTGAATGTTACATTTGCATTGTAACTGACAGAGTCCTGACATTCAAACATATTGTGGCAGCGTGAATATTTTAACTAATCCGTTCTAAGCAAAATTGACAGATAAATTTACATTTCTGGGTTATTTATTAAAAATATTTCCAGATCTCCCTTTCTTGCACATGAGGGCCCACAAAATAGTATAAAAAGTAAAATTACAGTAGAATAGTATAATAAAATCAAAACAAAATAAAAGAAGAAACAGAACATTAAGTGAAACAAGCCAAAATTACTTAAATACTTTTTCAAAGCTCCAGCAAAGCTGCCAGTCTCTATTTAGAGACCAGTGATTAGAAGGAAGTTCCTCAGGTGGGGTGCTGCTACCAAAAAGGCCCTGTCTTGTGTACTCATCAACACAGCCCCTCTTGTTGGTGGGACGCAAAACAGGGCTTCTGTTGAAAAGAGCAATCCTTTAAATGTGTAGTGGAATGTTGGCCCGGGAGGCCCCTTCTGACTCGCTCTGTTTCTATGTTAGCCCCATTTAACTCTTACCTTTATTTATTTATTCATTCAATTTATATGCTGCCCCACTAGCCAAAGGGTCTCTGAGTGGCTTGTATTATATTAGAATCCATAAGACAATAAAGATTTTGTTGTCTAATGGGCAATAGACTTTTGTGTAGCATATATAGAATCACAGCATTAGTTTGCTCCCTTCAAAAATGTAACACATTTTATGCATCCATGCTCACAATGCAGTTTTTCAAGCAACTTTTCTTACACAAAATATATTTAATATTATCTCCACAAATATCTTTTCCCCCCTTGTGAACCCCATTGCAAAATCCAGAGAAGCAGAGTGAATTTCAGTTTATATAGTTTATAATGGGCGAGTGAGTTTCAGTTTATATAGTGGTTCGAAAGTGTGAAATTAGGTAAGTTCATATTTAACTGTGAACTGAATGAATTTCTCTCCATTCCTCACCTAAATTTAGCTGCTCCACAACATCATTATCCTTGAATCACTTCCACTTTTACTTGTAGGATTTTAAGAACTGCTGCTTGCCATTTTTGACTCATGTACAGCCAGAAGTCTAGTAGCTGCACATTATAAGTCACAAAGGAAATGAGGTAGGGATCATATATTCAAAGGTAATTATGAACTCAAGGAAAGGAAACTGGTTCAGAAATAAAAGAAAAGTTCCAGGGCCAGATATGGATAAATCTGGCAGAGAAATTCCCTCCCAGCCCTGGACCTCACGTTGGTTTCTCTGACCTATTTCCCCTAATATGCTTCAGCAATTTAAACTGTGCTGTGATCAGTATCTTTGCAGCTGTGTGAATGTATTGATCTTGAGACTGATAAAATTTAAATAGCTATAAAGTCTAGCAGAGAAGAAGAAACACTGGCTAATTTGGAATGGGTTTTTTTTTTCTTTAAAGAGCATGTCCCCAAGAGATATGCTTTAGACTGCTTCAGCTTCTTACAACAATGGAGTTTTGAAGCAGGTGAGAACTTTCATTTGTATACTGGTCCTGGATGATCATGGAGAGGTTGTAGATTTCATCAGATTAACTTTCCTGTTGGTGAAAGGGTTTGCAACAGTAGAATGAGAAGCGGGCACATCCTTTCTTCTCCTTGCAGCTCCCCTATGCATCCTTAAAAACTGCTCTGGAAGGCTGAAGAATTCTTCAGAACAGGTTTCAAAGGAGGCAGCTCAGAGGCTACAGGTGAAAAGGAGAGAAGGACTTGTGCAAGTGACAGTCTCAGAATAGTAGAGTTGGAAAGGGTCTGAAGGCCATCAGGTTCAACACCTGCTAGTGCAGGACACCAAGCAGATGTTTGGAAATGCTTCCAGTAAAAAGAACAGTATGTTCTTCATTTAGACTAAAAGAAAGAGCATAGAATAGTAGAGATGGAAGGGACCAGAAGGTCTTTAGGTAATCCTTTGCTCAGTGCAGGACTCCCAGGTAAAGCATCCCTCTCAGATGGCTGTCCAGCTGCATCTTGAACGCCTCTAGTGTGGGAGGACCCATAACCTCCCTAGGTCATTGGTTTCCTTGTCGCTCTAACAATCAGGAAATTTATATAGCATGAAGGTGGTGTTCCATCATTTGAGCCTGTTATTGCATGTCCTGCACGCTGAGATGACAGAGAAGAGATCCTGTCCTTCCCTTTTGTGACAGCCTTTCAAGCAGAGAATGACACTTGTGGAGTGCTAGCATATCTTCCCTCAGTCTTGTTTTCTCAAGCTAAACAGGTCCAGCTTCTTCAATCTCTACTCACAGGGCTTCCTACCCAGTTCCTGCGTCTGCCTTGTTGTCCTCCTCTGAATCCTTTCGAGTTTGCCTGCATCTTTCTTAAACTGTGGTGCCCAGAACTGGACACAGGGATCCAGGTGAGCTCTGACTAGTGCTGAGTGCAGGGGGACCACGTCCACAAGTGCAGTACAGGATTTCACACAGAGTGTTTGAAGTGTATTTCTCTTTAAAGGACAAACAAGCAAAACTCCCCACCAAAATAACTAGATTTTGTTATGTGCCAACTATCCAGGGTATACGCAGGTGTTAAAATATAAGTACAATCACATTTTAGACTAATAATAATAAATTATTATTATTATTATTATTATTATTATTATTATTATTATTGAGCAGTTCAGCAGCTGCTCTAACTACAACTGCTAATATTCTCTGCAGGCCTGTTCAATTATTCAAATAATGAAAATAAAATGTAACAAACAGTAATCGCTATGTACAGCTGCAATATAAAGTTTTGCATAAAAATCCTAACCTTTACATCAAAAGATCTCCTGGGTAAAACTGCAACTAAATACCTCAGAAAGGTTCCCAGATTAACAAATAAATTACCAAAGAAAGCAAGTAATTGCAGACAATATACAAAATGTGTTGGCTGATGTTACCATCTTGTTAGATGAAGGGAAAATTCACACAAGTACTGGGAATCCAAAAATAATGAATCCTTTAAAAGTATCGGCAGTGAATACTAATCCTGAGAAAGCCCCTATAATTCAAGCTCCAACTCCACTGTCCTTAGCGAAGTTTTACTAAAGTCAGTGCAACAGAATTAGTCCATGGATTGAGGTTGCTAAAATGGTGATGAATGTTGCACTTTGAAATTCATTAGCTTTCCTCATACATTAGCAGCTTTCATTGTGGAGTTTCTCTTTCAAGCACAACACCTTTACACAATTAAGAAGCTTTGAAAATAGCACACAGGCACAGTCAAAGGTAACAATAACACCCCCATGTCTTAAATGTGCAGAATAAGCAGTTAAAATCACTCTGTGCAACACCTAAAATCCCCATCTAAAGTTAAATACATCAATATTCCAATTAAAGGGCAGTATCCAATAACTCCACTGCACTCCTGCTCATTCGGTTGCAGCAGCTGGACTAACCAGGAATGCAGCAGGAAGTTAGAGCTTCATAAAAGGACTCCCCCAACAAATGGAAACCTTCCTTTCTGTATCAGGATGGGACATCAGCTTGTTTCTGGTAGTATCCAGTTGCTTTAATAACGGCTACCTCCCTGTTGTACCAGCAGTGGGTCCCACTGAAAGATGGGCAGCACTGGAGACTGTTCAGCATTGTATCATTTTTAATCATGCAAGCAACCTTGAGAGAACCTTGTACACTGAAAGACAGCTGGAGAATATCTCAATAAATAAATATACACACAAATTTTGGTTTCTGTAAATCACCAGAAGAGGTTCCAAGCCTAATCCAGTGTAGGGTTTATCCATTTAATTTAATGTGGCTTAAATGGCACACTTGTGAACCTGATCATAGGTTCAGCTTAAAAGAGAGTATTAAACACTGTGCGTGTAAACTAAGTAATTTATTCAGGTACCCAGTTCTGAGGGGAAGCAGCAATTTCCTCCATAAAATTATTAGAGACCAGTTTTCTGTCATCCTGCTCATTATTCCCCACTGTCCCTGATGCTCTAAAAGCTTTCATTACCACTGCTCTTCACTGCTGATTTTGCAGTATAAGGCAAATAGAATTACTTGTGTGTATCTAGAGTAGCGATGACATATAAACAAAGATGATGTGTAAGGTCCAGGGCATGGACTACAATCAAGATACCTGGACCAGGGTGCAGATGCTGGGTGGAAGACACATCTTGGGACAGCCCAAGAGCCAGTGAGTCAATCAGGTTCAGGTGAACACACAGTCCAAAGGTCAAGTACCGGAAAGATAGCCATGTTCATGTTCAGGAGCAAGGCGAGGCCAGGGAGGATGGGTTCAGCTGCCTGGCACAGCAGGGTCAGGCTGGGGACAAGGATGGAAGCAGGGACAGGCAGGATCAGTCCAGACCTAGGCAGGCACAAGCACTCAGACAAGGTGATGATGGAAGCCAGAGCATGAGGTAGCCAGGTAGCCACCAGGACAGGTGTGTTAGCAGTGCTGTGACGCCTGTTATGTGGCTCTCCAGGGCTGCCAGCTGCATTGTATAAAAGCCACACAGCCATGCTCTGCACACACCTGCAAGGGTGTTCCTGGGTCTGCAGGCACTTGCAGGTGAACCAGACTCTGATCCTGCCAGGAGGAAGTGGTGGCTGGCCATTTGTTGCTTCACGGCATCACAGATTGTTGGCAACTCCACTGACTTGTCCCATTCTCGAAGAGCTGCTTTGGGCTAGTCTGTAGTTGCACTAGCAAGTGCTAGCCCCCTCTTGCACTAGCAGGCATTCCTGCTAGAGCTGGGTACCACCTTGGAGTGGTGCTCAAGGGTGGCACTTCAGAGTGCTGCCCAGCTCACTACTGTGGCTGGGATGTGTGTCTCTTCTCTCACATTCCGGGCTTTCAATTGCCGGGCCCTAGGACGGGACGGCCAACCTAGGAATGCAGGCTGCAGGCAAGAAGCAGCAAGCACGGCTGCCATGATCTCTGCTTTTACCACAGAGATTTAGATAGTGCTTCCCCTTTGTTAGTGATGGAGTGTCCACAGTGCTGGAGGACTGGGTTTCTCATCTGTATGTTATAAGCTTCATGTTTTGATTAACTGCAGAGTAAAGCCAGGATATAAATTTGTTTCAGGTGGAAGATGAGAAATGTCCCAAATGTCCCACTTTCGGAGTGATATACTAGTGAACTAATTAGGCCACAGCACTGAGTTGCATTTTATGTGAGCACTCACTTCAAAAGTCTGCTTAAAACATCTAGGACTTTTAATGACATTGGAGAGCTAGTATTAGAAAATTGTATCTAAAATGGAATTGAAAAAAATTAATTTCTCTAATGCAAGTTTTACCTCATATCTCAAAGGGGAGAAAAGAGATTTTATGTAATAGAAGTTAAGGCTACTCCATAAATTTAGTTTTGATATGACCTTGGATTTCTCTTAAAAGGGAGAAAATTCAATAATTTGTTTGCTGAATGTCAGCAGCATGCCCAGCTTTGGGCATCATTGCCCGAAGAAGCACAGGGCAGGATCTCAAAACTCTCCAATTAGCTTATGCAAAGATTTGATCCAACAAAGCAAGGTGGACTTTCTCCTAGTTCTCATCTGGGTTTTGGTCTGAGACTTTGGAAGTTGTGTTAATGCAAATGAGAGCAAGAATACCTGAAAGTCAGCCTGCTTGCATGCAAATCTGACTGCTTACTAAGAACTTCAGTAGAGAAGCTCTTGCATTTCTCCTAGTGATTTATGAAAAACATCAGGTTGGGTCCAGTAACTGCTCCCACTTTCTTCTACAGAGGTCACCTATAGGAGCTGAAGATGCCATAGAATTCTGTGCCTCCTGTTCTCAGCTCTTCTCTCCCTTCTCTTCTCTTCTTCTCCCTACCTACTGGGTACACCTGCCCCAACTCTCAAAGTTCACCTGAGGATGCTTCTACAAACTTGGAAAGCAGTCACCATGATTCTTCCACAACAGCTGGAAGGAGGGGAGGAGAAAGATTGGATTATGAAGTCCTGTTCTTACTGTCATAGCAGCGTCCACAGCTTTGGCAGGGGCGTCCGAAAAATCCTATGGTGATAGGATGTTCTCCATTCACTGGCCACGATTCCAGCAGTCACACCTCCATTAGCAGTAATACTTAGAGAAAGAGCCTGATGACCCCAGGGAACAGGAACCCTTGAAGACCAATTAGGCTTGCATTTGCCTTCTGGAGAGCTTAGCTTCGGAGGTGGAGGAGGATGCTGGGCTACCACCCAGTCCCCAAGAATGGTGTTGTCTTAAGCTACATAATTGATCAGTCGTCAGATGAAGGAATGCTCGCTTATGGAAGAGGAGGCTTTTCGTAGGGATTCTTGAGTAGGATATGAAACACTTATGAGGAGGACATCTGGAACAGGTCCTACATGGGTAGCTATTGCTCTATCAGCTCTCAGTTGAACCTTGAGATACACTGGAAACAATGTCTTATTTTCAACCCTAGTTTCTGTTATCATGTTTTCGTGACCCTGACTTGTGTTTGAACCTCTGTGCTACTAGCCTCTGGACGAGCCTCCTACCTATCCCTGCTGTTTGGACTGTGTTTCTATTTGATTGCGCTCCTATATGCTGATCTTGGCTACACCTAGGAATTGAGAAATCCATTTCATCTGAGCCTGATGGATTCCCCCAGCATCTCCAATCTGTAAATCAGAAAGGGACATTGCCAGATTTATTTTCAAGTTCCAGAAATATGCACAGAATCTAAATTTATATTACCATTTGTGCAACTAGTGATTTGCACAAATTCAGTCTTTTGCATAAACAGAAGTTCGACTCTTTAAATCTTCATGTATAGGTTTATGCTGTCATTGGTATTTTATCACAATCACAAGTCAGTTATTTAACACCTGACATTGTCAGTTTTATCCTCACACTCCTTTATCATTAGCTCACCATATTCCTTACTGCACAAAGAACTTGCTACAGCCAATTTCATCTAGTTCAGAACTGGTATAAAGGTTTTCTGCTATGGTTATGAGAGCTGCAAACATCAAATTTACACATTTCTCAGTATTATTTTCTAGCACCCATTATTTGTGCAAACAAGATATTTTCTTTTAGTCTCTTGCCTCTGCTTCCTGTTTTTCCCACCAACATCATGCGTACAGTGTTGGATTTCTTTGGTGACATATTATCAAATGTTGATTATTGCAGTCACTTCTTGATGATTATATGGCTGGGACTGTTTGCTTGTTAGAATTTTTTCAGTGATGTAGGTCGTGACTGGCTCAAGTCAGGCTGGCGATGTGAAAGTCTTGAATGTGCTTAGCTTTGAGATGTGTGCACATTTTAACTTCCCCTCTGCTATTTGCAAACTTCTGGTTCTTTTTAAATATACTCACACAACTTACAGGCTATTTTAAAAGTGGAAATCAACTGACATCTGACCAAGTTGGTGCCAAGCATCTACTTGTCTGGTAAACTGTGGTCCGACCATACGCGGATGCCAGCATCTCCTGCCTAGCAGGCAGCCTGTTGCAGCTGGAATAGGACAGGCCTGTAAGATCACACCCTTGTTTAACTTGTCATTAGCAACCATGAAGACCTTTACTGATAAAGAGGGATGAAATTAATTGCAATAAATAAAAACCCAACTTAATTTCCCTAAAATGATCTTTGAATAATTGTTAATAAGTTAAAATGTTCCACATAGTCTATATTCTTCATAAGCAATAACAGAAACTTTTATTATTATTATTATTATTATTATTATTATTATTATTATTATTATTATTCCATTTCAGTTATTGCAAAATATTAAAATATATAAAATATAGACTAATATTACCATTAATAGACAAATTCAGATTGAAAGGTATTGCCCCATAAGGGTGCAATCTGTGCTTCCTTGTAAGACTTACTGAATTCACTGAGACTTACTATTAAGTCTGTCTAGAAATGTCTCATAAATCTTCATGATAAATCATGATTCTTCATCTGTTGTTATTGATTTTCATTCATTTTATTGGTAGTGATTACATATATTTTTACTGAATATGTTCTTATTGGTTTTAACTTATCCACTTTGTGTCACTTTTATCTTGCACACTGCCTTGAGAGGGTTTCAGCCATAAAGGCAGCCTAGGAATAATTTTTAATTAATACAATATATTTAAATGACATTATGTAAAGGTTGCACAGCTTAAACCAAAACGGAGCTATAACCTGGTGTGTTAACTGTCCAAGTCTATGTTTCCTCATGAGGGCAAAATTCATATTTCAGGAATGCAGCCCTAAATATCAGGTGAGTTTCTAGCAGTCCAAATGAGCCTCTTAGCAACTACCAAGTAACCATATGATCAATTCTCAGTGCGCAACCTTCATTTAGGTTTGTCATTCCAGCAATGCTTGGAATGGATTCTTTGCTTTCAGCTTTGTTGGTAAACACCTTCTTTAATGAACGGGTTGATTGCTGTGCTATGAAAATGTCATTGCTGGTACATTAAGAGCTGCCATTTATGACCATGTAAAGTCAAACTAAGTATGTATTACTACTGTCCCTGACTTCAACTCTATCAATGTTGTTTACCAGGTTATTCATCCCATCCAGCACACGAACTGCAGCCATAAGCTTTCTGATTGATGGAAAGCATGCCAACAAATTTTGATCAATGGACTTGGTGTCCTCTTTTAATTGCCCACTGGCAATAGAATACTGGCATTTATTATCTCTTTAAATACTCCCCCGAATAAACTCCTGGAAACACTGGAATGAATTCAGTTGTCAGACTTTATTGAAACTGGTACTTCCTGGAAAAGGGAAGAAGAGACATAGTTAATAGGGTACAGATAAGCCAGTAGCACCATAATTTAATTCCTCCTGCACTCATCAACCCAGGGGGAAATGATCATCAAATTATATTGTATGTGATATGCAGAAATCCTTTTTGGGTTTCAGGCTTTAGATCATTAGAAATGGTAACGGTATCCTCTCGGAAGCCATCGATTAACAAGCTGGCTTAGATGGGCGATGTATCAATTGAACTGGTAACTATAATTAAAAAGGTGCCATTGACACAAGTGTCTCTGTGTAGTCACAAAGCTTGTGCTGTTAAGACCTGTTGAGAACCAAGTGGTAGATGGGTAGCAGCAGAATGAATGAATGAAAACAGCACACGCTGCAAGGTGACATTTAAAAACACGGGCTCTTTCAGTGTCCTTTTTGGCTGCTTATCCTCTCTTCTGTCCCGTTGCTGCCAATATTGCTGTACTCTTCATCCTTTATCTGAAACTCTTTCTTCATTGGTGATAAATAATCCATTCTAATCTGTTTGCTTCATGCATCAAATATTTGAGGTATATAAATGAGAAAACCTATTAGGTGCTCAGGTACCATGGTGAAGGGTGCAGTTCAGACACTTGAAGAGTGATTAATGGAAAATATGGCTGGGAAGCATCAGAAAGCATATTCAGAGAGTAACTGTGTTTACATATTAAACAGCAAAGGAAGGGTGCCAAGTCTGAACACTGCCATCCAAAATAATAATTATATTCCTTAAAGCCAGTATCTCTTGGTTCCAGAGCATGCAGCAGAGTCAAAAAACAAAGCAAGGTGAAGACATGCTCAAATCGACTTTCTTACTGGAACTGCTACTTTTCATCTTACTGCCTTTTCTTATTGTTGGTTGTTTAAAACTGTTTAGATATATGTGTATCTTCCTAAGTGCTTTCTGTTTATAGGTTTGTTTATAAATGGTTTTTGTATTGTATGAGCTTTTAAAGGTTTTTACGCTCTGTAAACCTCTCAGAAAGCTTCATCTATTGAGTAGCATAAATATGTAATACATGAAATGAACTTGTTATTCTGTAGGACCTCCTTAAAGGTGTGTTCCCAGGGTTGGGAAGGGCTGCAGAGGAAAGGGGGAAGACCAAAACCCATCACCCTGTCCTTTTCCTCCATTGTAGCCCCTTTTGGATCCCTGTTGCCTTCCATCCACTGGCAGGCAACCCATTTGATAGGCAAATTAATGAGAATTAATGAGGTGCTGAAGTTAACAGTCATGCAAGCATGCACGTAAACACACACGCAGGGACAAATACACTTTCTCTGTACTGGAAAAAGAATAATTATTAATGTGTAACTGCTGAACTTTATATAAATCTGGATCTATTCTACTTCTGATTTAAAGCTCTGAGTATACATCACAGGGATTTCTCTGTCTTTGACCTCAGTTTTTCTGTTCCAGGGAAACAAAAAGGTAAAACTGTCAAAAGGCCTGTAATATAATTGGCAAGCCAAATCAGAACATTTCAGTACTCACAGAAAATAGATTAGATAAGAATGATTTATAGCAGACTGTAACCGTCTCTATGCCTATATTTGAAGTAAATGTAGGTGACAATTCTGATCTCTCTGGAAAACCTGCATTTACTAGGAATAAAGACTTACTGCCCCTCACTCCATGTTTATGAAAGAGGATTTAGGCATTTCAGATAGATAGATCCAAATAAAATGTGAACTTCATAAATGAACTAATGAACTTTTGACTTCATTTAAGATTGTGAGCATTCAAGACATCAACAGGTGTCTCTCTGGGTGGCCTGAAGCAAATGTTGTTAACTCTGTCCTTTTCTAAACAAGGTTAATGAACATTTTGGCTGATAGATCAGAAAGGTTAAGTGGTGTATCAAAATGTGTTTGTGACACGATCATACGACGCATCAGCTATTGCAACACCACAAATAATACAACAGTGAGATTTCTTGTTACCTCAAATCTTCCATGATTATGTTGGTACAATTCCCAATCCATGAGTTGTTTTACACGTTTAGCTGACATGTGGAAAGAAGAAAGGTAAATTATCAATAGCACCTATATATCTGAGGATTGACAGTTTTGCTTTATCAAAAACTAAGGATGTACAAGATAGATTTGCCAAGTGGAAATAGTTGAGGAGAAAAGACACAGCAAGGATCAGCTAAACAGAGGTGATGGCTTCAAAATGGGGACATGAGACCATGGCCAAAGCTCACAGGGATGTATCCAGTGGTTGTGTATATGGAAGGCTCTTTTCCTTCTTCCCTCACAACCTCCTAAATTCACCTGGAGCCTATAACTCTACTCAGGGGATTGGGTGCTGGGCCATCCAGGACTGTAGTGGAAGATGGAAGTGACTCAAAATTAGAGGAAACCCTAACATATCCTGCGATGCAGAAATGGGACAGGCTGTACATTCTGTGAAACAATTAAATAGATAGAGAATTTAGTAGTGAAGTGAAATTTAATCTTCTTTATTGGAAATCAAGAATTATCAGGATCAATGTTGTTATTGGATAATCTAGAATCTCCAATTCAGCACAAAAGAGAAAAAAAATCCAGTTAGTAAAACATCTTTCATTAAGGAATGTATTGCTAAGGATGCAATGCCATACATGTTTAGATAGTACAGCTGGGCTTTAGCTAATCATGCATGGAATTGCACCCTCAGAGTGGAAATGTGTATGTGTATTCTTTTCCTACACTGACTGCTTCTTTGAAGTCCTTTCAGGGAGGCATGAAATCAACTCTGCTTGTTACCTGGCCCTGTCGTAATTACCTGTACTCATGAGCACACCATTATCTGTTGTGATATGTGGAGGATTCTTCTTTGCCTGATTCTAGCATTGTCTGAATGGCTGCCTTTCTGTATTTCAGAGAACAGAAAAACTTAAAGTTTAATGGCAGTCTGACAGCTTTTCCCCAAGCAGCAAACGAAAAATGATCTAATGCATATTAGAATTTTTAGGTCTGAATCATGCAGTATTCTGTAGGGATTGCAACTTGAATAGTTGATATTTATGGGAAAAAGCACTGTATTCATAGCAAGATCATTTATATGAACTCTCTGGTGATTTTTGCTTTTATCTCATTGGCTGAATTCTGTAGCTTTTTATAAAGAGAGCTCAGAATGCCTAAAATGTTGTCAGATCAGTGCTGGGTGAGTACTTTGCCGTGTTCGTGCCGCAAAGTTAAGCTCAAAGATATTAATGGCCCTTGGTTTTCATAGCAGGTCCAGACTGACAGGAATGTGGAGGTCATGAACTCTTCATTCAGAAGTACCTCTTTCAGCCTGAAGTGGTAATTCTTTTAAAAAGCAGCATTGCTGCAGAATTCATGAGTCAATGGGGTTTCATTGCTGAGACTTAACAAATAAATAATAAGCATGTTTCTGAGCTTTCACCTGTTGCGAGTGACACATACAATTCTCCTCTGACATTCACACACAAGAGGGGTAATTGCATGAAAATCAATTAACCACATGATAACACAACTGGGAATATTTAATAGCACTTCTGCTGGAGTTTGACGAATGACTTTTGCTTTCACAAACTGGTATGAAGGGAAAGTTCAGAGATGCTTCAGATAGTCCAGGCCATTTTACATGCTACAACCTGAGGTGGCCGAGAAAACCACAAGCAAATTAAGAGTGTAATTCTATGCACATTTAGACAGAGAAAAGATCTACATGTAGCCAAGAATGGGACATGCTGTGGGTTGTAGGTTTTTTGGTTGGTTGGTTATTTATTTATTTGTGTGCTGTCAAATCATTATGCAATCTCAAGATGGTTTCCTATAACTTTGGCTATTATTTTCAACTTACTTTTTTGGTGGGGGGAATGTAACTTGACAAATTACTAAGAAATATTTTGTCTAGCTGTTCTGCCTGTTTAAGCAGTTGGCAGCAGTTCAAAGGTCATTGTATTGGACATCCCAGTTGGCATAACCAACAAAACCATGTATATTATTTTAGCTAATTGGATGACATGCTAATTAGGCTAAATAATGGAAGAGACGGTGGTGGTGAAGAAGAGTGAGTAGAAGGACCAGGAGGCCAGGCACAACAAGGGTGTGGAGGAGTATTGATCACGAGAGTGAAAACCCAGCCAAACGTGAGGCACTTACACTGCCAGTCATGAAAACAAACGGAAAACTTGGAAGTGGTTTTGATGGAGCCCAAACGTTCACTCTGAGCTGTAATATATAAGGCAGGGGAAGAGGGAGATATTTTAGTCATTTGCATGAATTAAATATTTACTATATCACAATAGGGATGGATGAATCTGACATTGTTGGGTTCTCTCTATTATTTTTCTAGTCTTATGTTTGATTCAGTTTGGATAGTGAGAATTCCTATGGTCTTCAGCTCGTTTCCACCTGAATTTTGACATTTACACATTTTTATGTGTAAACTTTTATTTTTTTACACATTTCATTCCCATTCTTACATCTCAGTGATACTACTGAGGTTTGGTATCAGTAAAAGAGAAAACAAACCATTCCAGTTCAGGGGAAAATGACTGATTGGAGCACTTCTCCTTTTGAATTTCAGCTCAGCATTTAAGTTTGAGCTAGTGTGAGTTGACTTCCTCTCAAAACTTATCCTGCAGTAACATGTGTATGTTTGTGTTTAGGGTATTCCTTCCTTCAATATGCCCAACAGTTTTGGGTGGTCATCAAGCAGTTTGCATTGCTCCATCAGGAGATGCTTTACCTGTCTTAATGAACCATCACAGATCAGGCACCTTTCTTCTCCAACTCCCATCATCTCAAGAACATACATTTCCAACAGAGAATGTTGTCAGATTTATTCATGAGTCATCAAGTGCTGATGAATGAGGTGACAAGACTGTATGTGTGAACCCGCACTTAGCATGTTGCCATCTTTTTTCCTGAGTTGTGGGTCCAGGCAAGCCAGATCCCAGCTAGCAAATACTTTGTGTGTCTTCTTGGTTGCCTTTTCCCCGCCGACGGTCTTTGATGAAGCACTATGGCATCACCACTCTCACAAGTCTGCTTTTGTTCTGGAGCTTAACTGAATTATTATTTCCCATTTCCCTATCACTGGCATAATGCAAGCATTTATTCAGCAGCTATCACCTCACCGTACTCTATTGGCTGAAGCTTTGAAGATGACAGTATATTAGCTGTCAGGCCTTCTATAGCATGGTATTATCTGCCAGCTTCCTCACTTCTTTTACAGATCTCCCTTAAAAGCAATACTGAGGGGGTGTCATATTAAAATAATTACAGTATCTAATGAACTGTCTTCTCCAAGAATGCTTTTGCAGAGGCAATATCCATGTGATCCAGACAGCCTGTAAATGTCTCGATTTGCAAGTAAATGAAAAAAAAAAAAAACCCACTGCCATCTACCCCTTCCAGAATTGACATATCTATAGCCAAATGCTGGAGATGTGTGTTTTTTCCCCTTAATCTCTGAGCTTTATGAAATGCCCTATCTCTCGGGAGGCTTACAGTTCCAGATAATGTTCAAAATAAAGCATTTGCTGTCATTTTCAGAATGAGACCAGGCAAGTTTCTAGCTGGCAGTGTGTCAAAATGATGTCCAAAAAGCATTTTGCATCTCCATTAGATACACATGTTTGTGAGAATAATTGCTTCCCTAGTTCCCATGCCGCTAATATGATACCTGGGAAAAAGCAAGCATAATAGTAGGAGATGCTACCTTAGAAAACAAAATACTAAAATCTTAAAATAAACTGTGCTATAGGAGATTGGGTTAAACATGTCAACAAATCAGAACAGGGAATGGATACTAGCTTTGACTAGTGACAGAAACTCTGCTTGTCTTGGTTCGATTTCTCATTTTTTAAAAAATAAACTTACTCCAAAAGTATTTGGGAAAAGCTCATCCATTTTTTAAGACATCACTCACTTCATGAAGTTGTTGCCTTTGTACTGGTGGTATCAAATAAACACATTTTCTTTCTCTCATGGAGATTGTATCTGTTACACAAGAGGAGGTATTCTTTGAAACCTGCACATTGCATCTGGGCCACGATTCCCAACAGCTGGGAACAAGCCCCCTGAATATAGCAGGACTGACTTCTGGGTAAGTGTAATAGGACTGCATCACATGCTTGCATAAGATGGAACATGTGGCCCTTCCGATGTATCTGGGCTACAACTCCTACCATGTCTCAACTACTGGCTATGTTTGCTGGGGCTGATGGGACCCAGTGGGGCAACATCTGGAGGCCCACAGACTTCCCATCCCTGGCATAAGACTGCTTCAGACTAGAATGTGTTCGTCATGCTCAGTAATATCTCTTCCCCCCATCTTCCATTTTAATTTGTTTAACATCCTAGTTCTGGGAGGTAAGACAGCTTACATTCTACTCCGTGACTTTTTGGTTGATCCGAAGAAGGGTGTTTTTCCTCTTCCCACTTTGACCCTTTCTACAATTTGTGCTGATGGACCTTCAAGAAAAATACTTTTGCTAAAAGTCTACGTATCTTTTTCCTCATTTCCACATAGGCCGTATTCAGCGGCATTTGGATTTTCTAATTCTTACCGCTCAGAAAACTCTTTGACTCATTGAAAGTGAAAACACTGGTTACCTTTCAGATGAGAGCAGTCTGTATCTTCCTTTGGTGTAAAGGCACAATAGATAATTGCTAATTCCTGCTTGGCGTGTGTTCCGTTTGCAAGGTGCTTCTGCATGTAGACTAAATGCATGGAGGAGGAATGGAACTCCACATGCTGGTCCTACCTCCAGTGCCATCTCTTTCCGGGCCCTTGCCAGGTGCGGCATCAGGAATGGTGGGCCTATGGCACATACACGTGCCATGTCCAAGTATCAATAGTAGCCAAGCAATAGGCAGCCATGCACAGCTGAGATCCTTAACTCTGCTGCTCATCCGAGCTACTTGCTCATACCTTCTGGAGCACAAGAGAAGAAGAGAGAGACAGTTTTGCAATCTGGCTTCTCCAAAAGGTCCAGAAATTGAAAAGTGGGTGAGAAAACTTGAACAACTATGCATTTAACTGGTGAGTATATGAAGAAAGTGGAAGCAGAGCAGGTGTTTACAGAAAGGGTAAGGTATACATTGTATCTAAAATCTAAATGACCAATGAAAAATTTTTATGGCTTTCACAATTGGCTCTTTGACTCTCATGCAGGTGTAGTGAAACTAAAGTGACAAAACAAGTGTGTATTTTATAGCACTTTATTTTGAAATCCAGTGATAATTTGCTTTTCATCATTCTTTCCTGTTCTCTAACCCCATTGCCAGGGGAGAAAATGGGGCTGCTACAGGCAAAGTGACTTCTGTTCTCAAAGGAAGGGAAATGTCCAAGATAGGTATTTATGACACATCTGGACTGGATGTGGCCCCGGTTGCCAGTCCTGAACAACTTTCTAGCTATTGCTTGTGTTGCCTGAAGCAGCAAGGCCTGTGGAAGGTGTCGATACTTAAGCTGAACCCTTAGAACAAGACACAGGCTTTGTCATGCTGTGCCTCTCTCCTAAATGAGCGCTAATTCTGGGGTGATGTGGTTGCCTCCAGGGCTTGTCTGGCCACCTGCTTTGCTCCCCCGCTGGCCTGGGTTCACAAGGAGGACCTGAGGGGGCCATCTGAGTGCTGAACAGCTTGTATGAGTCACTGCTCTCTCCCTTGAGACTATACTTGTGAAGGTGTTGTTTTCTGTCTTGCCACTTCTGGGACTCTGAAGCCCAGAGACAGCCAGTAGCAGGGAAGCCATGGAGAGTCTGGGGGCATCTGTTGCGTCAGGACATGAGGAAGAATGTCTTTTTGGGTTACTTGAGAGGGGGCTGTCTCAGGTGCTTTTTGATCTTTCCCTGTTGTACTGAATTTGATATGGGCAGGGTAGCAGTCCTCTTGCCTTAAAATTAACCATGTAATGAAAGTGTTAAAACATAATCTTATTTTTGTTGGTGGCATTGGCTGTTAAGTGACCCTTTGGTATATTTTATGCTCATTTAAACTGCTATGTTTTAAATGATCTGTAATTGAGTTAATATAATGTAATGTACTAATCTATTTTATGTATTATATGTATCACATGTATTACTAATGCATTATAATTATGATTATTATATTTAAATTGTTATGCAAACAGCTTTGAGCACAATATTTTTGGGGAATGGAGTATATAAACTATGGTTAATTACTAATCGCTTTCACTCAGTGCACAACAAGCATGGGGGATCTATACTAGATTTTCTTCTATTTCTCAGGAAGAGCTGCTGCAGTATTTATGCAAAACACATTTGACCACTCTCAGGGCACATGCTAATGAATGCAGCACGGTTCCTGCCGCACTGAAAATGTGATCGTGTGTCATACTCAGATGGAACTGCAGGAAAAGGAAAAAGAACTGGGAAGGAGAGGTGTGCAGGGAAGTGGACCTTTATCCCCCGCCCCACCTGCCCAAAATGCAAAAGGGAGAATGAGTGGGTCTTTTAGGAAAGGGGGAGAGGGACTTGACAGCTCCTCTGGCCCCATGGAAAAGGGGATGGGGAGAGAAGAGAGAATCCTGTGCTGCCTTTCTCTCACTTCCCATGGAGTGAGGGCAACCCCATTTCTATCCACCCAAAATTCAAAATTTCAATTCCTGAAAGCAAGTGCAGCCCTCTCCCTTGCTGACTTTCTCCAGAATAAGGACCACTGAAGTCGATGTGATTTTCCTCTGAGCAAGCATAGCTGAAGATGATGGGATTTACCTTTGAGTGGACATGTAGTTCTTCTTCACAGGTGAGGGGTGGTGGGGGGAAGCAACATTGCATTTATTCTCCTGCTCCCTGGTCAAATCAGAGAAAGAGAGAGAGAGACCAAGAAATGTGGGAACCCATGTGGATGGGTGGGTGAGGGAGATGGGAAAGCAGCTGAAGGCCGAGCAAGTTGATCTCCTCCTCTGCTGTTGTTTCGCTGAAGCCCCCTAGCACATGGCTCCTTTCCTCCAGCCCACCCGCCTGCTGCAGCCACTAGTACTTCTCACAGTTAGCACACACTGAACTATGTATCAGGAAAAGTGCTGTGTATAAAAAAGACATGCTATAACTGGCCTGTAGAAATCTGGGCTACAATGGCAGAAATAGCATGAGGAAGACAAGCTGGGATAAGCATCATGGAATTCCCCAGTGGGTCCAGCATTATAATGCCGGTAAAGACACCTAGTGTAGATTGTGCCCGTGTGGAGGGGGTAGGGTGAACATAGCTTCTACTGGAGTAGAATTTGGCTGCTATTGGGTGTTATATGATGGCTTCTTGGGATGGGCATGAGCTGCAGCAAGCCTTGAGCTCTTGCAGTCCCCCTCCCCTCTCCCCTTCCAGCGTGGTTGCTTGCAAAAGATGGGATACGTTCACTTCCAGTTTTGATTAAACACAATTGAGTATACTGTTCAAATCCTAAACATGCAAATTACACACTGTGAATTTCAAAAGACAGTTTCATTACCCATGCTTTAAGCTGCTCTTTTATCGACCAAATCATAGTTAGATATATCAGATTTTGGATGAAGCAACAAGACAGGTTTAATTGGAAAGAAGCAGCAGCAGCTAAAATGCCCAACATCTCAAGATCACATTGGAAGGGAAGGGGAAGGAAGCGCACAAGCCTAAGCCCAAGGCTTGCCTAGGTAAAATCCTGTAATAACTCATGATGCTCAAATGCTGCAGCCTTTCTTTATTTACCTATGCATTTGTTCACTGCTTTTTAATCCTACTTTCCAGAGAGAGAGAGAGAGAGAGAGAGAGAGAGAGAGAGAGAGAGAGGTAGACCAGGGAAGGCAAGAGGAAGGAATCTCCAAGGCAGAACAAGGCATTTATATGTATTTTGGACCAGGCTGATCTTCTCATGTGGGTATCCTCTCTTGACGGAGGGTCCTTTTCTCTGTGCCAATGGATGGGGCCAGGATGTTCTTTCCCCTTCTGTAGTCCTGATGTGCACACAGGCTCCTACCCTTCACCCACAATTAACTGGCCATGATCTATCATCTACCATGTGAGAAAGGAATATTGATGCCTGGATCATCCAAGCCTGGTTGTAAGGTCCCTCTCCTTTCTGCCTTTTTTAAACATATGCGGGCCCTCCATCTCATTTTTTTTGCTTTATAGCACTTCCTGCAATGGAATGCATTGCCTTTCCTGTGCCCAGCAGCAATCTGATTGGCAGTTTTCTTTGATGCATTCCCTGATCATGGGTCACCTTTCACTTCTGATTTAACATTTAACATTTTGGGGAAAATCACCCACCTTGAGTGGCTGTGACCTGCTGTTGTTGGTTGTTGGTGCTGCTATGTTTTAGTCTTTTAAATCAACTATCTTGTTTGTATTGCATGATTTCAATATGGTCACATATTTTATATTTACTTATTTATTATATTATTGTGATCTAAGATATGTCAAAGATTTTATTCTAGAAGTTTAAAAGTTCAAATTGTTCTCTGTCCTGAGATAATTACTTGTCATGCTTCTATGGTTAATGTTCATCTTGTAACTTTTGGAAGACTGAGAGGTATGATTCACTTTTATAATAAGAGACTAATTGCAAAAAGTGGGACTGAGCTAATTCCCACTAAAATCAATGAAAAGTCTCCCTGTCAGTTAAAAGGAAATTGGATCTATCCCACAGAGACAGACAATGGATGTCCTGACATTTGTGTGTGGAAATGAACAGTTTTGCATTTGGAAGTCTAGGTGGGAGAACCCATTTCTAAACCTGGGGAAAGATCTGATATCCTTTGAAACTACTGAGAAATTTGAAAGAATTGACACCTGCAAATGGAGGTTTAAATTATTTTCTGTAAATAGCAAGTAGGTTTGCCACTAAAGTAGGAGGGGGCTACTTTAACCTGAGGATCAAAGACCACTTCAGAGATTCAAATTTCAGTGGTAGTGAGACTGAAACCAAAAGGTCTGGGGCCCAAAATTCTGAAAAATGCTAGCCTATTGTAGCTTAAAGCTATTAGTGCTAGTGGCTAAGCCTTAAGGCATTCAAACCATTTAGAATGGAGGTGAAGAACTGGAGAAAAGCTGGAAGTAACTTCATTGGTTGGGAAGAAAGGGGGTGGGCTCAGGGAAAGGTGTGTGTCCACATGGGAAACTTGGGGTGCAGGTTTGACCCCCCCCCCCAGCCTTTGGTTCTCCTCTGCACTAAGGGTTTGTGCAATGAGCTGCAGCATGGCCCACTGTAAATGAGCGTGCATGGTAAAATCTGTGGGAGAACATTCTATCAGGTGTGTACAAAATACAATTTTGCTGTACCCCAGTATTTTTGATTGCATGCTTTTGTTTTTGTTTTTCATAAAGACCCATTTTTGTGGCAGAGGGGCATCAAGATTGGGACTAGGCAGTTTGGGAAGGCAGCAGGAACCACTGCGCTCTTTCCCTCCATGCTCTTTTCTGACTGGAAAAAATGTTTATTGAAATAGCTGACTGTGTCACATGTCCTTTGGATGGCTCAGGGCAAATGCACAAAAATATAGTGTGTGTGCTTCAGCTATAAGAGTTATGGCAAGTAAAACAGCACTAAATCACCTCCTTATTCCAGTTTGCCCCTGAAGTGGCTATTGAAGCAAATGGAGCTTAAAAGGGGCATATAGAAGCATGAGGTGAGGATGTTTTGTTGATAATGGGGGGGGGGGGCATTCCTGACGCCGTACCTGATGGTCCCACTTACCCTGGATCACCCATCCCCATGGCTATTTTATTTTACTTTTAAAACACTTCAAGTACCTAATCAAATTACAAACACACCATATTGTGGTCAAGGCTTCAGTTCAGATGTGAGTGTGTGACTGTGGCAAGCCCTTGCAGTAAACTTCTGTGAACACAGAATCACCCATTCCATGCTTGGATTGCTCTTGGCAAGAAGTCAGCTTGTGTGCCTTTTGTGGAAAAGTAAGCCAAAACCCACAGTTTACCTTCCTATTTGCTTCCACAGAAGAACTGCCACACAGCTGATATCGTATGAAATTCTACACATGTCCATCATGGACTCATTTCAGTAGACATGATATAAGTATCAGTAATACATTTAAGGTATTAAAAAGATGCACAATTGTCATTGTGTCTTCCCCTTTGCATTTTGTTCACATGATGGGGGATTGGCTAAGAGGGTAACAGTGCACCTTAATATATGGGTTCATAGAATCAGAGAGCTGGAAGGAGCCACATCTGCTCAGAGCCCTTGAAAGAGTATCCTTGAAAAAAGGCTGCCAGTCTCCATCCCTGGAGAGTTACTACCCTCCTAAGCAGTTGGTTCCATTTTATCTCTGATCATTAGAAACTTTATCATGGTGTTTAACCAAAATCTGCTTTCATGTAGCTTAAGCCTGTCATGTGTCCCTCAGTCTGGGATGACGTTTATCTATTTTTATGCATTTACAACATTTATATGCCACATAGATTCCAGAGCAGTGAACAATATGACCAAGCAGATACAAAAAATAATTAATTAAATAAAAATAATAATTAAAACAATATTAAAAACAGATTATCAATAAAAGCAGTCTCTGTTCTACCAAGGGAGGCTTCTTGAAAGGAAGGCGTTTTTGTGAGGTCCTGGATAAAAACACAAAGTTAGTGCCTACCAAATCTGCAAAGGAAGGGCATTGCACAGAAATGGAACCACCCCACTAAAGACTCTTCTCCAGGTGGACTCCAACTGAATGACCTGTAATGCGCCATTTGATGACCTCAGTGACTAGGCAGGTTATAAGGATGATAAAGAACAGGTTTCATCCCTCTTCTGTGTGACAATACTTTAGGGACTTGGAAATGCTATCATATCCCTGCTCAGCTAAAAATACCCAGTTCATTCAACGTTCCTTGTAGAACTTAGTTTCAATTCTCTGATCATCTTTGCTGTCTTTCTCAGAACTCTCTCCAGTTTATTTGAATCCTAAAGTATGCTGCCTGGAACTGGACACAGTATTCAAGGTGAGGTCCTACCAGCACAGAGCAGTGTGGAACTATTCCCACATTTTTAAAACTATACCTCTATTGATGCAACCATATTGACGTATCTTTTTAGTAGCTTCAACACATTTTCATGGTCATACTTTTCTTACCCATATTCTGCATACGATACGAAAGCTTCCAATTTGTGGCTGCTGGCAAGTCTCTGATGTGATAATTCTCTATTCTTGTAATGCATTCTGACTATTTTAGGTGCTTACAAATCCCCGAGAAAACTAATTTCACATTATGATAGCCCAGATCATCTGGGATAGTTTTTAAGGTCAAAAATATTAATTACCATAAATCTGGCTTGCCTCGTTCCTACCGAATGTGAGGATAATATAGCATTTAAAAATGCTATAACTCCTAAAGTTAAAAAATTAATCCAATTAGACATATGCTTCAGTACATCTTCAAAGCCTTTCAATTTGAATATTAAAGATTCTCTTTAAGTCTGCTTATGTTAAAATGGCAGTGGGATTATTCTCCGTGGTGAGGAATTCCATTCCATTCTCAGAGTTTGCCACCCCAATGCAGAGATGCCAACGCAGCTGCAGTCACTGCACAGATGGTGACTGCTGTGAGCCTTGGCTGGTCATTTATTTGGGGGAGAAACTAGTCCTGCTACACCCAGTGATACTGATGAAGTTAGAAAATAGCAGGGTTTGAAGGCGGGCAGGGTGATGGTTCAGTGGCCTGAGCATGTGCTTTGCATTCATAACATCTGGGCTTCAATTCTCAACATCACTCGGCTGTAAAAATTCTTTCCGGAAACCCTGAAGAGTCATTGCCAGCTGGTATTGGCAAGACTGGGCTGGGTGAGTCAATGGTCTAACCCTGCATTGGGCAGTATCCTGTGTTCCCACTATGGCTCTTTGCTACTTGGAAGATGCATGTTTCTTACACATCAGACTGATGTGCCTCGACATTTGAATTTGCCACCAATAATAGCAAGAACAGTGAGCTGCTGTCCCTCCTTTGCCCTTGTGAAGTCAATATGTATCCGATCAGGTCAAAGGGCGGTGATAAATGTTTAGCACCTGGTCACTCACCTGCTTTTGCTGGTCTTCCCTAAGTGTCTTGGGCTGCCGGTTTTATTGGCAAGCTCTGTTTTTATGAACATTTATTGAATGTGTGCTTATTGATTTTTATTGTGTCCATTTAGTAAAGTTTTGATCCAGTATGTTGCCTTGAGAGGCCTCCACTCTTAAATAACAAAACCAAACAAGCAGTAGGTTTAAACTGCCATTTCTGCAATAAATTCCAGTTTTGAGATTCAGATGTGAAAATGTTCAAGGACTGCACTTCAGAAACACCACAGAAGAGCCCTGCAACAGGAAAATGGAATGCCCATGCTTAAACCTGGCCTAAACATAACTTTAAAGAAATTAATCTTTCATAATTAAATTAATCTTTAATTAATATGCAATTTTATTCCTTTTAGATGTTTGTTCTCTCTCCCAAAGTGGCTTTTACCAAAAAAGGGAAAGATGGGCAGTGCCATCAGGTTTACAGATGACAATGATGAGAAGTGCAGGGAAAGAGGCTTGGTGGAGAAGGAAGAGGCGGGAAATCAGTTTCCCAATGGAGGTTCAGCAGCAGTGCTCACGCTGCCCCTTTGGAAGGGCCCAGATTCAGTCTCCAGCATCTCTAGGTAGGGCGAGGGAGAATCCTGCTGGACACCATGAAGAGCCACTGCCAGTCACCATCAGAACTGCCAAACCAGAGAAACTCATGGCCTGAGTCAATATAAGACATCTTCCGATCTTCTGAGCAAGGTAGTTAGCTGTGAGCAGGCATTTAAATGCATGCCAGGCAAGGCTGACCCTCCCTTGATGATGTTCTTGCTAGAATAAATACATGAAACTCATCCCATCTGTCACAGGGAGAAAGTGTCCTGCCTTTCTAATTCTAGTGTTTTCGTTTATTCTTAGTATCCCCGTCATGGGGTTGCTAATAGTGACAGCTTCCCAGTTCCTGAATCATTAGGTCCTTCTGTCTGCCCTACAATTCCTACTTGTACTGGAAACTAACACATTGAGAACAGGCAGGATTTATAGTGTCAGGGAGGGGGTGGGGGAGAACTCCTGCAGCCATCCAAGCCTGGCATGACTCCTGACCCCATGATGTGGCTTCAGGAGGAGAGATGGGAGGACCAACTAGAGGACTGACCGACAGAAAAGAGAGTTGCAGTCCCAGGGGCCATTCTGGAAGGAGAATGCTGGAAAGTAGTTGTTAGGTTGTCTTTGGCAAATCACCCTGTGCATGCTCAGAGACTCATTCTTCACTGGCTGTGCTTACTGGAAGTGCACTGGAGAATAAAGAGCTTTTGCTCTGTCTTTGGGAAAGTGCGCAGGGGGGAACAGCAGGGCTGGTTACAGAGGGATGAGTGGTTAGTTGGACTCACATTCTTATGCAATATTGCCTGGTTCATCTTTTAGGAACTGAATGCAATCCAAATGTGGTCTTGTGGTTGGCAATCTCTGCATTTCCAAGTCTGCAAATCTCACATGTTTTGTAACCCTTGCTGCACAATGCATTTAAAAACCTCTGCATGTTTGAAAATTGTTCTCAGAAAAAATGTACATTTAAAATGTGCAATAGCTTTCTCCAGTCAATGTGCATGAAAAGATGCATGTGCAAATAGACACACTTTTCTGATTCGTGATGTGGGGTGGAGAAGGTCCATAGGCCAATGCAGCATTGAGGCTGAGCAAGCCTAGAAACTGCAAAATGAGAACATGAGCAGGGGAGACCTTGACAGATGTGTCCATCCTTGGTGTTGGCAAATCAGTGGAAGGATGTGCATGCATAGAACAAGTACCTGCTCTAGCACAGTTGCCACCTGTTATCTGAAGGAGATGCTGCTGCTGCTACAGGGCTTGTCTTCCTCCTGTTCTAACCAGGCTCCAGAATGTTCATGCAGTCATCAACTGCATGAACATGAGTCTAGATACAAGCTAGGTTAGATATGTAGTTTTATAAATCCCAAAAGACATCTGGCTCCAATGTTGAATTCACTTCTCATGATCTCCTCATCTGTTTCCCACTGAACCAACACATCCCAAAGATCTCCTCTGCTTTAATACTTGTGGTGACCTGGGACCAGGGGCCACCCCAGCTACAGGAATGGTGCCAACTGATGCTGGCTGACATGACTCTGAGTAAAAGTAACCCTTCCACAAGTGCTCCTGATCCCTCAAGGACAACTGTCCAAGGATCCTACCAGGACTCTTAGGCTGCTTTGCAGCCCTCATAGTCTGTGGAAGAGCACAGCTTCAGTGATAGCACAACCAGTAATGTGGTGTGCACCCTATGGACATCCCTGCTGTTACCACTAAAGCACACAGCCTGGATTTTGATGACATTGAGGTAAAAGATTTATTAAGCATTCGGGCAGGAAGTCCAGAATAGATAAAAAGTTTGTCCTTTCCAAAGCACACAGCAATAAGTGGTTTAAAGTGGCAATTTGCTAGCAAATAGCAGAGAAAAGACAAAAACACAGCCTCGCTTTTCACAACACTGTATTCCATTGAAGACTCGGTTCGTTTGAAGATCCATGGTATGCCCAGTGCAATTCTTTTGGTGCTGGTGTCAGGCCATTCCTCTCTTTCTAGGACATGTATTCTAGCTCCTCTACTAAAGTAAACACACACACAGAAAAGACTCCAAATCCCTTTCCCAGTGGAGTATAACTCTTTGGGTCCCCACCCCACCTGGGTGGAGATTCCTCAAATATTTTTTAGTCTGACCAATTCTCTGCACAGCTCCTCTTTGGCCCAGAGATGGGCTCCCTTGTTTGGCACTGAGTGACTTACCAATTAATGGAGGTGCTTGGCCTTGAGATGACCTCAGCCAGGGCATGCATTGCAGTACTAGCATTAGCACCTCTTCTGTTTCAGCAGACAGCTGCAATTGATTGTAAAAGGGAAGTTTCTTCTTCTTAGACCTGAGAAAGATGGAATTGCTAGCTGAATGGATCACTCTAGGCCACTTCAGGTCAATAATAACAACGCCACATGTGGTCTCTCCTAAATGAACCGCAGCATCGGTAAAGTGGCATTTTGTCCCTTGGCCCCCCACTGTTCAAACTTCAGCCAAGTTCTCTCCTGATACATTTGAGTGATTAACTCTTGTGTGTGGGCAAGATGGAACACATGGGACTGAGCAACTGCTTAAGGAACACTTCTGCAAACCCTTGGCTTCTATTCCCTTTGGGAAGGAGAGGCATCTGTTTTTCAACTCATTCTGCTGTTCATAGGTAAAGTCAATGTGGCTGAACAATCTTTATTCAGTTCTAACTACGACTCTTGTAAAAAATAAGTCACTGACAAGAGATGTACAGTATATATCCTGCTACTGTGATTGTTCTAATTTTTATTTTTAGGAGAAGTCTTTGCTTTTACATCATGGATGCATTCTTATCATTGCAGACTTTCATGCTATGCTCAGACCTACTCAGTTTAACAATGAGGATTCTTTAAAGTGCTGTGGGAAGAATGAGCAGTGGAAGGTTTTTCCAGGAGGGGAAAAAGAAGGGGAAAAGAACACATCTGGCAGACATCAATAAGTCTAACCTATATCCTAGCCTCAAGACATAGTGCTGAATTTAATAGCCTTAACCCAATATTGTGTTAATAACAGATCAAGTGAAAAAATGTATTATAACGCTTATTGAGTCAATCTGAGAAAGAAATGGAAGTGTCATTACCCTCAATTTGTCTAGTTAAATTTAGATGAATACCCCAAACATTTAATTTATCTATATAATTCCCCCCACCCCCATTTTCTAGGCATCTTACAAGAGCATCCCGACAAAATCCAGTGCATATTTTTTAAAACAGTAAAAAAATAATAAAATTAATATAAACCAGTTATATATTGTTTTACTCTAAATTATTCCAGGAAGCAGTGTTTCCTCTAAACCATCACACAGGGCTGTGAGCACTAAAAAAAATTAATTCTTACAACTTATTGTTGCAAACCATCAGAGATGTGCTCTGATGAACTTCCACAACCTCAGTGTCACCACCAAAAGATTTCCTGCATCTCTTTTTCTCACAGAGATGAAACCCAAAGCAAGGAACTGATCTTAAGCAGTGTTAGGCAGATATATATACCTCTTGGAGCTCCTCTTTCCAAGGTATATAAATATGAAGTAATGAAGAGGTTTGAAAAATACAGAAGCCAATATCCAAAGGGAAAGCAAATGCACTGCTGTCTAAATCAGTCACTTAAGGATGCCACAAACTTTAACAAATAGAAAATATCATCTCTGTTTAGATACTTGCTTTCCTACTTAAACGTGAACGCACTCCTCTAATTTAGACCAGAGACTGTCACACAGGCTGCCCAAGTGTTAGTATAACTTTATAGCAGAATTCATTAATAGACCTTAGGCATGCATGCCTGAAATCACCTGAGCACACGTAACATGGTGTTGATGTGCACTAGACTGCAGAGAGCCAGTTCTAACATCAGAAGAGATCAGCTAGTGATACCAGAACTATTCACATGTGCTTTGCAGGTACAGGGAACCCTTGGGAGTGGGAAGGACCATGGCCCACTGGTCCTGCCTGGCACTGCAGCAGTCCCACCCCTTGACATCCATCCATGGACCAGGATCCATGGAAAGGAGCATATGCATCTCTGTGTGCATTAGCAGATCTAATGTGTCCCATAGATGTGAGGAGACAGGACTGGTGGGCACTGTCCTTCCATCTGTGTGTTTTTAACATGCAGAATGTGCATAGACCATTCCTGCTCAGAGAAGCAGGAAAGGCAAAACCAGATGTTTCAGAAAGAGATTGCAATCGGATAGCAAGCACAGGATGAGCAAGACATTCTACAGAAGCATGAACATACAGCCCATCATTATGATGGGCTCTTGATTTGCATAATTGGATAAGAAACGCAGTGGGGGTTTTGTAATTTGGGCAGAACATTAGTGTAAAATTAGTGCAGCAAGCAGTAACTTGTGAGGAAGGAAATAGTAGCTGTTGTTGTTGATGATGATGATAGGAAAGTCCAAATAAATCCTCAAATAAAAGAGGGCATGCTTTAGTGTGTCCTTTAATGTAAAATCTGGCAGCACTGCCCTCTCTCCTCTCCTCTCCAAGAGACTAGACCTTTTTGTCCAGTTCCACATGCCTGGGAAAAGTTGGCAAGGTTGGGGACTCCAAGGTCCTTGCAGAAATAGCATTGAAACAATGATTGCAAGCCATTGGGGAAGCTGTGCTTTCTTTGCAATATAAAAATACCTAGCCAGCTCATGCATTGTCTTATGGCAGCTCATGCTTTGTCTTACAGAATTCTGTATCTCTGATTGCAAAAACCACAATATTTTAAACCTCTTCTTTTTAAACCTGTTCCTGATTCTCTTGGTTCTGCAATTCCAAGATTTCCTGACACAGACAATAGTTATTTTATCCTGCTGTAGACCTTGTTTAAACCTTGTTATTTGGCTTTCTAATCTATTGCAAGCATAATTATCTAAAGATCATGTATGGGAAAGTAAAATTTAGTTTTTGAAAATAATTTTTCCCAGCATAGACGGGTTCTGGATGGTCAACTTATGAAATAAGTTAAGAGCTTTCAATATTTGGAGTGGAATTCTAGCACCCTACGGCATGAGTTATACAGACTTTACTTTGTGGAAAGCATGAGCTAATGTATATGCTGTACTGTGCCCCCCCCTTTTTTTTTTACATCAAAGGCACTCATTTTATTCCTGCAGCCATAAAGGTCTTCTTTACAAAGATAACTCCCCGACTGCTCTATGCAGCTGATATTTGGGTTGGGTAGGTTTTCATCTGACTTAAATGTTCAAATTAAATTCCCACAAGCACTTTTACAAATCCCAAGATGTGCTTCTAAAGCAGTTATACTATTGGAAACAGGATGGTGTTCTTTCAAAAGCGTGGTAGGTAGCCTTAAAACTTCAGCTTAATACTTTTATTTTCAAAACAGGACTAGGGCTTCAAATGCATTTATCTGAGGGCACTTACTGATGTGATTGCAAAAAGTCTTGTTGCCCCCAGAGCTATTCCTACTGGTCTCTCACCTATCTTACTCCTTCAAATGGGTCTCAAGAATGCATCTGCAATACTGAAACAATGAGTTTGGAATATTATTTCTTTAATACTTCTTGCTCATTTGTGTACAACCTGTTCAGCTTTCCCTTTGGGTATATCGTATAATGATTTTTGTAGTTAGTTTCAACTTTGGGACACTACATGTTGCTAAATATTGCCAGATTTCATGTACTACCATTCCAGATGCTTTTTTTTTTTTTCAAGAAAGTGTTCTTGTACTAATCAGGAAGTCAAAAAATCAAACATGTCCTTCTCTTCTGACCAAGGGACACTGGAAGAGAAAACTCCAGTGGTGTCACTGATTGTATCAGTGAGAATAAGAGAACAGCTCACACAGCACAACTTGCTATTTGAAACTGGAAGGACCAATCTGGCTTTACTGGAATGTGACAAAGCTGTGTTTGTGTTATACTTTGAATTTGCTTGCTTCGAGAGCCTGGTGTACTCTATGCTTTATTCTTTCTGGATCTATTGACTGCAATAAATTTGATTGCAACAGCAGCAGCAATAACACTAAGATTTCAAGTGACTGTTGACTAAAGTCTTAACTCTATGAGATTGTTTACACATGAGGCTCAAATCCTCCGTGAGCCTGTTGCCTACTATTTACATACCGATCACTGTTAAGTCTAAGCAGAAGTTGGAAAAAAAGACGCCTTTGTAATGCGATTGAGCATTCTGGGCAATGAGGGTTTCACATTTGCCTTACAAATCAATTCAAGCAAGAACTGCCTTTTATGTTTCCTGCCTAAAATGCCCCAAGCATCCATCCAGCTTACCCATGTTAAATCAAGTTAAATCAACTACAAACCATGCTATGGAATGAGACGTAGGATTTGCTATACACTCATGTAAAAACAGGATATTGAAAAATAGATTACAGGACCAGAACAGGTTGGATAAAATGTAATCTCTGAAGGAAGCTATAATCCTTCCAGTTTGCTATTAGAAATACATTCGAGATGCGAAAGCATTCCTTGCATGTTTGTCTAATTCTTGGCTGGGCCAGGGACTACCAATAATGCCCTGACATGTATGTATGCGTGTATATGCATGGACAAATACCCCCCAACACAGTTTATAGCGACATGGCGGCTGCTCTACTGAGTTGGTGACTACACATCACACCAATATGGGAGTGCTTGTAAATAAATGCCAGTTTCTTTTAACAGCAGGGTATCCTAGCTCCATCCTTAGAAGAGAATAAAGCTGCTTTCCAATTTTGTCATGTAGATTCAACTGTTTCTCTAAAATATAAATATTCACATTGTCCTTCAGTAAATGACATCTAAGCTGGGACTGATGTACAGCTTTATGTTTTGTGCAATGACACTAGAAAAAGTGAGAAATTAAATGTTTGAAAGGGTCCATAAGAGAGTCCAGGAAAGTGCTGTATTTGCAGTTATCCCGAATTTGAATGTGTCCTGCATTGTCCTGTGCATGCAGAACTAGCACAACAGACGGCTTCTTCTAGCCAGCATGAGTTCACCCTCTGACTCGTGGCTGGGGCTGGCTCAAGTTGTTTTGGTGCCCTATTGCTCCTGTGCTCTGCATCACTGGAACTATGGGGCAGGCCAGGGTCAGCATATTTGTTCAAAGAATTTCTCAATGTAGCCCCTTTACCTGTAGCACCCCACTGAATGAGGCAAAGGAATGAGGTTGCAATTGCGCATGCCCCTGTTCCAGCCCAGATTTATGGTGTTGAGCACAGGAGAGGAACTGGCTGCCACAATCCTTTTCTCTAACTGTAGTCCCTTTTTCTGGCTCAATGTGCTCCTATGGAGTGGGAAAAGGAGAGAAAAAGAGAGAGAAAGACAAAGAGAGGCAGAGAGAGAAAGCTGCAAGCAAATTTGGGATGTGACAGCCAGTTCCAGTTTGCCCTGAAAATTAGCTTGCCTATTTGACTGTTCAAGAAAAAACAATAAAAAAACCCAAGCAAACAGAAAACCCTCGGAGGGATTTTTTCCAAGCAAAATTACGCACAATTTGTTCATTCATCTGTTTCCTTTTCTTTGTAGCCCATTTAAAGGATGATGGCATCAGCAATCTTCCATCATACATCAACTTCTAACCTAGGGGTGGCCCTCTAGAAGTTTTGGCCTACAAGTCCCGCCAAAACTAACCAATACAGCTAATGGAGAAGGATTACGGGAATTGTAGGCCAAAGCATCTGGAGGACCACCAGTTGCCCATATCCCTTCCAAAATAGGACTTCTGGAAGGCAGGGCTAATAGGAGAGCCAAGAGAGCTGTTTGTGCAGCATTTCAAACAGAACCCAGCTCATTGGAGCTGAATCTGTCTTGAAATGGCTCCAGCCTGTTCAAGCTGGGGGATTTACGTTTGGGGCTGCTCTCTTTGAAGGCTCTTCTCATACCTAAGGCAAACCAAAAGGAAGTTTGTGCTTTTCCAGTCATCCTAGATGCACTGGGCAGCTGCTTTGGGCCGCCTAAGCCAGCTATTACCTATTATAATACTTATTGCGTGTTATACTGAGCCAGCCCTGCTCGCATCGTAGCCAGCTGAACAAAAATTCTGTATCAGAAAAGGACTGGAAAGATCAGTATGAGTTTCCATCCACGCTCCCATGCCGAAGGCAAGCAGCTGAGGGCATGGCAATTCCTTTTGCATACCACAAAACGAAAGGAAGCCACACAAGCCTAAATCAAAAGCTTTACTTAGCAAATCCTGCATGCTGCAAGATTTCTTATCACAAATATTTCCATGCCTTGTCAGAACAACAAAAGATGCAGATAGAATCAAGTGAACACAAAATAGAAGTCTCCAGTGCTTATTTTCATTTTCGTTTCTAGGTTTTCATTTATTTTCCAGAGTATTGGATGCAGCTGCTCTAATTTCATATAAGAAATCAACAAACAAAAATTAAAAATGCATCAACAAATTGTTTGGACTTCATAGCATATTTTATTGAAGCGATTGTTTTCCTCAGCGGCTACACTGACCAAAACATTAATGATATTATAAATATTAGATGTTATGAAAATTATTTTCTGAAATGGAGATACCCACTGTTCTGTCAATACCAAGAAATGAATCTGCATATGCTGAGTATGGAATGAGTTCAGACAATGTGGGTTATATCAATCCTTGTACAGAAAACTTATGCAAGGGAATCAGAATTAATGTACATTTGGGAATTTTATAGGCCTCAAAATAGTCATTTCCTTTATCAGATTCACAGGGTGAATAATGTGATCTTCACCTATTATTTGTAATATTTAAACTGCCTATGAGTATGAATATGGAATCATAACCCCATTAACTGGCAGCCAATAACAGTAAAGCTCAGTTGGAACACTGACCTTTGCAGGACTGAGCTGTTGCGGTCCGCCTACCTTTTGGAAATTACTTAGGTTTATTAAAAGCAAGCATTTCCTTTTGCTTCAAATGCTGCACTCAGTGATTGCTGTTGATGACCAATCCTTCTAGGGCTAAATTCATCATGATTTCATTTCAAATGAGCCAACTTGTACTTAACACAGAGCAGGCCTAAATTAGCTCATGTGAAACTTAGGTCATTCTGATCTCCAGACCTTCTTGCAACCCTATTGCCCACTCTCCCTTCACAGCAAAAGAGGAGGAGGTCTGGAGGCCCACCAGCTCCATCATGGTCATCTCACTGCCGTCTTTTCTCTTCCTCAAAACTTACCTGCCAGCTGCAAGAACCAAGATTGCTGGTAAAAACCAAGCCCGCCATCTCTCAGAGTTTGAATTTCCAAGTGCTTCTGAGTCTTTATCCATCAGCACCAAGAAGCTACAATCCCCATGGATATCGGTGCCTGGGAGATTGTGGCAACAGCATCCTGGGCACAGGCATCCTATCTTCCATGGGTTCCTGGACCCTTACTAATCCCACAAAATCCTGAACAACTGCTTTGTGCTCACAATTCTGTTGCAGAACCTAATGAAGCATGTCACAATGGGAGGAAAATGATGTTCATTTAATTAACCTTGCAAGTTTAAGTTTCATCAGCAAAGGGAAGGGAATTGGCTGGAGTGCTGAGAAAAGTTGCTAATTGCGAACTGAGCCTGAACTACAGCAACATTTGGGCTAGGTCAGCATTATTTGAGAAGCTCCAAAGTGAGGAAGTTTCAACTCTGAACTTTGGATAGATTATAAGTATGACTAGCTGTTGAATTTCTCTTCCATACTTTGAGTTGATTGTGTACTTTTTAGATTTTAATTTATTTCACAAAATCATTCACTGAGTTGTGAATGACTGTATCTGAGCATCAGGATTTGGTTCAGTGAAGTTTTTGAGCATCCAAATATTTAAGATGCTAGATGAAGCTCAGTATTCAGGGAAGCACTTGGTCACTGACGACCACATCATTGAAAATAACAAACAAATATAATCAGGAAATTTTGAAAAACTGCTTTACTATATTAATTCACATGCAAAATTGAAAGTCTGCTTCTAGTTTTCTGTTTCTCAGTGTATGTATTTTAAAGAAGCTTCTAGACCTCGTAATTGTTGATACCATCATTTCAAACAAATCAGTCTTCATCTCCTAAGCTAAGAAATAAAATAAGATCTATGAAATAAGATCTTCACCATTGGTTGCACTGATATCTGGTTGCTATACTCCCCACTTAGCTAGATTAAGGAAGGCTGGGGGTGGTAAGGTATGAGAGAATGGACCAAAGTGAAGACTATCTCACTTTTTTTATATTTAAGTAGTCTATTTAAGTAATTATGCAGATTTCATAATTAGCTCATTAGATGAAACTCATGCAATTATAGTGCTCAGCTTCGTTGTGAACTTGGACCACTTGCACATTTCCTATTAATTTTGGACTAGATTGTGAGCTTCAGAGCACCCCCAGTCCACATGTCAGCTATGGCATTTTTGCAGAAACACTGGGTTGCTTGCTTGCGTGAACCGTTTGCTTTCAGGGTGAAATGTGCTGATGTCACTTTAACCCCTTAGAGAAAATGGACATTTAAACTCTTTCCACTAACCTGTCATGTCTGAAGGAACAACCACATAGGCTGCATATACCTCCATTTAGCGATCCATTTCCAGCTCTTTCATATACTGAGGGAAAACTGTAAGTCAGTCAGAAGAGGTACATAATGCGATCGTGCATGGCATCAAAATGCACCATATCAGGGCTGCAGAACCTCAGCCTCAGGGGCCAAATCCAGCCTTCCTGAGGTGTTTCCCTCTGGAGTACGCCAGGTAGGCCATGCCCCTTCCTCCTTCCCTGAAACAAAGATCATTCGGTTGTTTCCCACACTTTGTGCAGCTTTTGCCCATTCTAAAAGATTGAGATGACTCTCCTAAGGCGTACTTACTTATGGTAAGAGTTTAAAGCCAAATATGCCAGTACTTTGGCATTTTGTTCCTGCTTCTTACCCATTTCATTTCCCTAGGCATCTTTGCCTTCAGTCCTTACCACCATTGGAAGGTAGTCCTCAGGAGATTCTCTGGAATGGAATTCAGCCCTGGGGCTGAAAAATATTCCACACTCCTGCATTACATGATTCCAAATCAGGGCTTCTAAAGTACAGTTTGTCATTGTGCACACATTTTTTAAAATAATGAATGTGATCTTGAATTAAAGGAGAATTTTCATCTGATATTGCAGGGATTGATTCATCACTTTCTGAGTGAATAATGGTTTCTTCACTACATGAATGAGGAGCAAAGAAGTACTTCAGTTCTTTGCTTGCTTTAGGCATTACTGAAAATGAGCAGATGTAACTCCAGACAAAAGGAAAGATAGCTGCCTGTGAAAACTAGTAAACTGTTGTCAAATTGCTATAAAATGTATGTTTAAAAGAGTATTTTACATGATATCTGGTTTAAACATGAAAACTCACAGGAGGGAGAACAGGGGTCTTGAAGCTGAGTATTAAAAGCTGCTGGAGTACAGATTGAATGGAATCACATGATCACTGTCTTCTTCACTCTGGTGAGACATATTGTATTTCTATTTAAACTACAGTAACTATTTCTAAATAGAAACCTATTTATATAAATCTGTGTATGTTTCCTTCCCTTTCAGTGATGAGTGTTCTCTTTTTGGTAGTGTGTAATGCTCATTCAGAAAAAGAGGCAGCCAATGGTCAGGCACGGAGTGAACTTTCTCTCTATCCTCATTGGCCCTTAGTTATATAAGCCAGTGAATGATCATTCTGTCAGAATGTAACTTGTGCTTGGAGGGAAGACGTGGCTGGAGAGACTATCAGGCAGGCAACACCTTGTCAGAGCCGGTGGATTAGCTGAAGTCATGTCTAGAAGAGTGTTGGGAAGAAAGAAGCTGGAACTGAACTGAGAGCTGTGAAAAGGTGGAGGGGTCAATAGAGTGGCTATTCAGGGGAATAGTAGGCAGAAACTGAACACGAGAAAGGTCTCAGCTGAGAAGATATCCAGGCAAAGAAACACTTCTGTAGTAACCCTTCCTGAAAACAGATGTCAGCTCTAAGTAGTTGCATTCAGGAAGTTGCAAGCCTAGGTAGCAACAACGGAAAGGCTCTTCTGAGCCGTACCCTCGCCAGAGAGGCTCTAAGCCGAAGGAATACTTCTGGATTTAACCTCTAAACTAATCTATGAATGATATCTAGGGAGACATTAGGAGAAGGACAATTGGCTAATACTATTGATTAACAAAGCGAGCAGGCTTGGGGAGATAGGCATTTCTGTGAAGATATGCTAACCATTCAAACAAGCACTGAACAAAGCCCAACTTTCATATCCAACCTGCCCAGTGATGTTTTATCCTCTGCTATTAATGAGTTTTCAATAATTGTTTCATTAAAGCTAATATCCTGGTCTCTCTTTTTCATGCATATAGAGAAGATTTTTTATTTTTATTCACAGTGTTTTTCAGAAAGACTTTTCCTTCCTTCAGGGCTGTAATTGAACCACCATTGCAAAGCATTATGAATGCTATAAACAATCCTCAAAATTGTAAAAATATATGGAAAGTTGCATCAAATAATACACTCCAATGCATCTACCATTTACAACATTTATAAACCATAGCCATTAAAGATCCCTCCAGTCCCAGTTATATTTAGGGATGTCAGAGAAATAGGCCACAGACTCAGATGGGTTTGGATATTTAAGGAACTGACCCATGAGCCATGTGGAATCCACAGACTTGAAGACTTTTAAAAATACATAATTATAAAATAACAACAACAATGAGCAATATATACATGTTCTTCCATAGGCTAAAGTGTGAAGATAGGCTTGGGGGAAAATATATATATCAGAGGCATTTGTGTATTTTCAGGAGTGCAAATTCAAGTAGGTCTGAAGTTGTGCAAAGGTGTCCTAATGCATTTTTGGTAAAATCTAATTTCAGCACTGAATGAAAAATGGAATAAAAGATACCTGACATTCTACAATACTGAAAGACTGAATTTTGTAGCCCCTGTACCTTTCTATTCTGTACAGGCCATTAAGGGTTAAGTGAATGGGTTTTTTTTTATCAGTCAAGAGAGTCTGTGTATAAGAATAGGCAGTCTTATGAAAAGGAAGTTCTTTTTTATTTCAACTTGTATGTTTGAATATACCAGTAAGTAAAGACAATAATATAACACAGTATAAGACAATATAATATAATAATGGTTAGAACTGATAAATGTTGTAAATTGTTGATATATTTGAGCTCTGTATTCACATAACCTTTTAATACATGTTTGAAGTTCTTAGGGGCGTTTTCACCCATTTGACATTTTAATTATATCTCTTGTGAAATAAAAGTACTTTCTCACATACATGGGAAATGTTCACAAAAAATGCATGAGTTTTCATGCAAAAACTGAAAACAAGGGGGAAAAAGCACCAAAGATGGAAATCTGATGCTGACAGAGAGGTCAGAAAGAGGTCCTTGTTAACCATCTTGCTTTTGCACCAGTTGCAGCTTCAGTATCAAGCTCAAGGTAGCCCCACATAAATCACATTAAAATAAACTAGTATTGAGGTTGCCCTCCTCCTCCTACCAGTATCCGCCCCCCCCACCAGTGAACCTCAGCTTTCTAGAAGATCAAGCAAACTTGAAATCTACTTTTCCTGACCTACCCAAGTTTCTGTGGTTTGAAGTCAATAAAGGCTTGTGTTAGACATGGTGGAAACACAAGCTACGGGATGATGGCAAGCTGGGGTATTCACCACATACCTACATACTGGTCAGTGTTTTCAGCATTTTCAGTATCAGTATTTTCAGTATCAGTATTTCCAGAAAAGCAGAGTGAGGCATCCACCTGGTGTAGCACATGCTGGGAACTGCTGTGCGGCAGCAAGATCTTAGGGAGCAATGCGGCACATACCATGGGGCTTGCTCTTTGCTCACCCTCAAATGTATCAGAGGATGCTGCCTTGTGCCATATACAGAAGTAAGATTAGCTTTGGTACAATGGAAGGCGACTGGAACACCACCTTCTTTATCCCAGGTAGCAACATTTCTTGGGCCAGCCCTGTTTATTTTACAGAGAAGGATTTAAAGGCTCAGCCTCCAGATATGGTCACAGCTGGTAGGATTAGTATTTGATTTCTTTATATTGACAAAATCAACAAATAGTCCTCTATAACTTTCAGTTTTGACTTCTGCGGCATGCTTACTCATTGTGCCTGAAATGGAATTTGGCTGACAGTCCAGTATGAAGATGATGAAAAGAACAGAGACACAGGTCCACCAGCTTCGGTTATTGTTTCCTGAGCAACAAACTATCCATTTCTTATACTATTTTAAGCTGTGATGGGCCATTAAGGTGATTTAAACTCAGCAGGCTTTAAAGGGCCATTGTATTTAGCAATACCTACCTGCACCGTTCCATTCTTTTTTTTTATTTCTGCTCTTTAGAAAGCAAGGACAAGGTCTGAACTGATTTTGAAATACCACCCACATTAAATGATGAAATATCCCAAATAGAACTAGAGCTAGGAAACACGTCCATGAAGTTTGTTCCTCTAACTTTTTTGTTAAGGTGAAGCAATGATAGGCCAAGGACAGCATTTCATGGTTTGCAGAACAGGAAGAAATTCCATGGTAGTGGTGGTTGGGGAGTGCAGCGGAGAGAAGCAAAATTCCCAGCAAAATTTAATGGTGCCATCTCGGATAAATTCAAATCGATGCATAAAGTGGACCCAGAAACTGCCTTCCACAAAAAAAGGGGCCTCCCTTTAGAGGAAAGACCTCACTCCTGGAAGAGCCTCCTGCCCAATTTTTCAGGATCTGCCTTCCCCACATGCACAAGAATTCACCCCACTCAGAAGGGAATTCAGTGTGTCATTTGCAGGAAACTGGGCAGCTGCCATGAGAAAAAGAGGGAGGGAAGTCCACTTCTGCCAGCACTAGTGACCCAGGATAAATCTGGCCCAACCCCTTGGGTACATCAGCCCAATGTCACACAAAAAGTATTTTGCTGTAGTAACATGGTAGAGCCATCAAGAGGCCTGAGCACATCAAGATGACTTATCTGTTTTGCAGGTGTTCCGTTCATGTACATGTGTGCATTCATAATACAGATGGAGGAAATTACATGGAAATCAGGTGAAGGAACTGAAAGATGCAGCCGAGCACATGAGCTCCAGCTGTTAGATTGATTTTTGAAATTGGCCTGGGCTTTACTCAGGTGTTTACCAGGGTCATATGATTCTAATTACAGAAGGGGTGTAGAAGGGGGGGGGGGGCCTCAGTACCAAGAAATCTCATCAGCCAGTTCTGTTAGAAGTAATCTATCAGACCTTTATTAGGAATCTACAACAGTGCAGGATGAGAGCATCGCTGAACTAATCCAGAAAAGTTGTCCCCCCATCACCCTCCCTCAAGCTTTTCTATGAACATGAACACATGCTCAGAAGCACAAGCAATCACTTGGAAAAACACACAAGGAGAAACATGAGCTGGTCCTGGGCAAGGCTTTTAGGGACAAACAAACCAGTATCTCATGATTTATTTGAGGACTTTGCACAGAGCAGCTCTCCTCAGCAACATTTCGGTGATTGCTTTAGAAATACTCCTTACCCCTCCCATGTCTGAGAGCCCCAACACACTTCAAGCCTTTGCACGATCACCTCTAGCAGTGCAGCATTCTTTAATCTACTGTTCTGCAGGAAATCTCAAGTTTTCCTCAGAGGGGAGAGGGTGGGTGTATTTGCTGTGATGTCATTGAGTTCATTGTCATCTGCATATTGGGAACTGAACATCTCTAGCAGGAAGCCTTCTCTGAACTCCTGATACGATGTAGGTTATAGAGCCAGAGAGAAAGATGCAAAAGATAGGAAGGAACAGTGGGTTCATCCTCACTTCCATTCCCATTCCTTGTATGGGGCGTGCATGCTAGAAGAGAGTGCCAGTCAAGCAGACATGCAGAATGAGTGGAGGTCCGTGTAGAAGGCACCTATAGAATAATATTGCACAGAATACTGTCATGCCACCTTCCTGATTGCATTATGACTTGTACTTGAGAGCAGTACTGAACAATGTTCCGAACCAAAAAATCCCATTTTCGTGGTCACGGATGAACAGATTATGCAGTCAGTTTGGCACAAATGGAAACTGTGAGGGATTTTTGTTGCGTCTTTTATCATCGTTTAACCTCTGCATGACTAATAAACAATGTGATGATGGTGAGCTGGAAGGCAGCAATGGGGAGCTGAATTTGCAAGCATGATAACTTGATATATGTTTCTGATGCTCACATATTGGACTTGAATTCACAGAGTAATAGAACCACACGGCATAAAAGCACTTTCATGCAGGAGGCTTAAGGCTTTTTGTGCTTGGTAATAAGGCTCCAACCTGTATTTTCCAGAATGTTCATTTACATTACAAATGCTTCATTTTCATTCCTTTTTCCATACACAGCACCTTCAGGCATTCAAAACCTTTAAAGGCTCATGTGTGAGCAAGCTTCCAGTGGCATCAGTATCAAGGTGCAGGCAAAGAGAGAATTCATCTTATCCTGCATTGGAAATGACCCGGGGTCTTGTGAGGGCCTCTTCTACAGCAAGCTCTCAAAAACAAAAGAAAAGCAAACGCTCCAACCTGTTCCATAATACCCCATGTCTCAGCATTTACACTGGAAGATGGAAAGCAGAGAAAAGGAGGCAGAGGAAGAAAAATACTAGCATTTTTTCACCTGCTCCAGGAAGATGAGGGGAGAGGGAATGTAGCTGAGAGTTATGGGGTTAGTTTGTGGGATTTCTTTTCAGCCATTGCAATTGACTCAGTGCAGGAGAATCCCTGCGCTATTTGAACTAGGAAAATGCAGAGACAATTTGAGGGATGCTTTGGAGCAGGGGTCCTCAAACTTTTTAAACAGGGGGCTAGTTGAAAGGTGGTGCAGGTGGTGTGTGTGGGAGGGGGCGGGAGTGGTGCGTGCGCGCTGAAGCGGGGATGGGGCGCGCAGCAAGGTGTGGAGAGGTGTGGGTGGGCACACGCCACGTGGTGGGTGCACGAGGCAGCGGCTTGCTTGGAGATGGTTTTCTCTGAGTGAGCAAACCACTGCCTCCCCGCGTGCAGGGTGAGGTGGGTCCAAATGGGCATGGCAGGCCGGATCACTGGACAGATCCATCCTGCCACGCTCATTTATCCAGCCCCCGGGCCGTAGTTTGAGGACCCATGCTTTGGAAGATTAGCCCATCTCAAAGAAAGACCCTGCAGCTGGAACACTTTTGAAGATTTTCATTTGCAAGATGATAATGCTATGTAGAGTTGTGATTCCTCTCATTGCTATCCCACCTTTCATTTAAGGGACTCAGCACTGGGCACACGGAGTCCTACAGTGCGCATCAGACACAACGTTCCAAATCCAGGCCTTCTCAGTGCAAGTCCAGTATTGATACGTGAATTCTTTATTTATCTCAGACAGAGTCTGTATCTACATCTATACACTTATGTATCTATATGTGCCTGTGTATATCTGATTTCCAAAATAAGTATAGTGAGACTGAGACTCTTTCACAAGCAATTGTCATGTCTGCCCACCATGAAAATGGATGCCACACTAAACCATGGCGTAGCATGAAGCAAATGGGTCTAGCCTCCTTCCCAAGCTTGCATACTTTCCCCTCCCTTTTCCTGGGAGGGAGAATCCGGAAACTTGTCCTTTCCTTTCAGTTTGGTTGGTTGATGTGTTTAAACTGCAGATCATGTTGTTTGACAAGCCTGCTTGGATTATGGGTTATGAAGCTGACTTGCTGAAACTGACTAAAATCCATGAAGGACCATGGCCCTTGGATGTGATGCACACTGAATTTAAGGGAAAGCAGAAGTAAAAGCTTCCCAAAGGGAGAAGTGAACCATACTTTCTCAGGACCAGGTTAGGCTCATTTATCTCTGAATGTGTCCAGGCAAAAATGAACCCGTGCATTAAATAAATCAAATAATGCATTACTCTGTTCAATGGGGTACGGCTATCTGTTCAGCCATTCCCAAGCTAGGTTGTGGGGTTGACATTTGGGTACAGGGTCGCAAGCATAAGTCCTCTTCGTGAGGTGCTGCCTCTGTCGGGGCATCAGGCACAATACCTGGAGTGATGTATTGCACATTTTTTATTAAGTTTGGATTTGATTATGAACTTTTGGGCATGTGCAGTAAACTTATACACTGACTTCCCCTTTCCAAATTTTCACTTATCCCATTGCCTAGACCCCCTCCCCCCACCACAAAAAAAAAAACAAACCTTACTTGAATTAATCTCCTTAGCTGCTTCCCTCATCATCACTGTCACCATCCAAGGAGGTGCGCCAATCTTCATACCAACACATACATGTGTGTATGTGTAAAGTAGAATATATTAAATTGAGAGGGGAAGGTGAGACTAAAAAAAATTCTAGGTTAATGATAAACATATGGTTATCCCTAACTATGGTTAAAAGCAAGAGCGGTGAGTGCAATGTTAGCAGAATCAAGCAACCAAATATGCCCCCTTGAAAGAGACTCTTCCAAGGAATTACAGAAGTGATTAATAGTGCCATAATTCTTACTGCAGGTGGTGCAGTGGTTTAAACTGCTGTGCTGCTGGGCTGGTTGATCAAAAGGTTGCCAGTTCAAATCTTCACAATGGGGTGAGTTCCCATTGCTCTGTCCCAGCTCCTGTCAACCTTGCAGTTCAAAAGCATGCAAATGCAAGTAGATAAAAAGGTACCACTTTGGTGGGCAGGTAACAGCATTCCGTGCACTTTGGTGTTTAGTCATGCCAGCCACATAACCACGGAGACTTTCTGTGGACAAACGCTGGCTCCCTCGGCTAGGAAACGGAGATGAGCACTGCCCCCTAGAATCAGGCATGACTGGACTTAATGTCAAGGGGAAACCTTTACCTTTAATTCTTACTTTCTGATACATCGTATTTTGCATTACCCGGGATCAGGCCAAAATGGTAGTTCTTATAAGGCATTTGTTTAAGGGCTCTGGACCAGTTTTTCCAACTAGGCATCCTTCAGATATTTTGGGGTTCAGCTCCCATGAGTCCCAGTCACATTGACCCATAATAAGAATGCTGGAAATTTCCTTTCAAAGCATCTGGACACCACCAACTGGGAATGGCTGACCTGCGCAGTGCAGCTCTGTAGACTGAAATGCATGGTAGGTTCATACATGGACCTTAATATTTATGTTTGTCCATATTTTATCCTCAGGAACTTTTCAAGGACCAGCTGAACTGAATTTGAATGAAAGAGCACAACCCAAAAATTAGCTCAGATCTGGTCAGCTAAAAGGTTTAACTATCACCTCTAAAGTTATCTCCTTGCACGTATAGCCAGGTGAGACGATGTGCAGCACATCTGAGAGGAAGAGAAAGACCTCCTTCTGCCTGAATAAATTCAGTAGCACCTTACAGGTAACTGTATTGGGTGATATGGCAGGTTTTGCAAATCCAGCAGACCAAGCCTCTTATATAGCATTTTAAAGATATAACCATAGTCCAAATGCAGAAGAGCATTTCACACAGCTATTTCAGAGATCCATGCATTTTCTAACAAGTGCAGCTGATTGCTGAGTCTCACTGAGGTGAATTTAGAAAGCTGTGTGGGACAAGTTTGTTTCAGAGCATTCCCACACTGGGCATAGATTGACAGCTTTCCGAGAAGCACTAAATTTGTTCACAATTTATAGGAGCTTAAATACATGAATGAAAATGAAAATTGGAAAACCACGTTGAAAGTAAGCTTTTAAATCCCTTTGGTTGGTATCAAGAATAATTTGCATTGGAAATGCATCTTATTTGCAGGGCTAAGTAAGGAATAACATTTGAAAAGGATTCCAAGACAGCTGTTTCCTTTTAATTCTTGTAAATGGATAATCACACAAGCCTGACGTATACCAGACAGGTGGAGAGTATAACTGTTCCACATCTTCATTGAATCCACCACCCCCCATCCCAAGATATGATTGCTGAGGCCATTCAACTTTCCTAACATGAAAAAGGAGGCTGAGTGAGTGAGCAGGTGAGTGCTCCATGGAGAGGAAATGGCTTCATATTTAATTTCATGCAAAAATTTAACTATTTTCTATATCTCTGAATGTAGGACAGGCCTGAGCTAAAAGCAGGGTCTGATAAGCAGCATTTTTGGTCATTGGCCATGCTGGCTGGGGCTGATGGGAATAGAAGTCCAGAACCAGGCAAGGGAAGTAGTAGTGAGGGGAGAACGTATCCCAAGTGAGTTCATTATTTACTTCAACAATGGCAAATGCGCCCTCAGCTTGGAGGAGAGTTGTCCCCATAACTGATGTTTTGCTAAGTATCATGTATCCACATGCATGTGCCAAGCTCATGTGAAATCAAAGGGAGTTTTGGGAGCTGTCCTTAGGAATCATGTGTTGCCTGCTTGGCACCAGAGCTATGGCAGTAGTGGCCACAATGTGGAAGGCTGAGCATTATGAATGGAGGAGGCCTGGCCACTGAGCAGACTAATTATGCAATTTGGCAGCATTGGTAGCACTAAGCAATAAATGAATGGATGAAAACCATGATGCCATTTCTTTGGCATTCAGAGCTGAATAAAATATGTGGTGTTTGTTTTTGTTATTAGGCATGATGCTGCCGATGGGGGACAAATTCAGCATTTCTTCAGTTTTGAGATATTCCTAGTTTTGTCACTCCTGGTACTTTTGATGGTCATGTGCTTGTTTCCTACATAGTAGTTGGGTTGGGGGTCTTAAGCTGAGCTGGGACTGCACTGATTGAGAAAGATGGGCTTAACCTTTTCCTGATGCACTGTGGTCTTGAAAAAAGCCTTCCTGCAGTGATTTGCTCTGAGAAAGATTCTTTGCTATGAGACAATGAAGAGTTGCTTTGGGGATGATGTTTTCATTTTGGTCAGGAGTGCAAGTTCTGGGAAGAAACGTTATGTCCTTGCCATGCATGCCAGAACACCCTTAAACCCAATCATATCTCTATTGGAAAAGCCTCCCTGAGTTCAGCTGTCATCACAGAGAATCCCCTCACCGTTGTAGATGGATTTTATCTCCCCCACAGGTGGCATTCTGAGAAGGAAGCTCTTAAGGCTCAGGTTGGCAGGAGGCAGTCCTTTGGGTATTTGGGCCCCACTTATAGCTCCAAGCATGATAACCTGATCTTTGAATTGGGCCTGGTAGCAAATAGGGAGCTGATGGAATTTCTGGCAAATCCATGTAATGTCTGGCTGCATCATAGTGAACTGGTCAGACTTGCTGATGTTTGGGCAAGCTGAAGCTTCTGGCTATTTCCAAGAGCAGCCCCATGTGAGATGCACTGCATTAATTGAGCTTGCTTGCTGTCATAAATCCCCATCATAGGGCTATCCATAACTGGAAAAGCTTGCAGGCAGTGGACCAGCTGAAGATGGTGGCCGTTCTCTGGGCCACAGAGAATCTCCTTTGCCTCTAGTGAAAAGTGTAGGGTGAAGACATGCCCCTGAGCTGCAAACTTGCCCCTGGGTAAGTCTTTTGATCAAGGTGTTTGCTGTGAAACCTTTTGAAGAAGAGCACGGATGTATAATTTGACCACTGATATTGTTAAATAGGCGTGTTCTGGGCTGCCGTGGTTGGATAGAGGTTTTTTGACCTTTCAGTTTCAAAATGTGCAGCATTATATTGCTCAAAGTTATGATATTTACATTGTTTGTCCTAACAAGCACAAATCTTTGAAGTGCCTTTTGGGGCAACCAATAATCTTATAGAAGCAGCAGGTTTTGCTGACACAGAAAATTCTGTGGCCAGAATTAAGAAATAGGGCTACTTTCACTATATATTACAGTGGTACCTCGGCTCACGAATGCCTTGGTTCATGACCAAATTGGGTTGCGAGCAAAAATTTCATGAAAGCTTTGACTTGGGTGGCAACCAAGATTGCGGCCATCTCCCCACCCCTGAGTGGGGAGATGGCCATGATTGTGCAGGGGGTGGGGGAGGGGGAAGGGAGATGGCCAAAATCGTGCCCGTCTCTCCATCCCCCAGCATGCTCTGTTCACACCCGTCTCTCCCCCCGACCAGGGTGCCGGGATGACAGGCGTGTGCAGGGATGACGGGCACGATCTTGGTCGTACTGGGGGGGCGGGGGTGAGGAGATGGCTGCAATCTTTGTTGTTCTTTGTCACTTTGGTTCACATTTTTCTGATTCAAAAAAAGTTACAGAACGGATAAAACTTATTTACATTGAACCTTGTGGGGAAATTTAACTTGACTCATGACCAATTTGGGTCATGACCAGAGTCCTGGAACAGATTAAGTTTGTGAGCCACTGTATATGAATTGTGCACCTGTTCAACTTATGTCAGAACCTGCCAGAATAGTGAATCATAAAATAAAGAACATATAGGAAACTATCATGGTACAGCAGAAAAGGGGGTCATAAAGCAGAGCTAGTCAAGGTTACTGTCTCACCTGAAGCAAAAACTCCTCAGTAGCCTTCCGTGGTGCTAAAAATATAATAAGCGACAAAACTGACAATACTTTGCTCTTGGTAGTCAATACAGGTGCTCTGAATTAACCTCAACCTGTTTAATGGCTAGGGCTAGGCAAATTCTATAAGTATGCATGAAATAATTTTTCAGATGCTAAATTGCTTTCATTGCTGTAATGCTCCTCAGGCTAAAGAATGTGATGGCCTACCTTTTAATATGATACATATGGAGGAGTTATTTTGTCAGTGAAGCACATTGATTAGTGCATTGTGTTCTGTGAGATTAAAGCTTTAAAAGAGTGGAGAGAGAGACAAACAAATACCCTCAAATTACCAAGGCTCCAATACAATGATAAATTACATAATACAGAATGGTAAAGTTTGCCAGCAACTGTGACTGTGCCCCAGCTGGGAAGCATCCCCTTTATCAGAGCTTGCCACTTAAGGCCTCATTTAAATATCTATGCATAATTTGACGTCTGAAAAGTTTTCAGCCAGCTGCTTATGGAGAGACACATATTTGTGTGTTCCTTCAAAAATTCAGAAGTTTATTTTCATGGTGGTGGAGAAAAGTTAAAGAAGATGTTATTTGCTTCTTCTCCTGATACTCTTATAATTATCTCAGGGTGATGCAGCACAGAACCTGCCATTTAAGCCTTCATTTGGCACATCCTCAGACACTAGAAAACACAGTTCTTTAAGATGGGTTGAGCTGTCACAGATGTGTTATTATGGGCTGTTTAGCCACTTAATCACCATGAAATTAGCAGCAGCATCTTTAAATTGTTAAAATTCACAACTCGGAGTAAAGAGCAATTGACAACATGTGGACACCACACTCTCACTTTTGTCCCCCCCCCCCTCTGCCGCCAAATTATGTATGCACATTTTTTTTCAAGCATTAAAGGAATAAAGCAGATTTTTTTTGGTCCCTTCTGTGTTAATAATTGCATGTTTGCAAACATGTGTGTTTTGGTCATTTCATCGCTCTTCACATTTTGTCTCATTGCCTGTTCAGCAGGAAAAAACTGCTCCCCAGCATTAGTTTGCATGTCACTATAAGCTATTTGTTTCTACTACCAAGAATTAGAGACATTGTCATAGCCACTATCTTGTAATGTTAGAGAACTGTAGATAAGCTTGGTCAACCAACCACTATCTGGTCCAGAGATCTTGATTAATTGACATTATTCTTTCAGAGCTTCAGAAGAACAATACACCATTGTCCAAAGAAATGCAACTAATCTTTAATCTCCTAAATGTAATAATCATAGATTTGATGCTTACTTCTCATTTGCAACCTTGATGATTACAGTTCAATTTCTGCGGAGAAAAGGTCCATTTTAATTCATCATTAACTCATATTTCCTGTCTCCAGAATAATATTTAAAACATAAATTTAATATTTCTGAATGCAGCAATATATTTCTTACATGCAACTTTGCAATTGAGCATTTCATCAGTATTGTAAAGCACTCACTAGTTTAATTTACACACTGTCATTTGTGCTTTCCTCTAGCCCATTTTCTTGATTGATCTATTTAAAAAGTATTTCCGGAGACTGTTTGTACAAGCTCATCTGTAATTTCTGGCCACCATCTGTATTTGTCATCCATATTCATTGCTGTAGCTCCTACAAGCCACTTCATTTCTCTCCAACCAAATCACCTTTCATTCTTCACAGTCTATCTATTCAATTTATCAACATGCATATTTTCTTGCCATTCAAGTTGATCTTCCTGAAAACAGAACTTTGGTTTTGTTTTGTTTTGGTGATAACTAGTTCACCACTTTGATTTTTAAAAATTACCGTTTGTCAGATTTAATCACAGTGCTGTCATTGGCTTGTGTGCCCCAGCAACATTTCGTTTTGTTCTGTTTCATTTTTTACTTCACGGATTTTGCCTCCATCTTCAGTTAAGGAATCAAGGCTGAGGTAAATAGTTGACAGACTGAATCAAGAAGAGATCATTAACCAAATTGATTATTTTATGCCTATATGAAAATGTCCGGAGGTATTCCTTTTAAGGCTTAGATTTCTTTCATCCTATTGTTTAATTCTATAATCTGCTCTGATGCCATCAATAGTATGTTCCATTCCTGGCAACAAGGGCAGAATAGGATGCTGAGTATGCAAGAAAAATGGCCTCCATCTGACTTTCCCACCCTGCACTTGGGAATGGGAACTAGGCAGACCGAGCTTCAAGATGGAATTCAGAAAATCTCGATGAAACAGAAGCAAAGCAAGTCAGAAGGGGTCCTGGGCCATGTAGTCTGACCCCTGGTTCCAGCTGGCTCTGCTCATATAACCCCAACATGTGGTTGTCCAATCTTTCCTTGAACACTCTCACTGATGGGGTCTCTACCACCTCCCTTGGAAGCCCGTTCCATAGCCTGGAAATTGAGCCTTGTGGATTCCATCCCTAGGTGTGGGACAGGGAATAGTAGCACTGTGTGTGCATCATATGGGCTGTCCTAAGCCCCCCATCCTAGCTTATCTTATACGTTTAGGTGTAGCAGAGTATGCTGTACCATTGCCAGCACCAACCAAAAGTCTGTGCAAAGGTGGAGAGATCTTCTACTTGTGCTTTGCCTCAGGCAGAGATATGTGAGGAATCTCAAAACGGTATTAATTTTTGACTGAAAGAGTCCATGTTGGCCTTTTGCTTAAACTTTCTTTAGATGCATTGGCCTATCTCCACCACCCTTTTCACTTCTGCCCTTCCTGGGGTAAATTTGAGGGTGCCTGAATGGGGGAAGGGCAAGTTGGTGGAGTTTGCACTGTACATTCAACCATACATTCTTATGGCTTGAAAAAAGTAAAAAAAAGAAAAAGAAAAAGAAAAAAAGTTTGCACACACGCACACGCACACCAATTAGCCTATGTTAATCTGCTTACCAATGCAATGGCCCTTGTATAAGCACCTACCATTTTGTGAATGCAGACTATCAAGGTAATTATCACTGTATATTTTGCATTTCAATTCCCTCCACTCACAACTGTTTAGAAGTCCCTCCAAATATTTATTTATTAAATTTATATCCCACCTTTCTACCCAAGACAGCTGACCAATACAATACCTATTCAAAATGAAATCTTTAAGTAGAATATGACACCAAAGCAAATTAATTGAATTAAAATATGACAATAAAATAAACAAACAGCACACAAAGCATTAAATTCTCCCTCTGCTGCACAATGAGAGGATGCGGATATAATTCCGCCAACCTGAGCATAGTACCTCATGCACCTGATGATGTGGGATGCCTATCAAAGGTTATGACAGCACAAGCATCTTGGCTTTTCTGCTTGTTTTTCAGGCATATCATACATACTGCATGAAGTATGTCTAGAAGATAAAGCCTCTTTTGAGGACAAGTTTGTTTGAGGATGATTGTTCATCCTTCCGTCCAAATGCTACAAGCCATACATGGTGACAGTTTCCTTCTCAAGCACATGAGCGAACACACTTCAATCAATGATTTTGTGTAACTTTGTATTAACATACCTATATAAGAAACCTAGGTAACAAATGGAGTACCAAACTGTGACTTCTGAATTTAATTTAATGTTGAACCAAATAACGTGTGTGCTTTCAATATTAATGCACTCTTGCCTATGTTTTTTCCTGTCACCTCTGCCACTTTCTTCACCTCTGATTCTAATTCAGTCATTTGTTCTGAATGCTTCATAATAGGCTTGATCAAATTTTGGACAGGGTGCATTCTAAATGTGAGATTAATGGTAAAGAGGGAAAGGGGGCAGAGGTATGAGTACAAAGTAGCGCATGTATATTAAGAGTTTAAAACCCAGGGGGAGACTCAAGATTTTTGTTTTTAGATGCTCCAATTGGCCCTTGAGTGCAGGATGCAATGTTATTGTTGTAAAGTGGGAACTTTGGCTGAAGTCACTCACGCATTAAATACAATTTGGTTGTTCAGTACGAAGAAGTGCTCTCACTTGTCTGTCTTTCAGGGCATTCTGCAATTCCTCAGTGAGAAGATTGAAGATAGGTTCCAGTTTGTTATGGCCTTTGGAAAACTTATCTGATGGGCTTCCACCTGTGCTGGTTGGCTTATCCAGCAGTGATAGCGTGGCTTTTTTTGTCATAGAACGCACCGGAACAGCGTTCCGGCACCTTTTTTTGACGGATTTTTTCCAAGTGATTGTGAATTGCCCTCTTGGGCATAGCAGGTCAGCAGCAAAAGTCATTAACATAGTGCCTGTGGGCTGCTTGTGTGTCGGCGCTGATTGTGAGGGTGCTGCTTGGCTTAGGATGCAGCTCGGCTTGGGATTGGTGTGTGTGGTCGCGCTCTGAGTGCTTACTGCCGGCGGCAACCATTATGTTTATGTGTGTGTAGAGTGACTGGCTACATGCAAAAAGTAAATAAGTTCTTTATTTCAAAAAAAGGTTGGTGAAGTGAAAATCTTTTTTAGTGTAAAAGTGTGACCCCAAGACATGAGTTCTGGCACTTTTTTTTTTTTTTTACAAAAAAGCATTGATCAATAGAAATGGTGCACTGGATATCACCTCTCAGCTGTTAGCCAGAAGAAATGTTGCTCACCCTTTCCCTTCAGAGGAGGAAGAGGTGGACTTTATCAGGCTGGTCCACATGATGCCACCTGGACAATACAGATGTTGGTGCAGATCACCATTTAAACTACCCATACTTCCCCCTAGACCACGCCTTGCTCTGATTGGTGCCCTTTCTACCTACCCTGTATCATAGTAAAGTATTAGCCAATTTTGGTTGCATTTGATTTGGCTATTTATTTTATTTATTTAGAAAATTTCTATGCCACCCCATTTGCCAAAGCTTCGGGGCGGCTTACAGATAAATCACTTAAAATACTATAAATTAACAATATAAAACAAGTTAACAGTATAAAATAAGTCGCCCTGGCCAACGAATAAAATAAATAAATGCCATTAACAATTAAAATGACGTTTGAATAAACATCATTTAAACGTTTATTTGACTTCATTTGGTCACAAAATGGCTGGTAGTGCAGATACTCAAGTAGCTTAGGTGACTTTAGAGAGCACCCTGAAGGGAGGCTTGGCCTATCTACACCTCTTACCAGCCAGCTCGGGGGGAGCCGTCCAGGACCCTGGAAAGTTTTGCCCAGTGGATGTTTGCTGGTGTTGGCTGGATGGAGCCATGATGGACACCTTCTCATCTTCACTGTGGGAAGGCAATGAAAGGCTCAGATCCGGTAGGCTGGATCTACTGCCTAGAACCAGGGTGGATTTGCCCTGCATGTCGTCAGTGGCATCTGACCAATAGCCTTGATAAACTCTAAGGCATTGCGGGAAATTAAGAATGCCCTCACAGCTATTTATTTATTTATTTAAAACATTTCTATGCCGCCCCCATCGCAACAAAGCCTCGGGGCGGCTCACAAAGGACACATAAAAACATAAATACATAAATAATAACAATGTAACAATTTTTTTAAAAAATTGTTTAAAAACCTTTGGTGCATTCTTGGCTAAATTTTTTAAAATCCTATTAATCCAAATAATTTAACAATTAAAATAAGTTTTAAATAAAAAGGTCTTAGCCTGGTGCCGAAAAACAAATAATGACGGCGCCAGGTGGACCTCTCTGGGGAGCGCATTCCATAGATGGGGCACCACCACAGAGAAAGCCCTCCTGCAGGTACTTACCCTCCTAATATCATTCACAGAGGGTTCCCGGAGAAGGGCATCTGTTGCTGATCTCAAGGGGCGGGAGGGCATCTGTGGGTGCAAGCGTTCCTTTAGATATCCAGGTCCCAAGCCATTTAGGGCTTTATAGGTCATAACCAACACCTTGAATTGGGCCCATACTTCAATCGGGAGCCAGTGGAGCTGAGGGAGAACTGGGGTTATATGAGAACAACACCCAGTCCCTGTCAGCAACCTGGCAGTTCTATTCTGCACCAATTGAAGTATTTATTTATTTAATTTATTTATTAAAACATTTCTATGCCGCCCCTTGCCAAGGCCTCAGGGCGGCTTACAACAACAAGTACAAACAACAAATACAAACAACAACAACAAGTATCCAGACCGTCTTCAAGGGTAGCCCCACGTAGAGCGCGTTACAGAAATCTAATCGGGAAGTTACCAGCGCGTGTGTCACTGTCGCCAGGCAGTCATTCTCCAGGAAGGGATGCAGCTGATGTATCAGCTGAAGCTGAAGGAAGGCGCTCCTCACCACCACCGTCACCTGAGCTTCTAGAGACAGCTCAGGGTCGAGGAGTACTCCTAAGCTGTGAACCCTGTCCCTCAGAGGGAGTGCAACCCCATTTAGGACGAGGCCCAAGTCCCCCATCCCGAGGCCCGAGCCACCCACCAACAGGACCTCCGTCTTGTCTGGATTGAGCTTCAGTTTATTGGCCCTCATCCAGCCCATTACCTTGGCCAGGCACTAGTTCAGCACAGCCGCTGCCTCACCTGGATTGGTGGAAGACGAGAGGTAGAGCTGGGTATCATCAGCGTACTGATGCTTCTGCAGCCCACACCTCCTGATGACCTCTCCCAGCAGTTTCATGTAGATGTTAAATAGCAAAGGGGACAAATAGGACTCCTGCGGAACTCCATGGCATAACTGCCATGGCACAGAGCCATAGTTCCCCAGCACCACCTTCTGAAATCGGCTGTTGAGATAGGAGCGGAACCATCGCCACGCGGTGCCTCCAACTCCCAATCCTGCTAGCCTATTCAGAAGGATACCATGGTCGATGGTATCGAAAGCTGCTGAGAGGTCCAGGAGAACTAACAGGGACGCACTCCCGCTGTCTTTCTCCCTGCACAGGTCATCGTACAGGGCAACCAAGGCAGATTCAGTGCCATACCTGGGTCTGAAGCCGGACTGAAATGGGTCCAGATAATCAGTTTCATCCAAGAGTGCTTGGAGTTGTCCCGCCACTACCCGTTCTAGCACCTTATCCAGGAATGGGCTATTGGCCACCTGTCTATAATTGGCGGCCACCTCTGGATCCAGGGATGCCTTCTTTAGGACTGGCCGGACTATCGCCTCCTTTAAAGGGGCAGGTGCCCGGCCATCTCTTAAAGAGGCGTTGACCACCTCCAGGATCCAGGTCCCTATCCCGTCCTTGACTTTTTTAAGTAGCCAAGATGGGCATGGGTCTAGTAAGCAAGTGGTAGGACATACTTGACCTATGCTCTAGACGTCTCCCAACCTGCTTCATCGCCCGTAATTCAGGTGTATACCAAGGAGATGAACGGGCTCTGCCAGGTGGGAGAGGACGCTTGGGAGCGATCATGTCAATAGCCCTGGTCATCTCCTCATTCCACAGTTCAACCAGGGCATCGACAGGATCGCCAGCCTTGTCAACTGGAAAATCCCCCAGAGCTTCCAGGAATCCATCAGGATACATCCGGCTCCAGCGGTGGACATGAAGTCCACCCTGCCCCGGTTAGAACTGTCTCGGCATGGAGATTGAAGTCCCCCAGGACCAACATCCTGGGAGTCTTCAGCACCAGGTCCGAGACGATCTCCGTTAGCTCAGGCAGGGAGTCTGTTGGACAGAAGGGTGCATGGTACACCAACAGAATCCCTAATCTGTCTCGGTCGCCCAACACCAAGTGGAGGCACTCCAGCCCCGGCCTCGAGAGGACAGGAAGCCCCATAAGGGAAATAGAAGCTCGATAAACCAGAGCAACCCCCCCCTCCCCTCCAGGCGTGGTTGGTGCTGGACCAGGTACCTGGGCGGGCACAATTGTGAGAGGGAAACATCCCCTCCTCACCCGCCCAGGTCTCTGTAATGCAAGCCAGGTCAGCCCTCTCATCCATGATCAAATCATGGATGCCTTATTTTGGACTGACCTGGCATTAAGCAGCAGCACCGACAGGTCCAGAGGGCAGTTGAAAAGTCTACCTGGAACCCACTGGCTGGGGGAATAACCAGAAAGAGAGACAGGTGTTAACCATCTGTCCCTCCTTCTTCTAGGCTGACCCGTTAGACCCCCAACGCCATAACGCCCATTGCCCATCACCACCCCGATGGCGGCGCCCCTGTGCTCCCCAGGTGACATCATAGTAAAGCACGAGATGCACCAATTAAAACAATCTAAAACCAACAATTAAAACCATTAAAACATCCTACCATCATCCACCATAATCCACCACTAGCCCACAGCTAAAACCAAACCACAGCCAAAGCTTCTGGCCAGCCCAGCCCCCCCGCTCGGCCCCCAAAGGGCTCCCAAACGGTGACCACCCTTAGGCTGTCGCCCTTCAGCCACCGTCCCGAGGCCGCCAGCCCCGGTCGCCACCAGTGCTTTGTGGCCCGCAGTGCCCCTCCCCATGCCCCACCCCGTCCCGGTGCATCTCTCACACATGCCAGGGGAAGCAGGCCGGAGCAGGATCCTGGGCCGGTGGTCCTGGCCTCTGCGGCGGGGCAGCGGCAGCAGCAGGTGGCGGAGCAGCGGCGAGATCCAGGCGACACGGGCTCTGGGCGGCATGGATGGAGGTGGGGCCGTCCGGCACACTGGCGCACATGCACACTGTGGCAGCATGGGGTGGGCATCAGCATGAGTGGCACTATGTGCTGTTAGTGGGCTGAAATAGCTTGCCCATTGCTCACCTGTTATCTATCACCCTATGCATGGCACACCTTCAGCTGAATGGTGAATATGATCTAAGTCACTTTCTCAGCTCACACTGAATACTGGTAAAATGGAACAAGTTTGGAGAGTGAGTGAACTGAATCTGCTTCAGACTTTGGAGTACTTCCCAGAATCTTCTGCAGTATAGAGGAGACTTGTGGAAGATGTGTAGGGGCTTCTTGGGAGAACAATCACCATGAAAAGCATCCCAACATTTGAAGCAATCATGTTTGAAGACAAAGATCCTAATTATTTAAGTGTATTTCCCATACTTTTGCTATTGTATTATCTCTGCCAGACTTTTCCTTTAGGATGCTCATTTGTCTCACACGAAAATAATTTTCCAGTATGAAAAGTAGCTTAGAAAAAGGTAATTTCTGCTGACAACCCCTGACAAAACCTGAATCTAGTAAAGAGCAGATTTAATTTTATGGGTCTAGCTTGGCTAATTCATGGATAATTCACCACAGGTTTAACTGTCCTAGGCAATGTGCTGCTAAATAATTGCAATTGGATTTCCAACTGCTTTCACTTATGCCCATGGGGGGCATTTAATGTACCTAGCATTTTCCCTGGATCGTAATTCAGCTTTGATGACTTCAACAGGAACATTAATGGGTTTTCTTCCTTAAAAAATACAACTTTATTGTGCTTTCAAGATTATGAATGAAGATTCATTGTCAAAGAAACCATTACATTAATATAATATAGGGAAATGAAAGAGAAAGATGAAGGAATACATAGACAGGCTATGAGAGATGCTGAGTGGCTCATATCTGCATTTCTCAGTAATAACTATGTGGGATTTGGCCCCAGCAGAGAGGCTAAGTTTGGGAAAAGGCAATTGGAGACAGTCAAGAGGGCATCAGGTGTTCTGGTCCATGTCTGGTTCGGGAGATTCATCTCGGGTAGGAAATGTGATATAGAACTGGTGAAACAGATAGGCAGGGACAGGCTTTGAGTATAGGCTTCACACCAAATGCCAGTGGGAATGCAAAATCAGCAAGGTCATTGCTGCTTCAGTGTGCATGGTCTTCAACAGGTCCACTGCAAAAGTGCCTACTTAACAGGTCTTAGAATTAATCTTCATACATCTTATGAAGTGGGTTCAAGTGTTAGGACCCAGCCTCTGCTAAGTACGTGTATACATATTTTAGACCAGGAGTGGGCAACTTGGACCCGACCACATGTTTTGGCCTTCAATTGCTATCAGTCCTAACCATGAAGAATGATGGGAGCTGCAGGCCACACCTTCTGAAAGGCCGACCAGTTGCTCATCCTGGCTTTAAACCCAACAAAGCAGCAAGTTCTTTCTTCAAACCTGTATGATGCTATTTTACATAATTGTTCTATATATCACAACAATAGCCCAGGAAGGGGAAAAGAGCCAAAGGGATGGTTGCCCATGGAACTCTGGCTTTCTGTGTTTTAAACTTAAGGGTCCCCCCTTTTATTATGTTATTTTATGGTTTTCAGTTTTTCTTTGAAACTCCCAGAGGGCTTTAGCTGTTGGGCAGTATAGAAATATAAGTTTGCGGTAAATGGATAAATACATGAATCGTGATGCTCAGGCATCAAAGCAGCAAATGCAGTTCAATGTGAGCAAGTGTATAGTAATATAGCATATTAGGGCAAAAAAAAAAAATAACTTCAACTATGAGCTGATGGGATTTGAGCTAGCAGTGACTTTTCAAGAGATGGATCTTGGGGTTGTAGTAGACAGCTCAATGAAAATGTCAACCCAGTGCACAGGTGCTGTGAAAAATGGCAAACTTCATGTTAGGCACAATTAGGAAAGGTACTGAAAATAGAACTGCCAAGATCATATTCCCCTTACACAAATAATTGGTGCGACCACACTAAGAATATTGTGTACAGATCTGGTTGCTGCAGCTGAAAAGGAATGTTATTGAGCTGGAAAAAGGGAAGAGAAAGGCAATGAAATTGATGAAGGGGTTGGAGCATTTCCCCTGTAAGGAGTGGCTACTGGGATGGTTGAGCTTAGAAGAAAGGTGAGTAAGGGGAGTCATGATAGAAGTCTTTAAAATTAGGCATGGTGGCTAGAAAAATGGAAATAGAGACTTTTCTTTCTTCCCTATAATACTAAAACCCAGCACCATCCCTTGAAGCTGATTGGTGGGAGATTTAGGACTGATTATAGGAAGTACTTCACACAATGTGTAGTTAAACTATGGAATTCACTGCCGCAGAAAATAATGATGGCCACTGATTAGGATGGCTTTAAAAGGGGACTGTACAATTCTGTGGTGATGGAGGCCATCAGTGGTTGCTAGCCCTGCTGGTTTTGTGCTGCCTCCGTTATCAGAGGAGGTACCAGTTGAGGAGGAGGTTGGACAGGTGGAGATCTCGTACCCACCCTGCCTGGGGAATTCTGTAGATAGCTGGTTTGCCGCGCTGTAAGTGGAGCGCTGGACTAGATGACCACTGCTTTTCCTAAGATCCTGTTTTCAATGGTCAGGGCTGACAATGAACCAACAGGGAGCAACTTCCATGCAGAAGGACCAAGATTTCTGTATCAGCCTTAAATTTATGCACTGTGGTGCATATAATCAATGCTGTAGTTTGCATATTGCATGCATTATTCTAACCTCTTCCATTCGTGATAGTGAGAAAGAAAAGAAGTAAGAGAAAAGAAGGTATGAGGGAAAGTAACCTCCCCCATCCAATTACTTCTGCTTACTATTGTTCAAGCTCTATTCCATGTTTCTTTTTCAGCTCACAAATTTCAAACCTTTCGGCCTGAAGGGCTAGTGCTGCATCTGTTAAAAAGAAGAAGCAAGGAACAAGTAAACAAACCATGGAAAACTGAGAGGTTTCAGTCACTGCATTCTGCACTAAATCCTGATCTAGAGGTTATCAACAAGCACTTTATAGCCATTATCAGCAGGTAAGACTCCATAACTCAAGACAGTGTTTGTTTCTACCAGATGCAACACAGTCACACCAAGGGAGAGAAGGCTGCCTCCACCCGACACCAGGCTGTTTTATACTGCTCCCTTCTCCCTGCTCTCTGTCATTGGCTGCCCCCTGCACAGACTGGGAAAGTTGCGATGTCAGAACTTGGGCAGATGTAGCTGCTGCAGCCAACGGCAAGGGAGAGTCTGACCGCTGCTGTTTTTGACAGCAGACCCAGCTTCATCCTGAAATGTCTAATACTGAAATGTCCACATACTGAACCTGAAATTCACAGGTCAGGAAGAACAGACTCTCTTAAAAGCACTGAAAAAGCAGAATCCTTTTGAGCCTGTAAACAGATATTCTGGTACAAAGAAACATAAAAAGCCTACAAGTTATGAATCAAGGGGGGAAATAAATAATCTTATATTAATGTGAAATGATGTATTTGGAGAATGCCTGTTGCTGCTGCTGGTGGTGATGGTTTTAAAGGTATCTTTCCCTAAAGCTGTATTCTGATACCTTGTGCAATGTGAAAAGTCAAGTTAAACTGTAATAGATGCCTTCTTTTCCAAGTGCTTTTTGGAAGATCATCATGTGTAAATCACACCAGCTATCTTCCTGTCTGAAATCCATTTTATGCTGTCCATATTAAAAAATGTAGTAAATATTATTACACTGCACCTTTCCTGGGGGATGGACTCACAAGAGCAAGAGAAACACGCACACACACACACACCTGCAAATTCATATGTATCTGTACTGCAGAGACTTGCATTCCCTTCATGCTCCTAATCTGTTCGAAGGGAATATGTGCGTCCTTATGTTATTGTAGGTTTGCCTCCCTAATGACACTGTTTTTTCCCTTCAGCAAACACTGATAACCATGATGTGGGCTGCCTTAGACACTGATAAGATAAGTGTGATGTGGGCCGCAGTTAGTTCTCTTCAAGATAACACTCCTGAACTTCATTGCAGCACTAGATAGCAGCCGCCCCCTACCCCATGACCACGAGACACTGCTTACAGTGGTCCAAGATATCATGGACAGTCAGGCTTGCATTGCATTTTCTCCCCTTTAAGAAAATAACTTCAGCTTCTCTCAGCTGTGGTTCATATGACTAAATATAGCATAGGAATAAGAAGTCCAGATGTGGCCCACAGCAATGCCTGACTATTTTCACCCATCTACCTCATAAAAACCCTGATGCTGGGAACGATTGATGGCAAAAGGAGAAGGGAGAGCTGAGAACGAGGTGGCTGGATGGAGCCACTGGGGCGGTGGGTGTGGGCTTGGGTGGACTCCGGGGGATGGCGGAGGACAGGAGAGCCTGGAAGAATGTAATCCATGGGGTCGTGATGGGTCAGGTACGACTTTGTGACTAACAACAACAATCATCTCATAAAAAATGAATAGTTGCAGACCTTATTCATTACTGCCAGATTTCCATGTTACATTTACCTTTCTGTAAATATATCTTTTGTGGATAACAGCCCACCAGGTTAGATCTTCAGTACAATACTGAGAACCCTACCAAGGCTTTGAAGCATTACTGAACCAAAGGCATAACATGCATGTGTGATGTGCCTGTGGAAATAAAGGCATAGACTCCTAACAGAATAAGTTTTTCTGGATTGCGTCCTGGTTTTGAAGGTTCTGATGAGAAGATGATGGTCTACACAGAGAATCGGTTCCTTGATCCAACTGTCTCAGGATTGTCTAGCCACTGGGTTCCAGTGGCTTTCCATGGTTTCAGGCAGGGATCTTTTCCAGCTCTACCTGGAGATGCTGAGGACTGAATAAAGGACATTCTGCATGAAAAGCATTTGCTTCCACCACCCAAGATGGCTGCTCGGTTTCTTTCTGAATGTCTCTAGTGTAGGAGAGTCTATGGCCTCTCTGGGCAGCTGGTCCCACTGCTGTATTGCTCTGATCATGAGGAAGCCTTTCCTGATGTCCAGCCTGAATCTGGGTTGCCACAACTTGAATTGATTATTCCGTGTCCTACACTCTGGCATTAGCAAGAAGAGATCTTGACCTTCCTCTTTCTGACAGCCTTTCTGGTACTTATAGAGGGATATCATGTCCCCCCTCAGTCTTCTCTTCTCAAGGCTGAAGGTGCCCAGTTCCCTCAGTCTCTCCTCACAGGGCAGTGTTTCCAAACCCTGGATCATCTTTGTCACCCTCCGCTGGACCCTTTCTAATTTACCTGCATCTTTCTTAAATCTTGGTGCCCAGAACTGGACACAGTATTCCAGAAGTGAGGTAGGATGGGTGATATTGGATGGCATTCCAATTCTTTTCCTGCGAGCCAATTTCTCTCTGTATGGGCATTATGACATCTGGTCTATCCTAACCACCCTGCTTCCCCTTTCCTTCCATTTTGGGTGCAGATGCCAGGAATGAAAAACAAAGCAAAAGTCAGGATCTAATTAGAGGCTTCCAAGAATTGCAGAGGACAACTAGTAGAACTGTGAAGTTAATTCAAGGATATCAGTGGAAGAAAAATATCCCTTTCAACACTTGGATAGCCTGCAATTGAGGAGAGTTACCAGTTTGGTCAAGAACATTTTTGTAGGAGGCCAAGATTGCAAAGAAAATCCCACATCACTTTCAACCTAATATAATACAAAGGCTATGGTGGAAAAGGGCTTATGATTATACTTTGAGTTTTCATCTACTTCCCCCACCAAACTTCATGTCTTCTTGCAAAAAGTGACAACTTGTAAAAAAAAGTGACAGGTTAAAAGATCAAGACTTTTTAACCTGACAGTAAAAGATATCTGTCTGACTTTATGTCTAGCTAAAATGAATTCTACATTACCTTTAAGGTTGGAACCAACTCAAGGTGGCACACCAATTAAAACACCCTCAAATTGGATACAATAAAAAACCCAGTATATTCAATGAAGATTCATTTCCACTAAAAATCAATGAAAACAAATCTTTATAATAAAAAAGCCCAGTTTTATGGGAAGGTTAGTAAAATTAGGTGGGTCATAATATCTTTCCTAAAAACATACAAAGAAAGGGCCTAATGATCCCAACTATGGAAGCTGATTCCAGAAATGTGGGTCACCTTGGAGAAGGCTTCTTACCACATCAGTGGGGAAGTGGGAAATGCCTCTATTGATGATGTCAGAGTGCTGTGTGAGCTCACCATGGGATCCATATAAGTTTTTGTTCAAACAGATGAGCCAAGATTAAAGAAAAGTTTCTTTAAAAAACAATAATAGCAAAGTGAAAGGAAAAACAGGATACATTTAGGATTGATTGATTGATTTGATTTCTATCTCCCTTCAACAAAAATCTACAGAAATTCATGGACATCAATGTTTCAGATCTGCAATGCCCAGTCATATCACATGTTATGTTAAAGCAGTTGCGTAGTGTCCAATTTTGTATATTTTCCTATCCAATCATGATTTTTCTGTTTACATCTCATTCCCCCGGTTTAGTTGTAGGACTTGTGGGGACGGGAGTCCAGCTGGAACCAGTGAAGACTTAAGAAAAAGCCCCATCACTGTGGGTGGAAAGAGCAGGAGAGGCAGAATGTCCCAGCCAATGTCAGCCACTCATGCAAACGCTGGATGATCTCCATGCAAGTGTGCACAGAACTGCAGCATCAGTTTCCACACCCTTCCTAGCATTGGGAAATGCTCGAACACACACACACCAGACCCCATAACAGTATTCTGTTTTGTATCTGACAAAAAAAATTGTAAAGTAAATATTACAAGTTACAAAGACATGCATCAGTTCTTTCAGTCCATAGTCATGACATCTATTGATATAGTATATTCAATAGATAAATATTCTAGAGTCAAAAGAAGAAACAAATGGAACAATAGATCATACATATAAATATGGTTCACATTCTAAGGAGCATTCTGTAATCCAGCTTCATTGCACTTTGGAGTAATAAGATCAATGAATGCAGCATATAAATAATTTTGAAATGTGCATGTGTTCACCCAGTAATTTTCATATTTCTCATATAATCTAGTCTAACCTTTTCTGATTCAATAGGAAGATGGAGGCACTTTGCTAATAAAATATGAGGGTTCCTTCTGGTAAATTTACTTTCCCTTCCCATTCGGCTTCTATTAATTAAGCACACACTGTGGCAAGTACTGTGCAGCCAGGTAATATGAACTTTAAGCATAGTTTAAACATTGACAATTTGAATAAATGGCATTTTATAATTATTGCACAGATATCCTTTAATTAAGTGCCATACCAAGTGATAGCACTGAATTCTTTTGAGAGAAAATGACACTGTTTTTTATTAGCAGTATTTGCATAAAGCACATTTTTCCAAACATGTTTGCAACTTTGCATCTATAATGTGATGAATATGTAATCTCACGGTGTCTACAAAAACTACTTATACGTAAAGAAGGCAAATAAGATGTCTCATAGATACTTGGTCTTCATGAAGCTAGTGGTGTTGGCATAACAGCTAGACAGTGGTGCTAACAATGGTTTTGGCATGCTTAGCAAAGCTGGGGCACACCGGCTTTGCTTCACCAGGGCCACTGCAGGCTGGGAAGCCCACGGAGATGCAGATACCTTATAGCCAGGGGGTTGTGCAACAATTACCAGTGCCAGTTGCAAATGATGGCTGCAGACGCACAATCAAAAGTGGCCCCCACAGGCCACAGTTCCAATCCGGGAGCTATGGCAGCTCCCACCAGATCGTTTGTTCTCCAGACTCCTGTGATAAAGGAAGGGTTTGAAAGACTGTGAAGTCTGACAGGATGTCAGGGTTGTGTTGCAGATGGCTGAATGGCATAGCAGATTTGTGAACTGTGTCATTATTTATTTAGAATTTATGCTCCCAGCCTGTCCTATCTCCATGGCTTTGGCACATTATGCCTTAAGCATCAGATCCTTGTAAAATTAGTCTAAGAACTCCAAAACGCCATCAAAAACCATTCAAAGTAAAATGTCTTTGTTAGGGAGAGCTGGGTTGGAAGGCTTTCAATTGTAGAAAATCCATATAAATCCGCAAGTGTATTCTGATTTTCTGTTGCACCCAGACCACACTGCTCTTTATTTCTTCCCACTGTATTGTCATTAGGGCACAGTAATACATGGTGCAAACAGGCCTGACCTTCATTTTACCCCTGCTCAGTATCAGGCTGCTGTACAATTTCACTGACAAGGGCTGATGAATGTGCATATATTCAACCAAGTCTGATGCTGAGTTTCTTTAGCTAGAGTTATTCAGCCGTGTTCTCTGGAATCCATCTTACTTCATATGTTAAGAAGTTCTTCTTTTTAAATAGCTAAGAATGCCTGCCTCTTACTCTGGATCCTCTGCAGCATGGAAGACCGAGGTGCACAAGCATCTGGACCCCCACAAACACAGAGGTTCAAGCAGGCTGATTGCAGTAATGCTCAACTCTAGCAGTGGGGCAGGAGAAGGGAGGATCTCCCTCTGGGCTCTGGGCTATGGAGGGAGGATCTCTGGGGGAAAGAGAAAGCTGGGGGGCAGCTCAGTGCTGTGGGGAGGCAAAGGCAGCTGAAAGGGGCATGGTTAATGCCATGGGTGGATGTAAGATATGATCTGCCTGTCCATTATATCATCTTGGGCAAGTTTAAATGTTTCAGGAGGCACTTTAACTGCTTACCTTGCTATGGTTTGTATATTTCACCAATAAAGGTAATTCTTTGGTTAACGTAATTTCATATAGATCACTAATTTCTTTCGAATAGTCTGTATATCATTAGATCTCACTCCATGGTATTGCCATGATCTTCTCAGCTAAGCTGCAGAACAGCATGTGCTAACCCTCCTCAGAGTCGGGTGGGCAGAGACTGGTTATTTTAGTTACTTATTTATTTAAAACATTTCTATGTTTTACTGGCAGAGCAGTGACTCAGTGCAACTTTTTTCTGCAAAGGGCCATTTAGCCAACATACATGAGCTTTCCAGCTCCTCCTACTTCTCTGCAATTGCATTTGTGTGTGACGCAAGATCACATTTTCAACACAGTGGAAACGGCACTGTATTCCTCAGCATGTGCCCCGACCATCCCAAATGTAATTTGCACAGATGCCATAACTGTGCTCCGTGTTACAGGGAAAGGCTCTCCCTTTTGGTGAGTACCTGCTCTCCCACTAACAATGCATTAATATAGAAAGCAGGGGTGTATCTATTCATCCCAGAAGTCTGGTCACTGCATCTGTTAAATGTGTGATTGTGTGTGAGAGCAAAGTATAAGGGGTTTGAGTCTTCTCTCCCACCCTAGAAAGGAGTCAAACTTCAGCAGCATACACAGTGTCTTCATACCAGGTGTATCCCCTGCTGCCATCATATAAAAAATAAAAGACACAAAAGTGAATCTCCCTTTTCTTTACAGTTTTGCATATTTGTCTCCACTTGCATTCACAGTTACCAAGGCAGAGTGGAATAATTACTGTGCATTTACTGAGCAGGCTGCTGCTGGAAAGGATGTGGAAGAGATGCTGAAAACTAACAGAAATAATACAACTGCAAAGTCAGCAGCTTCTTCCTCGGCATCACTTAGAAAGTACGCATGCACAAAAGCATTAGCTTGGGGTTGGTAATATTGCCAAATAGGTTGCTTTCCTTTGTTTCCTTGATTAGCTTGTGGGATGTAGCTATGCTTACTTAAGACCCAAGAAGGTCAAGGCAAGCAGAATCTTGAGATGGTACAATAACTGCACCACAGGATCTGTTCTTTCAAAAATGCAAGAGAAGCATGATGCTAAAATGAAAAGAAAGGGAAAGGAAATTGGAGGGCAGGATTTCAAGCATTTCCTTTTCACTGTATATAAAAAGGTAAGTGTGTGTGTCAGGGGGAGACGCTGGAGTTAAAGCATGGGGTGCAAGTGCCTGCATGGAAGACAATGGCAAACAATAGAACAAAGATGAACACCAAGTCCCCAAAGGATGATACGTAGGAGGGAAGAGAGGATTTCATCAGCAGCACAGCCCTATCCTCCCGCACAAGCAGCGGAGGAAGACTTTATATCACAATCCCAGGGTAATGCATTCCATAACAGCAAATTCCATTGATTATGTTTTCAGCCACAGAGTGATGAGGACACCCTGCATTTCTTCCTTACCGCTTCCGAATATGAGAAGAACCCTGCTGGGTCAGACCAAGGGCCTCTCTAGTCCAGCACTCGGTTCATGCAGCAGCCAATCGGCTCCCTGTGAAAACCCGCAGGAGTGCGTGAGTGTAACCCCCTCTTTCCACCAAGTTTCCCAGAAACTGGTGTGCACAGGCAGGCCACCTCTGATGCTGGAGAAAGCCTAGAACCAGCCAGGGCTACTAGCCACTGATCGCCTTCTCTTCCATGGATTTGGCCGATCCCCTTTTAAAGCCATCCAAGCGGCTGGCCATCTTGGCCTGCTTACTGCCTCCCCTCTTAGCCCATATGTTGCTATATCCCATGGGATATGCACAAAGACTTATTTTATGCCTCTATACTGCCCAATAGCTTAAGCTTTCTGGGTCGTTAAAGACAATTAAAATACAACACTTTTAATAAACTTTAAAGTGCACAACTTCAGTATAAAAATGAACATGAAAAAAAGGTAGGTGCAGTACTAGGGTTAGGACAAAACTCACCGGAATCCCTTCCTCTAGGATGCATGGATTTCGTCTCGTGCATGGCCCAGTCCTGCAAAAAAGCCAAATTGAGATGAAACCTGTGAACGCTCGTGGGAGAAAGGTTGCACAACTGGCCGCCTTCTGTGTCGGGTGCAGCAGCACAGAGTCTGCTGCAGAAGGCAAGGGATGCTGCCTGCGCACTGTTTCATGGGGTTCCGTCTCTGGGGAGGCCTGTGCAAACAACAAAAGCAGCGGCATGTGGCATGGAAGCGGTAAGGAAGAAGGACGCTGCTCGCCCAGGGCATGGACTTTGTTCCTGGTGAGCGCCCCGTGCATGCTGGCCATGCGCTCTGGGAACTCGGACTCAAGGCCGCAACAAAGCTGCAAAGGAGTCTGGGCTGCAAAGGCCAGGAAACCCATTGGATTCCCAGCCTCAGCGTGGAGTTCTCCCCATCTCTATGCAGTACCAAGGTTTAAAATATAGAGACAGACTGAAAACAACAGAAACTGCCAGACAAAAATTCCCAAGGGAAAAGTGACAGGGGCAACAAGGTCTGGTTATAGCCGGCCAAAGGCAATGTGCTGCCGGGGGCAGAATTCCCCACCCACCATCACTATGGCCAGCACCTTAAACAGGCTTGCTGGGCCATACAGACCCCATCCATTGGCCTGTATGGTTCCCGTCTTCGTCTACTCACCTTTATGGTTCGACCTAAAACGGGTTCCTTAAGCTTGTTGCACAACAAGACTAGCCTGAATCATGAGACTGCGGTCTTGTCACAGACTTCTCTTTTCACCATTTCACCACTGGTTCTTCTGAGGCTTTAAAAGTACTTTTTCGGCCAGAGGTGATCCCAGTTGCAAAACTTGTACCTTTTTAGGAATGTTTCTAAAAGTCAACTATGACCTGCATAAGGAAGTGGCCACAGTTCAGCATTTTCCACTGAATGCAAACTTTGTCTGTGGGTGAGGCTCATGATTACAGAAAAGGGCTAACCGATTGGTTTTCTGTTAGGGAGTCTTAAGGGATTTATTCAGTCCACATTTTTTAATTGAACCAATCTAATTCACACTTCCCGGTCAAATATGCAGATTGGAATGTAATCATGCTTTAGTTTTCACACCTCTCTGAATCTAACAAGATAGCTTTTGGCTGGAAAAGTATACCAAATGCATATTAAAATGCATATTTAGGGTGGAATGCTTACGTAAGTGTAAAAAAAGTGTCTTGTGGAAAAAAATGCAAGATTTAGGGCTTTTTAAAAATGCTGCTTGATTCAGAAATAGGAAAGAACATATTAATGAAGGTATATGTGTGAAAATAACAAATGCAAGAAATAAACTGACCCCTCCCTATGTCCGTAAGTAAATGGTTAAGGAACGCTGTACATAACACCTGGAATTATCAAACTATTACATGCTAGTACACGAATATTCAGCAATTGTGCTGAATTGCAGGTGAATTTTTGTTGATCCATGCTGTTGTATTTGGTTCATTGCCTTTTTTCTCTCCTGTCTCAGTCTTGCATTTTTGTCTCTGGCTTGCAGCATCATCTTCTCATGATATTTTTTTCCAGCAATAAGAATCCATGTGGTGACTTTGCCTTGTAATTCTTGAGTTTCAGATCTTCCAAAAAATGCTCCAGGAGGTCAGACTTATTTTTCACCAAGTATTAAACTAGATAGCCCCCCAACAAATAAGAAGTCCATTTTAAAATATGCTGAAAAGTAAATCTGACCATCTTTTGATGCTCTTACAGGCTACACAAGGATGGCCAAGGAAGGGCACAAAGTGAATGTTGTTGTGCCGTTGGTTGATACTGGTTGGTGCAGCCTGATGAATACTTTTGTGCATACAAGAGCTGCACCTCAAGTGACCCCAGTGAAAGCATCCTGGAATGATACAGATCCCAGGTCTTCCCCTTGTCCCTTGGTTTGCCTCCTATCAATTCACCAAAGGGATAGTTTATGAATTCTGCTTATGGAAGAATTCCAGCTCAGGGATGGCTTAAGTGCTGGTGTGCCCCACATTTCTCAGCCAACACTGTGGAATAGTAGCCAAAGAGATGACATTTAGAGGTTTAAGCGAATATATGCTTGATTGTTCTGCTCTGTTTTTGAAATTTTGGCCCTCTATCTTTGCCTTATCTCCCTCCCCGCCATTGTAATGTGTCTCCCAAGAACTTCTGGAAAACAGAATACAGCTCTCTGGCTGAAAGAACGTTACTGCAGCTATGTAGGGTGGAATCATAGGCATCTGCATCACTCACACACATACTTCTTTTGGTCAGATTTTTAGAAGTTTCTCCAAAATTGTTTTTAGCTTCTACAGAGCACAGAAAATGTGAAACTTGTTTCCCTGCATTCAGTGACCTTAGAGAGACACACAGCTGGGAAAGGTTGCATGGAAACCTTGAACTTTAATATTAATAATAGCTCAGGCTGAACGTTCCTTAGAAAATATGTTATCTGTTGATTCTGCAGGGCACCGCACAGTAAAGACTATTATGCCAGGAGTCGATGATGTTCTGTTGACAGGAGATATCAGAACCCAGCCGTCAGTCCTAACGGCTCCTGTCAGCTACATGGCAGAATGGCCATCTTTCCATCAGAGTTCAGGCAGTGACCTACAAGCTTGTAGCCTGAGATTATGATCCCCTGTTTGATCACAAAGCAGCGTTCCTCAAGCCACAAGCAACTAACACAGCAGCTGACATCACAGAGGCTTACTTCTGGATTTGTTGCTACAGGCAACAGGTCAAAAATGATCAAATCCATGTCTGAGGACAGAGAAATGGAGCGGGAGAATGTATTTGAGAGAGTTGTGCAGGCGTTTTCTTTAAAAATGTTCCATCCACCTTCCTTAGGAGCTGTTTGGCTTCTTAAATCTCCTCATGAGCCATTTTGATGAGTACAACAGGATCATAAAGGTGTCGAATTTGTTCTGGGAATGTAAGCACAGCGCCAGAAGTTACATATTGGGATGAAGCAGCTCCTGCACTTCACCTGTTTTTCTCACTAAAAACACTGGCACTTTGGCAAAGTTCAGTATATTCATTGTTCAAGAGCTGGCTGGAAACGAGCATATTAACAATTTTGTAGGCTGTGCTGCTGAGTACAAGATTACCGAGTACATCCATGTTATTGTTCTTCTCACCAGGTTCAGCAACCAGGTAGTAGTGTGTGTGCCACTTTGCTCCTGGAAAGTCAAATTATGCACAGCAAGGATCATGTTGAGCAAGAACACCCGGCTTAAATGGAGAAAATTCACATGAAATGACCATTTTGGTTAAACACGGAGCCTTCCAAAGCTCTTTTGCTGGTCTGTCATTTTGCCCCGACCCAGGCATCCCTGAATATAACAGCATGTATGTAAACTCCTATTTCCCCCTACCATACAGAGCATTTCTGGGACACCAAGAAAAGAGTGTGGAAAACTCACACTGCCAAACAGGTGGGGAGGATAGAATATCCCAGTATCTCCCAGTAGGACTAGGAAAGAATTATGTTGGAAATCCTGGAGATCTGCTGCCAGTTCCTGTCACCAGCACAAGGCTAGGTAGACTAATGGGAATAAGGCAGCTTCATATGCTTTTTATATATGGAGAAAAGTCTGAGCTGCACTTCCTGAAAGGGAAATCTCAGTGTTGGATGAGTGAGAAACTCTCTCTCTAACGTAGAATAAAAAATTCCACTTGTAGGAGACAGCTCCTGTATGCAAATCTCCTCAGAATATGCAGTCTTAGAATATATAGCTTTCTCTCATTTCCCATCCTCTTCTGCAACATGAAGATAAAAAGAGCTACTTTGTTATTTCTTTGTGAGCAAATTCTGTGCATGCTTCTTTGGGAGTAATGTGGCTTGATTTGAAACAAACATAGGATTACTCTGATCATTGCAAATGCATATAATTTTCCACTGCCGTAATAGCTTTTTAGCAGACAAGTAGTATATAAATGTCAATAATAAATATAGTGATAATAAATGTTTTGTGCCATCAAGTCCAAAATGTCCTCTCCATGACATCCCTGCTTAGCTGTTATTTATACCTCAGTTCTGTTGAAATCAATGTTATTTGGGAAAACATATGACCCTCCTCTTGTGACCTTCCAAGGAGGATGTTGCTGGCACTCCTTAAAGGACTGTGTCGACAGCATCCTTCTCAAAAGCCTCTTCAGTTTCTTCAGGACATACCTATGAATGACGGTTGCCAGCAGCTTTTATCTGTGACCACAAGATGTTGACGACTGCTTTATAAAATGATTTTTGCCCCCTGGGCATAGGAACCCTTGTGGAATTGGATCTTCATGAATTCAAGTAAGAATTGGACAGATCTACACCTCCTGAACTAACGTGCAGATTGGAAGTGAGTTGTTCATAGGCTTTTGTCTTTCTGGAATGTTGGAGCCCAATTCTTGGTTTTAAAAAAGGAAGCAAACATTTAAAAATGTATTTTGTGAGAAGATGAATTAGAATGCATATTTAGATATGCATTTGAATACATATTTCATGCAGACATTACAAGGTGCAGATTGATTCAGGAGTGGGATGAAAAGGACATAAGGGTGAACATGCGAGATGACATGCATAGGAATAAATGTGACTGCAAATAGACGGATTTATCCATCTCTGCTAGGAATGGCTCAGCATTCATCACACTACATTTTAAAGTGCTGGGTCTAACACTGCTTGATTCATGCTGCATTCTTCAAGCTGAGATTCCTTCCCAGTTTGGAATTTCTCCCTAGAGAGCCTTGATGGAAAGGAAAATGGGATCAAAGAGTGAATAAAGGGAAGGGGAGGTAAGAGGGAAACAAGAAAAATGAAAAAGCAATAGAAAAGAGTGCTCTCTTAAAGGTGAGTTGGAAATAATTTTAACTAAAATAAAAGGGCATGAAAGCAATAAAATGGTGCTCAGGATCCATTTGCTGTGTCTTCCTTAATAAGAAGCAAGTACAAAACTATGGTAGCTACTTCCAGATGATTTCTTCACACACTGCTTCAGCCTTGTATGTAACAGAAGTGCAGAGCAAGGTTATCTTCATGAGATGCACAGTGCTGTGGAGAGTAACTAATTGACATGCTTGACATGTCGGTAGGAGCTGTACCAAAGTGACAACTGTGCAAGTCAAAGTGACAACTGTGCAACTGCGCTAAGACCAAAACAAAATGAAGTAAAAGAAAAGAAAAGAATAAACCAACCAAGCGAAAGCTTTCTGGGATTTTTTCCCAAGCATGGCAACTTCTTTGTTGTGGTTACTCCTATGGGCTAACCTAGGAATTGCTTGAAAGGACATTGTGCCCGCATGAAAGCAGGCAGCAGTAAAACAGGTCTGGGGAGTGTGTCACCCTCCTGGGGTTCCTCAGCTTGCAAGTCCCATGAGCCCTGCATAGTCAATGGACAGGGATGAAGGGTGTTGTAGTCCAACAACATCTAGAGGCCACATGTTCCTCAATCTTGCATTAAGGATTCACCACCTCAGGAAAATTCTTAAGCACTTTATAAAGTGCTTAATTTATAAATGCTATGACCAAGTGGCTTCCAAAGCATTTGGCTTGACCAGATCATTTACCTGAAAAATTACCCAGGGCAGTAACATAAATATTGTCTGAAGATTCTTTTTCCAGAAAATGCTGCCTTTCACCAGATGCCCAGGTTGTTTCATTTTTTTCAGGGAATGGGACATTTCCTTTTTCTTTCAGAAAAACAAATGAACAAATCCAAATAAGTTGGCAATAGATTTCCTCTGTGGATCCAGCAGAATGCTCATGCAAATAATACGTTCTGCATGCAAATGATTGCTGCCTTTAAATCCAGATGAATGAAAGTACACAATCATTAATATGATTGCCTCTATCTGTTATCCCACATTCCTGTTGAAAAGGTGATATTTAATAGAACTGGTTTGAACAGCAGACAGATGTAGCATTTAAATGTTGCAATGTATTCCTCAATTTTATGGAAAAGTGTGCCAGACACCCTTCAGTGAACTGGCCAAATTACTCAATACCATGAAATCTTCCAACACAAATATTCAACCCATTCTAGGTAAGATGACTTGCAATTAAATACCAGTGAATGCTATTTAAATGTAAAGGGTTCCCTGCCTTCTGCTCCAAAAAGATTGACATATGTGTCTAATAGTTTCCAAAGCCTGTGTAATTGGATTCCTACCCCTTCGCTTTCCAAGTCACAATCCATTACATGTCAACGTTTTAATTTGTGCATTTCATTCATGCTCCCTTGTTTTCAAAAGATGGCACATTACTGGGAAGCCAAAGCCAATGCAGTGTGGACCCCAATTTAGATAAGTTTCAAAGGGAAGTAGGCAAATTCATGGAGATAAAACTATTGTGGTGGCTACACAAAATGTGTGGCGTGCCCCTGAACAGCTGTTGTTGAGGAGTAACACCAGGAGAAGATTGTCCTTGTGGACTGACTGGGGGCATCTGTCTACTGTGGCTGACAGAATGCTGGAGTAGATGGACCTTTGGACTGATCCAGTGGGTTTCTGTGGGTTTTAGTTGCTGCTCTTGCTTGGCTTGTGCCTTCCTCTTCTCCTCACAGGCCTGGAAACTCAAAAGGGTTCAACACAGGCAGGGAGTCATATGCATGCCTGTACTTTACGTTGCTCCCCCTGCAATGGGTCCCATGCAACAAGCCATTTTTGTCAAGGCAGTGCAGGCCTTCCTCCATCCAGGAAAGGAAAGGAAAGGAAAGGAAAGGAAAGGAAAGGAAAGGAAAGGAAAGGGCCAAGGGCCAAGGGGAAGGCTAGCAGCATTGTGAGGGAATTCTTCATTCTAGCACATGTGGATGCCTTGCCATAGGGAGACGACATCTACAGGGAGCCATTTGATGTCGCCTCAGTGTCCTGGGAAAATGGTTCCGATCTGTTTTCTATAATGTGTTTATAGATTCAAGGGATACATTTGCAGTTAAAATAAAGCCAGGTCATGGGAAAAATATTTTCAACATTTTCCAGTAGGACCTGCTTAATGTTAGAGATGCCCATAAGCTGCCAAACTCAGAGGGCTCTGGGCATCCAATGAAGAATGGGAGGACTGATTGAGGGAACCTTCACTTTCACCACTCCTTTTTTCCTGCTAGAGGGCCATTTTCAGGGATGTGGTTGTACCATTTTAGAGGTGGAGGGGAGGAGGCTTCTGGATGCCTTTATCCTGGCCAGCCCCATCTCCCCCAGTTCTCACCCTCCCGAATTCCACCGTTTGGGAATTGGACTACTGAGAGTACTTTCCTGATCTCGAAGAGTTACTTCCACATTGGCTGGGAAGAAGCAGAGAAGTGGGATTGCAGCTCTGATTCCCAAATCCAAGGTCAGGGTGCTGCCTCAGGGCTGGGATTTCCAGACAATCTTTGTTGTGGTTATGTGCCATCCAGTTGTACCCAACTTACAGTGGCCCCATCAATGAAAGCCTTCCAGAATGTCCTGTCCATGACAGCCCCCTTCAGCTCTTTCAAGTTCAAGGAGAGAGAGGGTTAGGGAGCCCCGTTTATTCTGGAAAAAGAAGAGATAAGCCTGTTCTCTCTGCACAGTTTTATATACATAATTCCACAAGGCACATGGATGCCTGCAATGTCATTTGGCCAACTAGGATATGGAAAAGAGGACCTCTGTCTGAGCTTCAGGACATATTGGCTTGATGAATGACTGACTCCTAAGTTGCATTCATAATTCTTTAAATTCATGTCTCATTGCTCGTAACTAACACATAATTGTATTTGTTAAATTTTAATTAACAATATTGTTAAAATTCACCCAGTTATCTCTGAAGAAGTTTCTTTTGGTTTGTGGTTGGTTACACACACACACACACACACACACAGAGAGAGAGAGAGAGAGAGAGAGAGAGAGAGAGAGAGAGAGAGAGAGAGGTGTATCCATCAGGTTCATGAATACGAATGCTACTTGTTTTGTTCCCAAAATTAAGCCATCCATTTTAAGAAACAGTTTGGTTATGACTGAGAATTACATTAGGAAGGAAAATGGAACTGAACAAAAAAGTCATCCTTTACCCATGTCAGCCAATAAAAAATGGCAGCCCAATCTGCTCTGTCTGACGGTATATGAAGTTCCACAATTAGAGAAGGAGGCTACTGATAGAAAAAGATGCTGTTTATTAAAGGGAAGCATTATCACTTTATTATTGCTTTCAGAATGAATAGTAGCTGTGCAACTTTCAGGGCACAATCTCTATAAATGATGAAGGATGCTCTGGAACAGATATAATAAATGGCTAGTTGTGTTTTACGGTGGAAGGATATGCAGCAGGACAAGCCTTGTGGAAATATTGCCATGCAGTGGAGCAGTAAATACTGGACTGCATGCCTTCCCAATTCATCCTTCATCGTCCTTAATTGCGGAGTCGTTTCGTATTACAGGGCTGCAGATCTGCCCTATGGCTGGGGCACTTCCCTTTCTATTTTTACACCATGCGCAAAAGGCTGTTCCTTCTTGTATGGTGTCTTCTATTGCCATGACATTTTGCCTGGAAGATGCCTTGGGTGAGGAATAAGGCTGACCGCTCTTCAGAGAAAATGCATGAAAGTTTGCTTGCAGCAGTTTAAAACTTACAAGCAGGGGGCACTTCTGGCACATGAGGGAAGCGCAGGGGAAGCTGAGACTCAGGAGTGTAGAAGCAGGAGAACCTGGAGCAGCTCTCCATGGATGGAGCTGTCTGTGCTTTTAATTTGGGGTTACAGCTCCTCTTTGCTGATATATCTGTTTGTTGTGTCTACCTTCTTCGGCAGGATCAATATGTCAGTTCATGGCGTAAAGCCTTTAGCAGTAAATTACAACTTAGACTCCACAGTAAATTTTCTACTCACAAAATGCCCCTAACAGGCAAAATCTAGTATTAAATGCCAGATTAGGGATATGGACAAACTGCTCTATGGTCCGCAGGTGGGAAATCTTATTCTCCTCTCCACCTAGGCTTTTATTAAGACCTTCCAAAGGGTCACACTAAATTAGCCAGAGAATGTAACTATCCCAAAATACTGTTTGATTCTTTTCAGGGCTGGGTTTACCTCTCCACTTTGCTTCTGTATCAGATGACCATTTCTCAGGTACACCTTTTAATGGATGTTTTTTCCCTAGTGAGATGGCTCTATAGAACCATTACCCATGTCTTTTTCTATGTAATTCCTATAAAGATGACCAGGATAGGTTCTCCTACTTACTGAACTACCTAGGTAGGATTTTCAAAAAGTAACTAGTTTGCTTCCTAGCAAATGAGAAACGTAACAACAAAAATAGCATTCAGATTTATTTGGCTACAAAGGCATATAAAAGAATTCTCTCTGCTTATATTCAGTTTGTCTTCTGTAGTTTATATGTACACACATGCACCCCACATATTTTATTTTTTATATTCCACATTACTATCCTTTCTATTTTAGTTCACATATCTTAATCTATTCCATCATATATCATAGTCTGTGTATTTCAATTTAATGTATTACATTTTCATCTTGGTGATTCTCAAGTACTTTACTATGCATTTACTCCTTTTCAGTCCATGCCAAATGGAATTGCCTTTGGTGTTTCTTTGCTCCTTGAATAGATTTGTATATACCTTGAACAGGTATAAGAAACCTTGAGGGATAGGCTGAGTTTCCCAACAGGGGTGCTACTAATTACTGAAAAGATCTGGGGTTCAGGCCCACAGGGCAAAACACACACAAAGAAAGCACATGTGTGCTAATGCTAATTTACATATGCTCTAAAGTCTCTCTCTTTCTCCCTCCCTCCCCAAACTTCAGGTGTGATCATAGGAGGCTCCCTCTGCTGGCTGTGCTGATGATTCAGTTTCCGATTTTGAAGATGAGGCTATTTCTGAAATGTCCCACACTCCAGCTGTGGTTCAAGGTCCCCAGATCCAGTGAGAGGTGGCAGTGGGGGAGATTAGTTCAAGGGCAGGTGGGGAAACCAGTTAACCCACTCGTGGAATCGTTGAGGAATCACAGGCTGAGGGAGAGGTATTGAACTAGAAAGTTTATCAATGGAGAAGCTCCTTTCTGAAGTGGTAGACTTGCCGTCATCACCAAAGAGAAGCCCAGTTAGGTGCAGAATGGTAGAAAGGGTTCAACACTTTACTTTGTGTGTGCTCAGAGACTCAAATGTAAGAATAAAAATCAATAAGCAAAGAAACGCTGGGGAGGCTGATATTGCTGGGAGGGGGAAACTTGGATCATAACATTGTGTATCTCTGAAGGACTCTTTCTCTTAAGAGCACTTCTTTGTAAAAATGGGGTGTGGACAGGAGAAAGGAAGGCACTCAATTTCAGTGGGGTGTGGGGAGGGGGAGGGAAAAAGCAACTCGGGAAGAAATATACAAGGGGATGAATGGCAGCAGAATGTAAAGCACTTGCGGGAAAAGCCAGCTAAACCAGAGGGATCTGATGCAGTGGGGATCACCTGGGCCCCTGGACCTTTCGTAAAAAAAAAGAAGAATGGGGATGGGGCAGGTGGCTTCAGAGCTGTGGAACTCCAAATGAAAGGTTTAGGGCTTCATCCTCGGTGGAGCACCCCTTTGTACTGCCTCTGGTCCTCAAGTCCTTCTCCCAATTCTCCTGTAGTTCTGCATTACCCACCCCCCACCCGAGATAGAAGGTCACAAGGGCAATCAGGAGCTACATGCACCAAGGGGTTGTTCTCATTAGCTTTCAGCCTCTGTGTTTCAGCATGTGCAAGGCAGCCCCTGCTGAGGGCCAAACTAAATGTTGGTGTAAGCACCCATAGCTAGGGGGTTTGCTTATTTACTTGGAATATGTACAGTTCCAATATGGACATGAACAATGGTGATACAAGACGGTGGGTTCCAGGATTGCTGCTCCCCTCTGGATCCCAGCTGACGTACTTATGCCATGTCTAGAACCAAAATACTCAGGGAGGCTGAGAGTACTGAGAACACTGGCTTGTAGCTTATTCACAAAAAAGCATTGCCATCCAAGAACGACAGAAAAATGTCACCATATGGTGACTTTTTCCTCTCACAACTCATCACATCATCTCAGCCTCAGACACCACTGATCTTTAGCAAAAATCTCTGTTGCTCTGATTCCACTCATTGTGCAAGGTCACCTCTGTCAGAAGGCAAGGGTAGAATTACTTGCTTGCAAGATCTGTGCATAACAATAAGTTAACTTGAGACACAAGTTGAAAGAAATAATTTGATAAGTAAAAATAATTTTGAAGATATTTGGAGACCATTTACTGAATATGTTTAAATAAAGGGAAAGGGGTATGTGCCACCACAAAATTCAATGCAGTTTTGGAAGGAGAGTGGAAGTGGAGCAACCTGAATGAATAAACCATTTTACGCTAAGTAAAATATATCTGTTGGTCTTGGTGGAAGGTAGCATTATTATTATTGTATTGCTTAGTTATGATCATCTTTATTCATTTTATTATTTATATTGTGTAAACTATAAGTTTTGTTTTTAAAAAATATATAAACAAACATTTAAAAAGAGCAAGATCTCTGCATCAAACAACAGCAGCAGCAGAATGATCTTTGTGAGTAGAAAGAAAGCAACTTGGAGATAATGCCAGACTTCAAGATTTCTGCCCAGTGTCTTCCTTTTCCACAGCAAGAAACTTTTGACTTGGGCTCCTTTTCGAACCCACATGGATCTTCCGCCACACACATTTTTGAACAGTAGTATTCCAGGAGGAAATGTACCAACCTGCATGCTGGAAACAGAACTGGGCTTGATCTCCATAGCCTCACAGGCTTCTTCAGTAAAATCCTGACGGTGGCAGCTGTAAAAATCACATGTACTGACCTTCTGCATGATTTGCTCAAATATCTGCAATATGCATGGAAAGGTATTTTTAATCTAGCATAACAAGTATGTAGAAATTACATTTCCTGATGGATTTCTAATTATCTCTTCCACCCGCATCCCAACCTCATGTTCTTCACGTCACGGCATATTCAGTTGCTTTTCACAGTCACCAGTTTAGCCACAAGATTCAGCTCTGTTCCCAGATGCTTTCCTCTCCCCATTGCCAGCCACTTGCATCTTGAGCTCAGTATTCTGAAGCATGGATGAATATGTCAGCAGGATTTTGCTGGTTGTAATTAAGTGTGGGGCGGGCATGGCCATGGTGCAGAGGACAGCTTCCTTCCCATTTACATTTGCTTTGTGAAAATGCAAGAGCTGTTCACTTGTGCAAGGACAGTTTTCTGTGATGTCTGCCTTTCTGCATTTGCACCCCAGTGAGAATCTGGAGAGCTTCCTTTAAAAAAAAGAGAGAGAAAGGCAAATTTCAATTTCACTCTGGATGGTGCAAGCTGCCATACAAACAATAAGCAAGCTTTGTTTTTGTTTTTTTGAATTATGAATGAAACTCTTCACAGATTTGACAAAGGCTAATTTTTCAGATATCCTGGAACAAGTGTGTTGTAAGACCATTCACTTGTACTCATAAACAGAACAGTTATTTGGAAGTGGAGACCAGCCAGTCTCTCCTCCCATCTAGAATTCCCTGCCAAATACCTAAACTAAATTGTGCTTGTGTGCAGATAGATAAGCCAGGTCCATTCCTATGAACAGATTGTTTTATTTCTTGCAACGCTATGTTAATTGACAAATTATAAGGCTCTTATTCAGGAATAGACAAATCTGTCAATTTTGGTTTCAATTTCTCATTTTTCCAGTCATGTTTGTTTCATCTCAAATGTTGAGATTTTTTCCAATGTCTCCTGACTTTTGGAATCTTCCAGTCTTAACTTTGGTTCAGGATATCCCAAACTTTAGGAATTCTTTTTAAAAAATCAAAAATACGGTATGTATTTTTGTGCACATTTCCCTAAAACAGCTATTTTTGCCTGTAGTTGCTCCATTATAACACACTTTCATTATTGTCATTAATATATGCATTTTTCTGTGACTCTTTCCACAATACATGAAATTGCGTACATAGTTTTGGTTGAAGGCCTACAGTGCAAAATCTGAGAAAGAATAATTGACCTTTGGTTTGTGTCTGGGTTCAAAAATCTGAAATTAGGGACATACACATTAACATGTGGACCAAATAATTTTCTCCCTGTCCTTAATCCCATGTTGTTGATGGTTGTCTTATTATAGGACATGCTACCTGCAATGGGGTACTATTGCTTAGTAGCTGCAAGATCCAAGAAGAGAACTAGATAGAAACCCAAGTATTAACTTAGGTAACAAAACTTTTTCAAAACTGGGACTGAGAGGTGAAAGTCCATTGGAAGGAGGTTTGTTTTTCAGTAAGCATTTCCACTATACTGAATCACTACAAAATACCATCTGGAATTTAGTAAGCCTGGCAGGACTCCACAGAAAGGAGAAGCCTATATTAGAGCCACGTTCGATTAATAGCTATAATTAAAGCATCAAATAGAGTATTAGGCAGGATTTAAAAAGGACATTCTTAGTACCTTGTAATTAAAAATGCACATTAGGTTCGCCTTAATATGCTATGTGCATCTGACCACATATTTGCCCAGCATTACTATCTCATAGAACATTCCACGGTAAAGTGTTTCCTTCCTTCCATTTTACTCACATGGCGAATGGTTCCTTGATAAGACTGGTGCATCCCAATGACTAAGAGAGAACCTCCATTTGTTGGCCACCTTGCTTACTTCCCCTGCATCTCCATGGGATTTTGTGTCCCTTTCATTTGCTGCTGCTCCATGGAGAGGCCAAACAGGACATGCTGCCCATTCCCATCTCTCCCTCTCTTATGCTGGCCTGGGAACAATGCATGCCCATCTCCTGCCTTTTAATGAGTCAATGATTCAAAGCATTTTTGCCCTGAATGGATCATTCAGGTTTCCCCAGGCATAGTCAAGTGAAGTGCCCTTGCCTAGAGGCAGGGACAGTCCTCACAAGGACTTGTTAACACATCTCAATATTTATTGTACCTTTCGCATCAAATCATATAGGGGAAATGCAAATTGATTTCAGATTTAATCCAAACAGCTCAATTCCGATGCAGCTAAAGTTCAACCTGAGGAGAGATCTAGAACCCAACTCATGTGGGATATCATCAAGTAGGTTCATAGGAAGAGAGCTCCGCAGCAACGGGCAGGAACGGCATTTGTCCTGTCCACTGCCTTGAACAGAGGAAGGCAATTTCACCTGCAGCCTCTTGGTAGAGATGGAAAGTGAGTGGCCCTCTCACATGTGGTCAGATACAGCAGCCAGTGGTGGTGAAACTCAAGTTTAGCATGTCAATAGTTCAGTACAGATGGGTGAACTTATGATGCTTCAACTAAATGAAGTTCTCCAAGTTCTTTCTTAAAGCTCCCTTAGCCTTGTATGAATTCCTGAGCACAAGAGTCTCTTTCACCCATCCCAATTAGGGGAAAATTTTCCCTCAGAGATTAAAGCATGAAAGTATGCATTTCCATACACGTTTAGGAAACTGCAAATGTGTCCTGCAGTCTTGTGTTCATATTTGAGGCTGTGAGCAGGGAATATTTGCATAATTTGCAAACAGGCATGGAATTCTCATATGGCTCAGATTAGGGCCTGAGTAGGAATGTTGGGTGTATCTCAAAATTGGCAGCTTGGAGTACCTGATTAGCTTCCTTCAAGCTGTAGTAATCTTGATGAATTAGAGTAATTGGACTTAGCTGGCCCATCCATTGGTTTGACATTGCTGGCAGTTCAATACAGGTTGTGGGGAGTTAAGCAGTGGTTGCCCTGTTGAGCATCTCTTTATGATGATGGGGAAATTATACAACTGACATCTCACTCCCAAGAGGTATGAGAAGTTATGAAAGTGGAACTACCCAGGTCCTACCACATCTAAGGCCTGACCAGACTAGTTGGTTGTCTCCTCAGGACACCCTTGAAGTGACCAGCCCGAGCACAGATGAGTGAGCAGACCTTTCAGATACATGGAGTCAGTATGGAGCTCATAAAATCACAGAACAGCAGAGTGAGAGGGCCTACAAGGTCAGTGAGTCCAACTCCCTGCTTGATGCAGGACTCCTATTAGGCTGTTGAGTTGCCCATGGCAGGCAGGCCGTGGGTCTCACATAAGTCCAGTTTCTGTCCTGAGGGAAAGTTAGCCTCTTTGCTCATTGTAGATCTTTGTAACTTAATGCAACTCTTTCCCATTGACCCTGTGCACTGTCTTCATTCTGTTAAGGCGCGGAAAAGAAATATGGGATGACAGAAGTAGGCAGGAAGATAAGGGGCCACAGCAAGCAAGAAGCTGAAGCTGTTGCAAAAGTATATGCAGCTGACTGGAGCCACAGTGTTTCAAATATAACAATGGGAGACAGATGAGTAAAAGCTTTTCATGTACATGTTTTTCAAATGTAAGAAAGCTGTCGAATACATTTTTGGGGTCTTCAGTTTATATTGAAAGCTCAGAAATATATGAACTGAGACTGCAGATTTGAGTCTGTGTTCGATCTAAATTAGATAAACTCCTGATAAACAATGAATGGAAACAAATTTTGCCTGTGTGCTAAGTAATTCATAACCATGCGGCTTCATGCCAGGCTTCCTAAGGTAGACAGAAATTAGATCTCGAGATGCCTGGGGCTTCAACTCCCATCATTATTGGCCAGGGTCTCTGAGAGATGAAGTCCAGAACACCGGCAGACATACCTCCTGCCCCTAGGACAGCATGTGTTTGGCACATGCTCATCACATGCAACCTTTGTGATCCATAGAAACCTTCCTTTCTGCTGTCCTCACTGGAAAAACTATAAAAACAGGATCCTATCCAATCCAAATACAGAAGGTTGGGCTCTACAGGGCACAGCGCCTCAGGACAAAGGTTTTTCCTGGAAAAAAAATCTAATGTATAGATGGATCTAGTCTAATTTTCCCACAGTCTCATTCTAAAAGAAAACAAAGAGTAGCAATCTATTAAATTTAGGTCAGTAGATGAAACTTAAGCAGTTAAACGGGATTCCTGGATCTTTTCCAAAATAGCTAACCATTCTCAGATAAATTCAGCCAAGCTGAAAAGTAGTGGCACCTTGACTGCCACCTTTCTAACACCAGTTAAGTATCTTCTCAGTTTTTAAATCAAATAAGTGCTGGCAAATGACTACAGCACTGACAGCAGATAAGTACTCTAAATCTTTTCTCATCTTGGTAGCAGAGCTCATGGTGATGGGGGCAATCATATCTGCAAATTCATACCTTCTCTTTTGACAAAGGACTGTGGGATGTGACAACTCATGGCATGATTCACAGATGCAGCCACAAGATGAGGTGAGAAGGATCTTTGAAATGAACTAAACATGAACTGCGGGATGAGATGCATTTTGGGATTAAATGCATGTATTTGATCCCATGAATTGGAACCATTGAATTGAAAGCCATTTCACAAGGGTAGTGCTGGGCTGGCAAACCTTTGGACCCAGAATCAGTTGAAGTAGAATTGGAGTAAGATGTTTGACTGGCCAGTCCTACTCAGCATCCTCACTGGTTTCTTCTGCACTAAATGCAGTACCAAGAACATCTTTTTAGGTATCCCCACATTTAATGCATTGCATTTATTCAAGTGAGAGGTCGCCAGAGTATAGATAACTGTATCCAGGCTATCTCTGTTCAGGTCAGGTTGCATCTGCTATGCCAACCAAAGCCAAGGAAAATCATCTCATGCAAGCAAGGCCAAGAGATGGATCTATGAGCACCACAGACTGCAAAACTGTTCCTTCTGGTCAATCTTCTAGACCAGATTGAGTGCCACCTAACTGGACAGATAAACCACCTTTGAAGAGAACCTCCATCTTCCCTGGATTGAATCTCACTTTATTGGCCCTTACTTACCACATTACCAAGTCCAAGCATCAGTTCAGGATAGCCTCTGCCTCACTGGCAGTGAGAAGGATAAATGGATGACTGGGCTATTTATGTCGATTCATTTAATCCTTTCCACAATTTAACCTGTTACATTCCTAACTCCCTGCAATAAAAATTAAACAGATTATCACTACAGAGCTACGAAATGGCAAGGTCAGGTTATGAACTGACTTGGTATAATCTTCTGGCACATTGCTATGACTTCAGGCAGGTGAACAGAAAGCTTCTGTATGTAATGGAGCACCAGGTTTGGGTAGGACAGAATCTGAGAAGGATCAGTGGAGCTGAATTTGCTTTGCCAGAAGCAGCCTGCCTCTTTATACCAGCTGCAGAGTGGAAGCACAAGATGGATTGTGCTGCCCCGACTCCGCTCTCCTTCTCCTCTCCACCATGAGGCCATCCCTTCCCTTTCTCAGTGCATAAATCAGGAACAGATAAAGAGTTTTTCCTACAAGTGGGAAATCTTCCAATACTCCACTCCCAAGAATATCTCAAGCCAGATCCCAACCCACTATTTTGGAAGCATGCACCAATCCTTTCCATGCATACGTGGGCTGTCCAACTGATCTGTAGATATGGAACACATCTATGCATGCTCAGGAAGGCATCCTGAATGGGCCTGTTTGTTCATCTGAAATGAATACCCCTTGTGAGGAGAAGTCGGTTTCTTCCTTTTTACTTAAAAGAATGGTTTGCTTACCACATCAGCACCCACACACTCACACCCACACCCAGCCACACAAAGAGATGCCTAGAACAAAGTCCATTGCAGCCAACTGGCTAGTGAAGGAACAGGCCTATTAAAGGGCCCTCTGGTTGAGTTTCATTTGATGCTGCTGAAACTCCTTCTGAGATGTGGCTGATCAGACCTAGTCACTCATAGCCTGACTGCAAGCACATTCCAGCAAATAGGCATTTTACTGACAGTGTGAGGCCTGGATCAGTGTCTCAGAGGGAGGCATGCTGCCAGCGAGTGTATATGATTTCTGGATTAGACCAAGGAGGAGGATGTTAGGGAGGTTGATATAAACCTTTGCGGTGGTGGTTTTACCAGGACATGCAGGTCATTTTGATGGAAATATCTAAATGGACACCTCCTGATCGGGTCTTTTAAGATTTCAGAGCTACAAATGTCCAACTGAACAGTACAGAGAGAAGATTTTTCTTCTTTTCCCCAACTTGATGAGAAGTTAAATATGCAAATAGTTCTATTAAATGTGGAGCAATCATACTAACCTGCTTGTTTTAAAGTTTCACACAAAAATGTTATCATGTAATTAACAGTTCTACTGTTGGATGGCAATAGTGAAACAAATGGACTCAAGTAATAGTTTTCATATGTATAGCTTAGGGCCATGTACAGAAATATCTGAAAAGCTTTGGCTAGTGGGTGGTAAAAACTAAATAAAACTAAAAAGCAAAAAACTAAACTGAATGAAACCTGGATGAAACTCTGTGATGCATGGGCAGTGTGATCCCATGAGGTTGCTCAAAACCGTCCAAATTCAGAAGTTACAGGTATCCTTCAGAGGGCAGAAGGAACAGTAGGGAAAGCTTGCTTCTATGCTTCTTCAGCCCTCACAGACCTGGCCACTTTTGGCCATCTGAGGGTGTTTTCCTGTAGCATGAGAAATGGTGGCTGAGACCTTACTGGGATACTGTGTATGTTGGCAATGTCTGCCTCCTCCCCTCTTTGCCCCCTTGGAATGTCCAGAAAAATCCACCTCTAAGTTGCTCCTGTGACCTCAAGGCGCATCTGACATGGGTCTTTCCATGCCAGTTGCAAGGGTGGAGAGAGGATACTCCCAGTTTAGAGTATCTGGCCTCCAAGCAAGTGTTTGAGCTCACAGCTGGAACTCCAAAGAATCCTACAGCAATCTATATTCTGTCGAGCTGCCACAGACAACACCCAAAATAAATCAGCTAACATGGAAAGTTGGTCCATCAAAATGGTTGATGCCTCAAGTCCTACTCACGTGCATGCAGCTGTTAGTTCAACTGATTTCTGTGGCAAGTGTTTCCAAGCAAACGCACTTGGGATCAAAGTCTTAGTTCAATTAATTCAATTGCCTTAACTCCAAGTACTAAAAAGTAATTTGGCTGTGGAGAAGGTCATTCTTCTAGCAGGCAATAGAGCAGCAACTTATGCATTAAGAGAGAGAGAGAGAGAGAGAGAGAGAGAGAGAGAGAGAGAGAGAGAGAGAGAGAGAGAGGAAATGCACCACTAAAATACAGGACAAAAGCAGATATAGATTTGCATAAAAATTCATCTACTGATATATTCCTACTGATGTATACTCTGAAATAATTATTATATTAGAAATAGAAACAAAAACAGAAATATATTACATCTCAAGGTAGTGGGGGAAGTCTTCTCACTCTTTGTAAACAGAAAAACTGCAAATTAAGGAGTGACTGAATGGGTCATTTGTATAAGTTTCCTCCAATTTCTGCACATGTCCTCACTTACACCACCTTCCTACCTAGGCTAAAGTGAAGCTGATTCAACAAACATGAGTCATGTGCTTGCTAATTTACAAATATTTGTGGTGCACATAGACTTGTTTACGGAGCGCCGAATGGAACATGTTTGAATGTTTATGAGCACAAGCAAAATTCTCATGCATCCCTATTGCCCCTCTGCTAGACACCTAATTCAAATTAGACAAATAAATCAACAGCGGATGTTTGCAGTCTCCATATAATATTTCTTCCACTGATGCTGGGGCTGAAGAAATAGAATGCTTAAGATTCATACGGATGTTTCTTTCCAAGACATAAGCTTCTGATAAAGCTGAACAACTTCCACTGCATTCACAGGTGTATTGTACTGAAATAACATCCATTGTTGTCAATTGAATGATATAAAAGCCCCATTCATCAAGAGCACTTCCACATGCTGATTCCCCACTGTATCTGCCAGAATGCACCATGTGTGGGAGCATGTCTAGATGTTTACACGCAAATCCACCCAGCCAGCTCCAACGGACGCAGAAACCTGGGCGGGGGAAAAGGAGGAAGTGAGAGGCATTGTTGCCCCCTTTCAGCTGCTCCTTTGCATGAAGTTCTGCCACCCCCTCTCAAGCGGAACTCAGTGGGACTACTTCTGAGTAGGCATGCACAGGACTGCCCTGTCATCAGTCTGCAGGCAGAGGGAAATGCATCCAAATCTTTCCCATCTTTTAAGGACACTGACTTTGTCTTATAGCATACCTTTCTTTTCAAGTTCCTCAGAAAATATATGTGCAAGGTATTCAAGACCCTTCCCTGTCTTCTTACCCTCAAAGGGCTCATTTTAGCATATCCCCCTTCCTTAAATATTCCTTTCAATTAGGTAGCTCACTTAATCTTAAGCAACTGTGATTGCCCTCAGTGGGGTAAAAGAACCATCCCCTGGCAGCATGATGTGTGGGCCAATAAAAAGGTTCCTTGCGTTGAAAGCAATCATACACTGAGTTAAGTTTTCAACCTATCACGCCATTCTTTCTTTGCAAACTGCGTAAGCTAAAATTATGCTCCCAGAGTGGGGTCTTCATGTGCTTTTTATGATGAATGCCTTGCAAATCCCATTAAAAATGTTCTATTTCAACAAAGTGTGTAGGAGGAGTCTTTCATTCTTCTATTTTCATTTTTAAAATCTTCACATTTTTAAGAATTAATGCTGTTTGCATAGTTTAGTGCACCCAAGTGCATGTACATACAAAAACTTGTCATGCAGATTGCCAGAATTACAGACCACGGAGGTTTGGGAATTGATCAAGATCAGTTTAGTGCTTTTCAAATCAAAGGCCATGACAGGGCACTTAGCCTTGTGTGTCCAACCTGTGTTTGTTTGTTTGTTTTATCTTCAGCCCTTCTTCTTACAAAGAACTCCAATCAGGTTACATCATTCTTTGACTTATGCTTTCAATTTATCTCCACAACCACCCTGTGAGGAAGGTTGGGCTGAGAATCTGTGACTGGCCCAAAGTCACCCATGGCTGAGCAGGGACTGGAACCCAGATCACCTGAGTCCCAGATGCACTCTCTTAACCACTGCCCCACACTGGCTCTTTATGCTGACATACCTCTACACAAGCCATTTTTCAAGGGCAGTGTTTGGAATGGATGCCTACAGCCAAATCAATATGTCAGGGGCGGGGGAGAATCACCCAGAGTCCCACTGCTTCTTGAACATCATTGCCCTCCTCTGCTTGTCCATTTATAATGATGCTGTGACACCAGATGGCTCCTGTGGCAAGTGGAAGACCCTGCCAGCATCTAGCTTTTAGACCAGGGTGGGAACTCCTGGCTCTCAACCCAGCATCCAAGGCTCAATGACGATGGGAACTGTAGTCCAGCATCTGGAGGGTCACACAATCCCAATCCCTATTCTAGATTTAGCAGTTCTGTATTCTCTTTGCTCCTGGCCTACAGTCCCAACATCCTTTGCCTGTCCACTTCCTTTCCAGTAAATCCTGCTTTATGCCTTTATGCAGTTTTACCCTCCACCCTTTTCTCTTTGGCTCCCGTTTGTTCTACTGCCTTGCCCCACCACTCAGTTTTCTCAAATCCTCGTTTTTCAGGGCCCTATCTACTTTGCTCTTCTTGCCTGGCTTTTGTCCAAACTTCTTAACCCCCTAATCTTCATCATCTGCAATAGTTCACAACATCTCCTGTTCTTCTTCTTGCCTCAGCTCTCTGTCTTTTCTAACAACATTCCCCACCTACATTTCTTTTCACTTTCTGAAGTTCCCCGTTGCTTATTCTGTACCCTTTTTACCAGCCATCCTACTGGGCCTCCTCTGCTGCTTAGCTTCCATATTCCCTGTGAACGTATCCCATTTCTGCCCTATAAAGCAATAGCCATCACTAAAGCCTCTCTCTCTCTCTCTCTCTCTCTCTCTCTCTCTCTCTCTCTGTGTGTGTGTGTGTGTGTGTGTGTGTGTGTGAGATATCCCAAATCACAAACTTTTTTTTTCTTTCGCAAATCCGGACATCAACATATCAAAAGCTTATTTCACAAGAAGATGAAATGATGGTGACCATTATCATCAACACCAGCTCAGCCAATCAGTGTCAGAGGCTTTAGTGCCATAAGCACAGTACAATGTGGCTTGCCCAAAGCACATCTTCGGTACCCACCTCATTCACTGGGTTGCCAGGCTGCATAGCTTCTTCATGGACACTGCTTCAGGGCAGAACATATACAGGAAGAGAAACAAGTTAAGGTGAAATCCTATGCATGAGTAGACAGAAAGAAACCTACAATTTCCAGCATGCTCCAAATCGTACGGCTGTCTAGAGGAATCCTGGGAGCTGTAGGACTTTTTTTCTGTCTCAACATGCATAGGATTGTGTCCTGAAAGGACTACAGTTTGTTTAGTACAGAGCTGTATGCCTCAAATGCAAACTGATTGCATTTATACACATGGCCATTTTGTGCATAGTTTATATACAACAAACGCATAATCTGGAATAAGTCAGCAAGTCAGCAAAAAAGCAGATTTTTACATGTATTTTCTACCAGTTTTCATCCCTGTGTCAGTCACCTTAACTTTTTTAGATTTTACACATTTAGATTCTACAGTATTCGGAATAATGGCCATTTGTTGCTGGCTTTTGTGTACTGCCTTGCACAAGGCACCTTTATCTAGTGCTACATCTCCAAAAAGCTGCAGTGGCACAAACAGAGAACTGTGCCATTGTAGCCAAACCATAAACTTGCACTTGGGGCCTATGGAACAGTTTCAGTGGAATAGTTAGGGATGATCCATTTACCCAGATTTGCTTTTTTCTACATTTGCATTTTTTTAAAAAAATATCTCTACTTGCCCCCCCCAAAGGTGAAGAAATTTGTCAATATTTTCAAATATTTATCAGTAAGATTTGTCCTGCTCAGATTTAATAGGTACAGCTACTTCCAGGAGAGAGAGAACCATGGTGTACCTGCTTGCCGTAGAAGTGTTAAAGATGAAGAGCCATAAGCTGTCCTGAGACATTCTGTAGGGGGTGGGATAGAAAAGCTTTTAATAAATAAATAAATAAATAAATAAATAAATAAATAAATAGCCTGTCATGAGGGGGAAGGAAGGGAGGGAGGAAGTAGTCCTAATTCAGCACAAATATGGATGAATAAACAAGGATTCAAACCCAGACTTTCAAGAGCAAAACTCTCAAAGCCTGACTGAATTAACCTGTCAGTTTTGTTTTGCCCTAAAGTAGATTACCTGTTTAATCTCTCCACGCCAAATATGAATTAATTTGCAAGTTCTGCTAAATTATTATAAAATAATTATCAGAAACTTAATTCCCTCTCATCCCTAAACAGAGGTGGTATTGAAAAAAGTGGAATGTTTCAGCAGCAGCTTTCATAGTGGAGACATCTTAGGGAGTGGGTATGCATTTCCTTGTTGTATCAGAAAGACTACACTGAAGAGAGAAGTCTAAGCTAAAAAGGGACCATTTTCCTAAATGCATCAGTGAAGCAAACCTGTCATCTTCACAAAACTGGAAGGACAAACTGAGCCTTGAAAATTATTCCCCTTTTAAACTGGAACAATTTATCAGATTAGATTAAAATATGTGCATAAGGATGTTCTATGGTACCTTCTGGCTTTTTTCTTTAGAATCTCTGCTAGAAGGCTGGCGGAAGAAACATTTCCAAGTTATTATTCAGCATCATTAAGTTAAGTCAGTTTCCCAGGAGCCATGAAATTAAACCAACTTTCTGAATTCAGCATGTCCCAATTAAAGAGATCTATTTTGCAAGAAAGAACCTCAGGCAATGAAATGCATGGTTCCCAACACTGGAGCATCCCTCCTTTCTAAAGTGCAGGGAATAAAGGGTTTCCTCCACCCCCTTATGGAGTAATAGTGAAAAGTGCCAGGTCAGAACTTTTGAATTCAGCAGAAGACAGAAACATCAGCTTCCTAGATTTGCTTCCCTCGCTATTCTTGGAGGATGCACTCTGTTCCCCTGATAAGGAGACCACGAACTGGTGCTGGAAGTGACTTCAGATCCCACATAGACCAGCGAAGAGGCTACCTGCTTGAACCTGGTTACAGATGTGCCAAACTGTGCATGGCAAAATGCACACATGCCTCTTTCAGTCCAGGAGAGCTGTCTGACACCTGCACAAGCTGATCAGCATGCAAACAGCAGTACCAAGCCAGGCCAAGCTGCCAGGTTAGCTGGAAACCTTTGCATTTACAATTTGCTGTTAGTGCATAGTGGCATCTAATGAGTTTTAGGGATGCAGGAGCATCCTGCTGCTGACCCCTAAAAGGGATCAAGCCTTTGCAAGCATTCCAATCAAACGTTCACAAAGGCTTGAGCGTTTTGCAGGCAGGGGATATGAATGCTTGCAAAAAGCTTGGAAAGTGCTTGCAAAGCAGCCTTTGCCACTGCCTTTCCTTGATCTGACTCAGGGCCCAGAAATTTACCTCAGGGCAAAGGAAGGGGAGGTGGAAGTGGGTGTTCCTCAGGCCATGGCAGATTTTTCTTCTTCTCACTGCCTGCTGCAACCAGCAGCCCTCTGAACCTCTTCTCAGATCTGGCGGATCAGGCCTAACCAAGGGCTGTTTCCTGGGAGGCCTGCTGGGGCCACTACGCAGAATGGTGAAAACAAAGCAGAGAAATTGTGAAGAGGGCCAAAGAGACCTTCTGGACAGTGCGAATGGTCATTCATCTGGCAAATATGCTTCAATGAAACCATTAATAAGTGCAAAAACAAAATCCTAACGGTTCGTGCATACTGCTAGGGAATTTGCTGGCAGTGAATGCAAGTCAGAAGCATGTGCTTATCCCATGTTTATCATACAGGGACATGTGGAAGAGAGCAGAAACCAGCTGAAACCCTTTCCAAATGCAGATGTGGAAGTCTTCATGGATGTGTTTGGGAATCTCTACTGCATCCCTCACCTTGAGTCACCTATTTGTAGAATGGGAGCACAGCGATCTGCAAATTCTTTAAATTTATGGTTCCTCTCACACATATATGGGACATTTTAAACATATGTAAAACTGATATACTATTACTTGAATGGGCAACTCCTATGAGTTGAACTCCTTTATCCTCTGCCCTGCTGCTGACAGGAGGGGATGGAGAAGGCAAGATCCATGCCTGAGCTGCTCCGCCATCTTCACAGATCTACCAGTGAGGGTGGAAGAAGTTATTCACAGCCTCTTCTGCCCCCCAGACACTGTTCAGGGGATAGCGCAAAGCTCTCGAAATGTACAGAACATCTCATGCATATCTAGCAGGATTTCAAGGATGTATAAAGGTAATAAGCTCTTATGGTAACAGACAAACAGATAAATAGTCTGCCTCCGTATTGAGTCATCTGCAGCTTTTTGTTAACATAAGCTTCTTATGAGGCTCTGTTTCTCAATGTGGTTTGGTAAGTGATACAGAAAGAACTGGCTAAAATTTGTGGTCTGCCCAAACGAAGAGTTTAGGGTTTAATTAGGCCTTTTGTGCAACGAAGGTTCTTCATCAATGCACTGAGGTTACCACCGTGTGAGTGTCTAGACAACAGAGAGCTTACACAGAGTCTGCCTATGATAGCAAACACAAAACCTCATCCTCACCACATCAGCTCCTTGAGCAAAGCCTCTCTTTCTCTCCTGGTCCAAATGTCCTTGAAATAAAAGAAATACACGCGCTATCACCCCTGAGAAACTGCTGGAGAATTTCTCTCCCATTTGGTGGTATTACCAGCTAGTTCCTCTGTTCACACACAAAGAGGAGAACATCAAGATGCCATTGGTATACAGCTCTATGCTTCATTGTGTATTTACATGTGCATTTATTTGACTTATCTGCGCTGCTACCATATAAAGACTACAGTTATTTTTCCCATTTTACAGTCGAGGAACTAAAGCTGAGTGATACTGGCATGTCCAAATCTATCAACTGACTGCCTCTTTCAGTCTTTGCATCCACCTGTCCTCTTTATGAGTATATCTGCTCCTCTTTATGAGGACAATATTTGCCAATGAAAGAGGAATGTGAGGTGGCTTCACCTTCAAGATCAATTTGTCCGTGTGTACATAGATGCTCTCTCTTCCACTCTTATATATGTTTTACCTTTCTGCACTCTTTGATTAATCTGTTCTTCATAAGGTTTTGGGCAGCCATAAAGATGTTCTTTTATTGCTTCTTGAATGCACTATGCAAATGCTCCTGATGTTATAAACAGAAATCTTATAGACAGATGTGAAATATTCCCAAAGTACATGGAGAAAGACAGCTATCATTTCTTCCAGCATATCCCCCCTGCTGATTTGCTGAAAATTATATTGGAAAAGGCTCCACTCTGTCAATTAGCACAATTTTCCTGTATTGTTTGCTAGACTGGAAGATGCTATACTGGAACTGGTGGCAGAAGCTCATCTGGTTTCACACATACTTTTCTGCCTGTGGCATCAAGAGTTACTGTTGTCCATCATCACTACCAGGTAGTATTCTGCATTTAGCAAACACACAGGTGCACAAACCAATTCATAGGCATGGTATGGGCTGCCTACCTAAGCGAGAATGGAAAATGAACCATATTAGTGGGACTTATAACAGAATTACCAGATCCCTAAGTAGATGCAGAAACTGGTGCAGTACTGGTAACAGGGGACTCACTGCCCTGATGAAAGAAACCTGGCCACCTTACTGCTTCTTCAGCTTACTGACAGAATTAGCAGAAGAAAATGGAATTGTTTTAGTTTATCACAATATCTCCGCATTTCTACAGGCAGGAGTTAAACAGATAAAACTATGCTTTGTCAGCTTAGCTAGTGACTTCACTCTTTTAGATGCAAGTGGAGTATTTAAAAAAGGAATGAAAAGAAGGACAAAACACCATGTTCCATTTTCTAAAAGAAAGCTATTAAAAAAACCCCAAACATTATAGGCTGTTGAATGTCAAAAGAGAAGTTAGACACTGCAACGTTGTTATTAGCGGCACAGATGAGATTTCAGTCCCCTTTGACAGAACACGGATTGAAAAGCCACTGGAAAGAATAATGAGGAAGGAGAAGACTGAAGGAAATTTCTGGTATACTTTCCAAAGTCCAGTCTGGCCTTACTGTTAGGCAGAGTGAAGTAACCACCTCAGGTGCGGGGGCAGCTCTGGTGGGTCCCCTGGCTCTGTGGGCCACAAGTTGTCCTGCATACCCCAAAGTAGCCTGCTTTCTTCGGGAGAAGTGGAGAGCCCTGCCCCATTGCCAGTGCTTCAAGTGCTCATCCAGGAGACTTCTGCATGCAGAATGCAGCAACGTCTCCCCTTCTCCTGGGGTGGCCTTGAAATACGTGTCAGGCCAGCCCTGCCAGGAGATATAGGCACTGCAGGAGCAATCTATATTGTTCTGGCCCTGCAAATGTTAACTGAATTATGCTTGTGAGAGAAACGGGTTTGGTTGGCAAAAGGCCAGAAGCTAGCTTTCGTGCTTTCAAAATGGACCCTTTGGAGGGGGATGAAAGTGATCTTTGCTCCATGCATCAGATCCCAGAAAGATGTACATGGGATGAGATCCTTTGTCATGAGCAGGACTCTCTCTGCCTCTTTGCCTCTCCAGCAGACTTAGCTGAGAACCTTCACTAGTTATAGTCCAGTATACACCAAAATAGCCTTCTCCTCGAGATGTGGGAGAAGCCTCTGCTCATGTCAAGAGATGAACCCAATCTGAAACAACCCTTCCATGCCTCCTTTTCAGCAAAGCTTCTGACTCCACCTTCAGGGTAGCTCCTCCTGCTTGCGGGCTAAAGAGTGAGGACATCAGACATTTCTTCTACATGCTTTTCCTGTTGCCTCCTGGGAGTATCAAGAAACTGTTCCCCCAGAGTGCCTCCTTGCCCCCCCCCCCCAGCTCCAAAATGCCCTTCTTTTCTCAGTCAGAAAGTCTTCAGTAAGTAACCTTGAAACTGCCAGGTTATCGTCCCAACTCTGCTCCTCTGGCTCCACCTCAGAATTGGACAAATCCTGTGCCATGTGAATGCTGAGCAGCTAATTCTGAGCTGACTGCAAATGTGCCCACCTAAGTGGCCGATGACAGGGTGGAGGCTGCTTCACTCTCTCTCAGCCTAGCTTGCCTTGAAATTTTGTGGGCATCAAATGAGAAAAGGGTGGGGAACTCTCTCAACCCAAGGTTGGCATTCATTTGTTCAGAATCATCTGCAGGACAGGTACCATCCATTCATGGTGGGACCAAAGCCCCACCAGACATCTCTTCTTCTCTCCCCACTGCTGTTCTTGCCCTCTTTATCTCCTTCTATACATGCCTACTCCTCTCTCCATTTTGTTTTCCCCTTACCTCTTTTCCCTTTCTCTGTCTTGGACTGGGCTTTTCCAGATAAGTATTTGCAGAGGAATCACCACAGCTCATTCACTCACATTTCATGGCTGACCTAGACAGCAAGGCCTGTGTTTACCTTGCAATTCTCCCAATGTTTTGCTTAACATAGTAAATCTGTTAAGGAAGAAAATCAGAACAGCTGTACAATTTCTTCGACAGTGCAGGCAGAAACATGCAGAATGGGAACAGGGTGGGAGGAGTTCTCCCTGGTGGGGATGGATGATATTTGGGAGATGTTTCTCCTTTTCCTTTGCTTGCTGCATTTTCCAGCTGTAGGACCACCTCATGAAGCTTCTTCCGGCTCTTAAAATGGCATTAGCAATGACTTCATCATTTCTTTTCCTGCTTTATTTTAAGAATGTAATTTGTTTAGCACCAAAATTGAAATTACCTGCTTAGCTTTGTAGTTTGCTTTGGAACTTTTGTAAATGTATGTTACTGATATGCCAGAAGAACAGAGTGAACAAGGATTATACATAAGAATGTGAAAGTTTTGATTTGTGTGAGGTAGGTTGAGAATGTTGGTGATACAGAAGAGGACCAAGATTGCTTGCTTAACACTGTAGATGTTCACACAACCATAAACTCATGACAGAATCACAGAATCATAGGGTTGGAAGGGGCCAAGAAGGCCATTAGGTCCACCCCTCCGTTCAATGCAGGACTCCAAATTAAACCAACCCTCTTAGATGGCTCTCCAGCTACATCTTGAATCCATCTCATATGGGACATACTGTGCCCTCCCACAGCAATCAGTTCCATTGCTGTACTGCTTTAACAGCCAGGAAGTTCTCCCTGATGTTCAGCTGGAATCCAGCTTTCTGTAACTTGAACCTGTCATCCTGTGACCTACACCCTGAGATGATTGAGAAGAGATCCTGGCCCTCCTCAGTGTGAGAGTCTTTCAAGTACTTGTGCTGTCATATCTCCCCTCAGTCTTCTCCAAGCTAAACAAACCCAATTCTTTCAATCACTTCTCACAGGGCTTTGTTTCTAGCCTCTGGATCATCCTTCTAGCCTCCTCTGAACTGTTTATCCATATATAAATATATGTTTTTTGTACTCTAGAAGAACAGATTCATACAAGGCATGGTACTATATAACTGTGATATAATCCTGTAATACTGGTAGTGGGGCATTGGAGGCTTCCTTTGTCTAAGAATGGATACTGGAATTGGCTCAGTCCACCCTCAACTACATGCCAGTAGACCACCTGTTTAGAAACCAGACAAGAATTAGCAGGGCAAAGCAGCAGTGCTCCCCATCTCTGAAAATTAAGGAATTCTGAAGCACTGTACATCTCTGAGCTTGGAAAGCAAAGCTGTTAACACAGGACTGTCCCTTCTCTCCAGTGATTCTAAACTGCAGTCAAGTAAAGCAGCAAAACTTTAACTTATAAAGACATGATAGAGGGAACACAGTACTATAGTTAGTATCAATTATTTGCCAGCACAGCTGTCATGGAAAGTATACCCTGAACTCTGCTCTTGCTTCTTGGGAGTTAGCACTGTAAATGCATACATGCAGTCCCTTGAAAGCAAATAATCTTGCCTATACTTATTTGTCTGATTCAAAGAGAATTAAATTTATCTGCATGAATGGGTGTATTCCTCAAAGAGGTTCCAAAGATTACTAAATTGAAGTGTGAGGTACTATGTAATCTCATTTGGGAGCAATAAATCAAGTTTTCTCATGGCTGTCATAACGAGATTTCATTTATTTATTTCACTTTTATCCCCACCTGTCTGGACAATTAATTTTTAAAAAGATTAAATACACAATTCGTATAGTAATTGCAACTGAATCAGTATAGAAACATAGCAGTAGTACAGAATAAAATGCAATATTAAGAAATGAAGTCAAAAAGTTAAACTGTTAGAATGCTGGGAGAACGAAAAGGTCTTCATCTCGTGCCGAAAAGTAAGCAATACAAGTAAGCTCATTTCACAACCAGGATTCCACAACCAAAAAGGCCCTCCTCCTGGTAGCCACCCGCCTCACTTCCTTTGGAAAGGTCTCCAGGGGAAGAACCCATGAAGATGAGTGCAGCATCCAGCTAAGAACATCTGGGAAGAGGCTCTCCTTCAGATAACCTGTTTAGGGCTTTGAATGTTACTACTAGCACTTTCAATTGGGCCTGGACTTCAACCAGCAGTCACTGCAACTGGAAGGGGACTGGCAGAATGTGTTCTCTTGAGCCAGTCCCTATCAACAGCCTTGCTGCCCTGCTTTGGACTGGCTGAAATTTCCAGACAGTTTTCAAAGGCAGCCCTGCATGCAGTGCATTGCAGTAATCCAAACAAGAGCCTACGGGACCATGGATAACTGTAGCTAGGTTTTCTCTGTCCAAATAGGTTCATAGCTGGTATATCAGCTTAAGCAGAGAATTTATGAGGCGTGTAACCCCATCCAGAACAGATTGACTATCACCCAACTGGACAGATGAACCACCAAGTAGCAGTGCCTCCATCTTGCCTGGACTGATTCTCTGTTTGAGATACATCAATGCAACAATGGGTGAGGAGTATGTAATATGAATGGGAAAATGGTTGGCATATTGAAATTACAGCACATCTCCAACTCAGGAATTCTATGGATAAGTCAACAAACCATACTAACATTTGCTTGCTTAAGTTAATGTAAGTTTACTGTTTGGTACAGGGTATGACAATTCTGCAGGAAATTTCACATTTACCTTTTTAAAAGGCAGAAGTGTCATAGATAATTCTCTGATGTGTCAGCCTTTTACAGAAAGAATTTTGAGATTGGAAATCAACCAGCAAGGGGCCATTAGGTTATTATGAGAGAATGGACCAAGATTTCCCATATGCCCAAAAAGGGAAGTTATGTCTTTAACACAGCATCAAGAAGTAGAAGAGGCCTTGTTGGGTATAAAGATAATGAATCTCAGAGCTAGACTTCTGGTGACTCCTCACTGACTGTGGAACTCTCTATTGAGGGAAACTGGGTGAACTCCCTTTCTGCTACTCTTTCGTTGGCAGGGCAGACCTTTGGTAGGTCTGTTGAGCCAGATGTTGTCTGAAAAATACATAAATAAATAAATGCCAGCCAAAAATGTACATTTCTCCTAGAGGCTAAAACTTGAAAATATATATACTGGGGGGATTTGTGCTTGTTTGGATGTGCAAATTTGTTCAATTGCAAACAAATACAAGTTTGGGAAATGGAAATCCATTTTCATAAATGAGTGGACAACACAATGAAAGACTCCAGACAATCAGTGAAATGCAGATGGAATGGATTTAGCAAAATCATACAAACCTCTGCATGACCTATTGCCCATCTCTGATGCAATTTGGAAACAACTGGGCACTTTTTGTTCAAATAACCTGTCCTTCAACCCCATCAGCTTTCCTTGAGCTGCTTTGATTCTGAAGGCAGGCAAGTGAGATATGATCTCTTACTTTTTGAGCAGGCAAATTATTAAATTTCTCTATTGCCCAAAAGCTGAAACTCCCTGGGAGGCTCAGAGTAATAAAAAGTTCATACAAATATTTCAGCTATGAAACAGCCCAAGCAGTTCATTTCACATATAGTAACATTATAATACTTAAGATTAGTTACAGTGTAGGCTAATCAATAATCACAACATATTATCTATTTTTATTTATCAGAAATGTGTGGTCCAAGGCCAAACAGCCAAAAAACCCATCCCTATGCAATGAGACATTGACAAAGAATAGAATCTGCAGACAGCTAACCCAAGAGTACAAAAGACAGAAAATGGCAACCATTTTTTTAACAGGCTGCCGAAGTTGATCACTTTCCTGCTACGCTCTATCATCCTGGTGCAGTTCTCGGGGCCCAAAAAGAAATGAAAAGGGTAACAGTTAGTTTTTTCTGTGTTCTAGATGTTTCTACTGCTTCTGGAGAGACTGTGGTACCCTGTTTCCCTGAAAATAAGACCTAACCAGAAAATAAGCCCTAGCATGATTTTTCAGGATGTTTGTAGTATAAGCCCTACCCCAAAAATAAGCCCCAGTTAAGATCATAAGCCAGACGAACACATTTAGTACGTCTGTTGCGACATAATTCAGGGTTTGGAGAGTTAGATTTTTGTACCCGAATAAATGTAGATTTTTGTACATGAATGAATGAATAAATGTAGATTGTTGTACATGAAAAAATAAGACATCACCTGAGAATAAGCCCTAGTGTGTCTTTTGGAGCAAAAATTAATATAAGACCCGGTCTTATTTTTGGGGAAACATGGTAGCTGTAGCCACTTGGGAAACAAAGTATTTTCCATTTCTCCAAAGAACTCACTCTACTCCACTGGTACAGTTCTCAGATCTCCAACAGAGACAAGGGTAATGGGAGTTAATCTCTTCCTCTGTGCTTGGGATGACCCACCTATGCTTGGCTAGATCTTCTGTTGTGTTACTTCTTGTGGCAGATTTCCCCAGGGCAGGGAACAAAGTACTGTGGTTCAGGTTGTGATGCTCCTCCTCAGAATTCAGCTCTCTTCTTAAGCTTGGCCCTCACTTAGGAAGCAAGCCAAGCCAAGAGAAAATCTGTGAACACTTGCAGAAATCCATTTGTGCAACTGGCAACCTTCCTCCAGAGCACATGCAGTACAAACAACGGCTGTAAGTCCTGCATACAGAGGAGGAAACTTCCCAGTGCAGTGTTTGTGTGTAGCTTCAACTCCTGGTGGGCACTCATGTGAACACTTGGTGTTCTCCCAGGAAATTGGACTCATGACTACAAGAAAACAGGTCGGAGTCTGGGGAGTCCAGCCCAGGGAATCCAGTGGATTCCCACCCCCCAAATGGATTCCACACACATCCCTAATTGCAGTTCCCATCATTATGAAAGGTGAGAAATCCCTCCCAGTTAATTATCATCTAATCAGTTTACTAAATGTTTCCTCCAAACTTACATGCATTATCTATTGTGCAAGGATGGGTATTGAGCAGATGAAAACAATATTATTGGAAATGACCAAGCAGGTTTCCATCATTGGAAGTCTGTCATCAATAATAACCTTAAATCAGGCTTATCAGAAATATGCAAGAAATAAAATGGAGTTCTGAATGGAGTTTGTGGACTTACTCTTGTCTCAGCTCACTTCCTAAATGAGAGCTGAGCAAGAGCACTCATATGCTGTTTTATAGATCTGATTTCAGCATTTGCTAGGAAAAATAGAGAAATGCTTTGATACAAACTGTAGAGGCTTGGGATAAATAGGTGCTCACTCATTTTGGTTCAGAATTAATAAATTTATATTGATACAACAACATGAGTGAAAGTAAGCCAGAATGAAAGAAGAAAATCAGTCAGCCAAGGACAAAGTAGAAGTTTGACTTTTGGCTCCTATCTGTGAATATTATTGTTCAACTGTCTGCCAGATCTAGCTTCTCAGTGTCTGCAGGTGCACAGAATCTGTATAAATTGCTGTATGCTAATGAAAGGGTTCTGCTTTCCCAGATCTAAATGTCATGGAAGCATTATTGGAAGTGTATGGGGGAGTCTGCACTAAGGAACAGCTCTGTGTGAATCATTCTAAGGCCAAAGCTGTGGTTTTGGTGGTCACTGCCCCAAACAGAAAGGGCTACTGAATGGGAAACAACTGGAAACAAACCAATAATATAACTACTTGGGGTCTGCTTTGTCCAAAATGGGTGATAGAATAGTCGTTGGCCAGGCAGTACATCAAATGTTCAAAAATCTAGGCATTCGGTTCTAAAATTTTCCAGAGCTAAAAGTGGAAATCTCATTGCTTGGGTCCTATATGCCTATGCTGCAAAGGTTCTTCCTCAGATGACATATAAGACTGGGACTAGGGCTATGTAAAGCCAAATCATCTGGTGCTGATTTATTTTATTTAAAACATTGCTGCCCCTTCTTTACCAATAAAAAGTCTCAGGAAGGCTTACAATAGTTAAAAGCAGTGATAATAATAAATAAACAATCAGTAATAATTAATAATAATATAATTAAAACAATAAATAACATTAAAATCTAACAAAACTAAAGAAAAAAAATGCAAGTGGATCTTTAAAACAGCTACAATCCTTAATTCTTAAAATGATGGTTGAATAAAAAAGTTTTTACCTGGTGACAAAAAGAGTATAAAGTCTAAATGCAGGTAGATCCTTCCAGTCTGCCGCCAGGCACTCCTGCTTCTTCCATTTGGGCATAGGTGGGCCTAAACCTGATACAGTGGTACCTTGGCTCACACACTTAATCCCTTTCAGGACTCTGGTCATGACCCAAACTGGTTGTGAGCCAAGTCAAACTTCCCCATAAGGGTCAATGTAAATAAGGTTAATCCGTTCTGCAACTATTTTTTTAATGCACAAAAATTTTAAGCAAAGTGACAAAGAACAACAAAGATCATGGCCATCTTCCCCCGCATCGATCATGCGGTGGGTGGGGGGAGACGGGTGCAATCACGGGCGCACTGGGGAGGAGGAGGGAATGGGCTTGGGCAGGACACATGGGCGCAATAGCGGCCATCTCCCCTCCCCAGCACAAACACGGCCATCTCCCCACCCCCAGCATGAAGGTGGCCATTCCCCTCTCCCACCCAGCACAACGGCAATCGTGCCTGTGCAGGGAAGGCGGGTGCACTCGCGATCGTAACCCAATGCAGAGTTTGTGACCTGCGGCAAAAAAATTTATGAATTTTCTGTTCGCGACCCGATTTGTTCATGAACTGAGGCATTTGTGAGCTGAGGTACCACTGTATTATATTTTGCTCTGAGGGCTATATTAGTAAATTATCTAGTGAAACAGTGCTTTAACTTGGAATTTGTTGCCTGATAAACCCGATTTGAATTTTGGTGCCCAAAAATCTTCAATATGGGGATGTTCTTTGCTTGCCATTCCCATCTTCACCATGTAGACAAGGAAGTTCTGAAGAAAAACTTGAGTAATGGTCAACTGAACATGGTTATGATGATCTACATGATCCAGTGCCTGAAAATAACATGCAGGAATCAGTTCTCACACCAGGAATATTCAGGTTTTGGAAAATCTATGGAGAGAGTACATTTTCCTCTGCAGAAGGTTGCCTGCCTTGTGTAGAAGGCAACAAGAAAGGTGATGCGGGAGGACAGCTAGCAAAATCATTCCTGTTCTCCCTTCTTATGAGCAAAGTTTGCATACGATGAGAACAGTTGAATAGGGTCAAATTTGAAAGGGGCCAAGTCCTCAGCACAAAATGTGAAGAGTAGATCCTCTGCTCAGGTGATAAGTGAGCAAATGGTATATTAGGTACTCTGCTCCCACCAAGAGGACATCCCTTCACCAGAGCAAAGCAGCACTGCTCCAGGTGCTCAAGGGAGCCCCACTGGCCATCCTCCCACTGTGGTATTCAGCAGGAGGAAAGCAGGCCTGTTCAGAATGGTAATCTGAGAGCAAGTGGTTAAGAGTGCAGGACTAGGCCTTGGGAGATCTGGATGTCCTCTCAGCCATGGACCCAACTGGGTGACTTTGGGCCAGTCAGAAACTGTCAGCCTAACCCAATTCATGGGGTTGTTTTGTGAGGATAAGATTGGGAGCAGGAGACGGAGAATGTAAGTTGCCATTAGTTTCTTGGAAGGAAACATGGGTGGGATATAAGCAAAATAAATAAATACTTAGGCAGGCCTTCTGGCTTACCTGAAGATCTTCTCCAGGGTGAGTTGGTTCTCTGAAGAGCCATGTTGGCAGGGAAAAGAGCTCAGCATGTCTTTTCAGAGGGCTAGCCAGGCCCAAATGCCTGGATCTGAGTGAGTCCTTCCTGAAAGCCTAACATTTTGGGAAGGGTGGGTGCCTTTAAAAAATCAACTCTTGACTGTCAGAAGACTTCAAGGAAAGCTTATGATGTAGGGCAGATGGTTTGCACAGTAGAGGGGATTTGGGGGGGGGGGGGAATAGGCCAGAGGCAACTCTACGCATTCAGATTGCCTCCATATGGTTTCCAATCATCTCCCTTCCTACTGAAGCCCCTCAGCCTTGGTTTTTCATGAGGGGGAGAGAAAAGAAACTCCCCCTGTGAGCTTAACATTGGATGCAATGTGTGTAAACAACATGATAATCATAACATATGCTTCTTGTGAATGATAGTAAGCTTCTGTGGTATTTGCATTACAAAGTATGCATTTATTGGAGAATCGGTTAGAAGTGCCATTAAAATAAATCAATTGATCCATTATCATTATATTTTCAAATACATAGAACAAGGCGATGGAGTCAATTTCTCCAATCAAAGACAATTTGTGTTTGTACTTTGATAACTTAGCACTCATCAAGATTCCCACCTCTTTGCTTTTGCCTTTATTCTAGGGAGGTTTCCTTAGCAACTAGGTCATCTGACCCATTTAATTCTCTAGCACTGTAATTGTAGGTTCTCAATGGAAAGCAAACAAAGCGTTTCTTTTCATTGAGGAGCAAATGGAATGAAAAACCCATAAGAAATGCCACATAGGGAAAAGAATGAAAGCTTTGTACAGAGCACTGCACGTGCCAAATAAATAGCATGGGTGTGTGTCTGTGTGTATGGGTCCCAATCCAACCATATGCCTGTGCTGTACTCTTAATAAAGGGACACTGGAGGGAGGAGAACAGGGTGACAAAATTTCATCCTCAGGTCGCTGTTTGGTCCTACCGCTAATTATCTGACAGGCATATGGAAACTCGCTTCTTTCCATACATGGGTCAGTAAGGATTATGCATGCAGAAGGATATTGCTGCATTCTATGGCCTGCAGCTGGAAAGGGCCAAAAGGGGTACTTACAACTTACTGAGCAGCCGTATCCTGGTGTGGCTTCCCAGCAGATGGGCACTCGTTAGAAGACACATTCATGCCCTCAAGGCCCAGCCTTATGTTGTGCAGCTCTGAACAAACATGGTCCCCACAGAAGCAGATACTGTGAACCCACTCCATGCAAGCACCCCATACTTAAGGCAGACCCATTGAAATGAATGGGACAGGTGAGATTAACATTCAGTATAGCCTATACATAATGCTATTTTAGAAGTAATGAAAGAAAGGCTTCCATTTTAATTTTGGAATTGCATTTCTTGTATTTCTGAAATTCTACCTTAGCCCAGAGTGGAGTCATTTATTCTGCCCCAACCCACTTCCCCATTTGGTTATTTTTGTTTAACATACATCACCCACAAATAGAGTTCTACAAAGCTTGATTAATGAAAACAGAAGCAACTATGACAGGCTACAGGTAGCTAAAATTACACAGCAGATGTTCAAAACCTGTTGCATCATGGCACATTGATTATGACAATGACTGCAATGTCTTCAGAGCACTTGTATGGTTCCCACACAGCTGTTAATGCATATACTGTTTCCATCTTGTCCTCCTGTGAAGCTCATGCAAAATTTATTTTTGACATGAAGCCCTGGAAGGACAACCTTCTTATCTCCTCCTTTCCACAGCAGAATTTCCTGCCCTCTGAAAAGGACTCAGGAGGCGGTGCTGACTGGGGTAAGCAGTGGTACATCAGGGAACAAGGATCCCCAAAATGCACTAAGGGGAGACCGTCCTCTTGTGACGTGTTCCTTCCTCTCACAGAAAGCAGACCCACATATCCAAGTCATGGAAATGATCTTTTGTGTTTGTTTGCAAAAATAATAAACCAATATTATCGTACACTCAGGATAAGATTGTGGTCAAGAGAAGTTCTATGAGGTTCCAGTCATTATGGTCCATTAATATGTGGACTGTCCACACAATGTTAGATGAAGAGACCCTAAACCTGGTGTCATATTAAGCAAAAGCTCCAGATAGTACTTATTTGCTACATAATGCACTGAAGAAAATTATTCTACCACAACTGCACCTCGCCATCTTAGGCCAGCAAATTTCATTGCACTTTCTAGAAGAACTTCATTTAAAAAAGCTCTCTCTTTATTTCAATAAAACTTTTCCAGTCAATTAGATGACAATGTAAGAAGGTATGTCCTAGAATGCCTGCTGCTTAAAAACATGTAATTGCTAACGATTTTTCTTATCTTTTGCATACAGGGTTCTTAATTTAAATCCATTATGTTGCATTACCAAATTACTTCCACATTTTAATCAATTTCTTCTTTGGAGAATAAAGGATTGGTATTAGGGTTATACATCTGCTTCAGCTAAAGCCCGAAGACTCAACAGAAGCAGGCCACTTCAGAGCTAATCAGACTATTTCTGAAACAAAGCAGGTCTTCCCTGAGGGCCAAAACAGACATTACTTTAACTCTGGCCAGCAGCAGCTGTGCCATCACTGCCTTCCTCTTCCTCTTCCTCACCACAAATGTTTACATTCATGTTGATGCTGGCAGGGCTCCTTCAGCAGATGTGGTTTGGCATGAGGAGAAGTAGATTGCATCCTGCTTCCAACTTAGGTATATCTCGGGTTCATCCTCACTGTAGCAGAAATATTGCCCATCGGTTCCCATTTTAAGAAAGCAGAATTTGAATCATTATTGCAACTCTCCTGGCTTTGTTAAGGTTAATAAGGTTGTGGCCGTAGTTAACCTAATAGCAAGTGTCTTGCCTCTTTATGCCAGGCATGGGTATACAAAATTATGTTTGGTTTTGAGAAAGTGGTTAGAGAATTATTTTCCCCTCTCACAATACTATTGTCTGGGGTCATCCCATGAAGATGATCAGTGGGAGATTCAGAACAGATCAAAGGAAATACTTTTCTGAACAGCACATATTGTTCACACATTCCCTAGTTAGACTATGGAATTTGATGCACCAGGAGGTAGCAATAGCCACTGATTTTGATTTAAAAGGGGATTAAACACACAAATCGACGATATGCTGCTACTGAAGCTGCCTCCAGAATCAGAAACTGTGTGCCAATGTACACCATCTGCTAGAGGGCATGTGTGGAATGGTGGTGTTGTTTCTCATGGGCTTTTCAGAGGCTGCTTGTTAGAGTTGGTGTGAATGGAATACCAACCTAAATGCTCTGATATAGCATGGCTATTCATATCTTGGAATGTTCTAATCAGAAAACTGTGGCAGGTACCAAAATTCTATTTCACCGTACGTGATGCCATGTCCCCATACGCTCTCGGCATGGTGTCCAAGATGTGTGTTTTCTGATCATTGTCTTCAGTTTATCAGTTTGTCATCATCATCACCACCATCAATACCACACCAGGACCTGTGATATATACCACATGTTCTCCTATCTCTTGTCCAGCTCTTTCAGATTGTATTATAAATAATAAATTGCATTTTCTGAAGTCAGGGGAACTTTGTGATTGACAGTGTGCTGGGAACACTGTCACTACACAAAGCAATTAGCTAGAATACAGCCACATTGATTTCCGTAGCTCATAAGGCATGCCAAGCATTCAGATAATCAGAGGTTTGGATGAATGGAAGTGCCATTTACCTAGTATTCATGATTATGGGGCTTCAGAAGAGACTGAAAATAGTTAAATAACAAGGAGTTTCAGAGACTGAGTTGCTGATGGTTCTTCAGTAGTTTTATTGCTCAAGACAGGCTGATATTGAAGCCCTATTTCTGAACTATTGCTCATGGCAGTGAAGAACAAAAGCTGGGGTTTTAAAGAGGCATCCAATTTCTGAGAAATCTAAATCCTTCGGGTCCCTTTGAAAATACCCACCTAGTACATAATTAACTTTGTTCTCTGGTTGAGACTTAAGAGGCTGTATTGATTCAAGAGAAACAGTAGGGTGATCTGTCAAAAGGTATATTCAATGAAATATCCTTTGCTGGCTCTACATTTGCAGTACCAAGCATGTTGGATGAACTAATTAATGTCCAAAGTTTAGTATGCATACAAGCACACACCATTCAGTAGTCAGAAAATACGAGAGGTGGATATTCTCTTTCTGCTTGTACTTTATCAGAAATAACTCTCAAGAAGGACATCTGTGTTAACCTGTGGTACCAAGACAGGTCTTTGGAACCAAGATTAATACATTCATTAAAATAGGGATGTGGTGATCTAAAACCTACAATATTAAATCCTGGTTTTGCAAGAGACAATCCTGTAGAAGAAAAATCATAGAATGAGATAAACATCACTCTTTGCGAAAACAAGCCATTTCAGCATCACCCCCCCCCGCCCTCATCAAGTGGTTACCTGTAAATCCATGGTTTAATATAGCCTCCTGCAACACTATATGTCACGCCCTACCTGGAGGAAGCTTCGTCTGAGGAAGAAGAAGAGTGGGAGAGCCTGCACCATGGGACCCAGCCAGAGCTAGACAGTGAACTCAAAGCTACATCTGGCAGCTTTCCATTGGAAGAGCAGCCTGGGTCCTCCTGGGCCTTTCCTGGACTTCTCCAAGAAAAGGCAGAGGTGCAGATAATTCATCCCTCAAAGAAGCAAAAGATCAAACATAACCATCAGAAGTTCAGAGAGAGCATGGAGCCTCCCTTAAAAGAAACATACAGATCTAATTAACCAGCTGTGCTGATTTTCAACCAACTGTAAATTAGTCCAGCTGGAGCCTTGATAAACGCATTGCTTTGCCTTGATCTTCCAGAATGGATGGATTCCTTGATCTCTGGCTAGCCCTCAGACCACTCTCCTGGACTCCCTTGCCTGACTTGGATGCTTGGCATGACATGCCCCATGGACTGATTTCTGCACCATTCTTTTTTCCCCATTTAGTTACCTCCTGAATATAATTTAGTTACCTCCTGAATATAATTTAGCCTGGACCAGGCACTTTGCTGATACAGGAGCAGTAGACTTCAGATGTTTTAGACTAGAACTCCTGAACAATATCTATACTAGTTGGGACTGATGGGAATTGAAGTCTACAACATTTTTAGGGCACCAATGGGAGGATCTATATTAGGAATTTTTGAAGCATTGTAATGCCTGGCTCACTGGCATATCTCTTGATGCTCACCCCAAACCATCTCCTTCCTTCCTTCCTTCCTTCCTTCCTTCCTTCCTTCCTTCCTTCCTTCCTATTAGATATATATGCTGCTACAATAGCCCCTTTCTGGGCTTCCTGTGTGGCACACATATTACTTCTGCCATTAAATCTTGGGTTTCTTCTGAACAATTAAATCACAATGTTCTTATACATTATTTTTCCCAAGGTACATATTCTACTACCTGCTAAACTTGCAGAATTGGATTTTTTTAGGGATGGGTAGTGGCTTCAGTGGGCTGCTGGAAGTGGTTTTGCTAGAAGGAGTGTCTTATCAAGCGCTGACAAAGCAGCAACAACTCTGAACATTCAGTTATGCCTCTCTCTGACACCCATCCTCTAGCTTCTCTCTCTCGTGTGCTCTCTATCTCTGACTCACCCAGTGATCTAGAGAGAAAATTCCACACTGCTCCCTTTTCTGCACCTGCCTTACTCTGCCTAGCGATAGGATGCTCCTTCCCCAGGTATCCAGTGCATCAAAGCCCACAAACAACACCCACTCACACAACACGGCAAGCCAAGGTGGTTTCCTGTGCCAGATGGTCTGTTCTGTCATTGGAATTCTGCCATGGTGTTTTAGCATAGTGCATTTGGCTTTTAGAACATAAAGTTTAAAAAAAACAATGGTCTGTTCTATGGTTTCCACAATTCTCCATGGTTACTCTGGTCATCCAAACCCAGCATCGTGGTTTCCAAGGTCCTGGTATGCAGCTACCACATGCAGTCCCCTAGAAGAGTGGCAGCTGCTCCTGGAACTGCTTCAGCCATCCAGCATGGAATTGAATTTCAGGTGCAGTGGCTGATGGGATACATGCCAACTGTTGGAGGACTGAGAATGAACACCAGGCTAGCATAGCAACCACTTAATTGTCTGGCAGGCACATCTAGGCCAAAAACACACACACCATGGAAACCCTGCAAGGTAGCTTGGAATGATGTGTGAACCCAGTCAGTACATTTTGATGCTGTGGATTTCATTCCTTTCCATAACTTCCAAACAATGACACATTGGCATTATTCTGTTACTCACCTGTGCAAGAAATCCCATTCCTATTGTACAAGAGGTTTGTGTCTCTCTTTGTCCATACTCAAATTGTAATGTTTGGTATGGTTTAAAACTGTATCAGTTTTAAGCCAATGAATCCCAAACTCCATTTCTTAGTTGCATTTAAGTATAATGCACTAGTTTATATCCACTTAAGTCTGAAGAAGCTGGTACAAATTGTACAACTGTCATTAATGAGAGTGGAATTTGTTATTCCAGTTGACAGGAAAAGTAGTCATTCATAACCCTCTGAAATAGGAGTCCTCTGAATCTCAAACACTGTTAAAACAAGAAAGGAAATATTGTGAAATTGAATATGAAAAAGACTGGTGAAAAGTAGAAAGCTGTTTGCAGGAGCCAGTGAACCATCTGCCAAGGTACCCAAGTAATTATCTAAAGGAATTAAAACCATAGGCCTGTTTCTGATACTTCTCCAGCTGTAGAGGTGCATTCTCTTCCATACTACTGTACTCTTAGAACATCTTGTAGGACATGAATGCTCCATACAGACAGCATATGCATGAAGGGTTGCAAGATATAATTTTGCCCTTCCATCTTTTTGAGTTAAATCATACAATTTAGGTATTGGCAAAGTCATGTGTGGGTGAGGAACACACAGAGAATACTCCATTTCTTTTTGAGCATGGAGGAAGGATGCATGAATACCTCCAATTCTACAATAGGAGCAGGAAGGTAACCCTGCTCAGGGCCTGAACTGGACCAATGCATCTACACTGTCTATTTGAGAGGTCTGGAAGAGCAAATAATTTTGCGGAAAAAAGAAAAACTTGAATGCCCAGATTTGTCTCCCTTTCTCGGTCTGAATAGCAGTGCATCCCTTGCATGTTCTGGAAATGAGTATTTCCTCTAGATTCAGTTATTTTAGGAAATGCCAGAGCCATGTTTCATGACCAACAGGTGCCATCAATACACAGATACAAAAAGGTGCTACCTGCATTGTCAAATGTCTTCTCATGTTTTCAAAACCAAAGAATCATATCATGCCTTGGTAGACTTCTTTAAATTGGAACTCATGAGGGACAGGCTCATGTAAGACTTTTGCCTCACCTCATGAACATGCTACTTGAAACACTTCCACTTGATTCACTGGAGCTGTACATTTGGGGATCTAGAACACGGATGATCACATCTTTTCAGGCAGGAACACTTGAGCATCTGGAGTTCTCACTGCACCTGCAGGATGGAAAGTGTTGGCAACATGTGTCCTCACCTTCTCCCTGCAGCTCCTCACACACCCTCTGAATTTGCTGCAGGAGGATTGTGGGACACAACAGGATGAGATGTGAAGCAGGAATAGGAACCTACTGCAAGGAGAACTAGGTGCAGAAGTTTTGTTCAGCTGATGGTCACTTTTCTGCTAGAGATGTAAGGAAAGAGCAGTTGTTTTTATTTATTTATTTAGTAAACTTCTATGCCGCCCCATTTGCCGAAGTCTCGGGGCAGCTTACAACAATAAATAAATACATATAATGGTATAAAAACAATATAATTGGAAACGCCCTGGCCAAAGATATAAAATCAATAAATAAGCTAACAATTAAAATGCCATTTAAATAAAAAGGTCTTGGCCTGGCACCGAAAAACATAACGACGGCGCCAGGCGGACCTCTCTGGGGATGTTGCCTCTTATTGAGCCATCGCCTAAAGTAATCAATGATTGGTTTGGAGAAAGGAGCAACAGTGTAATATAATAAAAATAGAAATGTAGTATATCTCACTGTACCTGAGAAGGTTATGACCCAGTGACCCTTGTAGCTACTCAGTCTTCTGTCCAGATGAGCAACTTCAAGGCTTCTGCTGGTTCTACTTCTTTATGGTTCGTTATTCATGGCTTGGACTGAAGAACCCTTCAAATAAAGGGCAATTCTTTGTAACTTCAATGTTCACATATATGTTTACTAAGCCTCACTGTGTTCTTAGCAATTATTCCTTGCATCAGTGTGACAATATGTTCCCTAGTAAGTGTGTTAAAGACTGAAGCTTTAGAATTTCAAAAAGGTTTACAACCACCCACATGTCATTATGTATATAGACAGACTTTTTAGAATAGTAGTTGAGGAGAGATGATGAATAGGAAAAACTGGTCTGAGTCAGCATGCATTTCCTGTGTGTGATCAAGAACTTTTGATGGAAATAAGAAATACAATGTACAGTGAGATGACAGTTCCTTGGAGGCAGCAGCTGGAATGAATAAACTCCCATATTCTAGTTATTTGCCATGCAAGCCCGTCAATTATATGACTAAATGCTGATCGCGAAGATTATTCAATCTCCAGGTGAAACTCATTTATATTTAAGCACCACTTAACTCTGTCCTTGCTTATAGGAGCTTACCTTTCCATGACAGCCTGAAGCTGTTTACAGCCCCACAAATCAAAAAGTGCCTGTGTGGGAGGGGAGAAACACAACGGTATTTCAGCACTAGAACTCGCCCAGCATATTCATTGACTTGCAAATTGTGACAGGACCCCTTCAGATGTATTTAACTCACCAGCCAAATTCAGAGGGCAAAGCAAGCGAAAGTTGAACTTTACATTTTATGGTTCTCTCACAAGCAATGCAACTGTTGCCATAGTTACTCTTCAATAGAGTCCTTGCATGATAACTTAGAGAACATAGTTCACATACCACCTAATTTTTATTTTATGATACATTTTTAACACCTATGGATAGCTAATAACAAAGGCTCAAGACAGCTGATCTTGTATCTTAAGCAATCTTTGCAAACAAATGAGAAAGAAGCATGGGGTGGCATACAGACCCTTTCTTTTAAAAATGGATAGGATTGCTTCAGACATCTGTAACTCAAAGCTTGTGGGCAGACCTGGGGGTTCCTGGGCATAAGTTGCTTGGCAGGGCTCAAAAGGCAAGGAACTAGACAGATGAACAGAAGGTGAGTCTATCCAGAGCTTTAAGTGGCAACAGTTCAGAGGAAAGATGCCTCTGAATTACCGGTTGCTGGGGAGCAATCCTGGTACGGGCTATTGAATACATGTTTTACATGTCATCTTGCCAAAATGAAATCTTGTTGCCTACTGTGGGAAGCAGAATACAGGAATGGATGAATCTGGACTCTCAGCTAGCAGGCTCCACTTCTTTTGTTCTTAGGGGGAGCATCTGTGTGGGAGCTTCTGTATTACCACCAGGAAGCATCAGCTGTACTCTGGATGTGGAAGAAGAGATCATCTTTCTTTCTCACTGCCACATTCCAAAGGATGCTTCACCTTTCTTTGTGGAATGGTTTGCCTCACCTCTGAATTGTCAATAGATTGGATCTGTGGTTTTCAGCCACTGTTACTAGGACTCCAGGATCCTCAAGGAGTAAAATTCTCAGTTCATGAATCTGAACTTGCTGGTTCATAATAACAAGCACAAACTTAAACATGAGCTCTTTTTTTTTTAATTGGATGGTCATGTTATTGTCGTAAATATCTGTAAACAGCCACACAAGGAATGACAAGCATACAATAAAAACCTCATGTTGAAAAATCCTTAGTATTGATCTGTGTGTGTGTGTGTGTGTGTGTGTGTTGAACAGATGAAATAGTAAGCAAGCATCTTTATTGCCACACTGTTCTTGTGGTCCTACAGCTCCCCATTGGTTTTGTCCTGCACCTCTGGCTGTGCTGGCAAGGGCTGTTGGCAGTTACAGGCCAGACAGTACAAGTTGTCCGCCTCTGCCTTATCGTACGCCGTGCTGACGGAGTGGTGGTGGTAGTCCTGGGCATGTTTAAGGACTGGGAAATGTTCCATGTGAATTGAAAATAGACTGCAACTTCAACAAAGTGCTCTGTGCATGCTCAGAGATTCATTCTGGGTGTTAGAGTGTATGGAAAATGCTTTGATCAATAAAGAACGTTTTGCAAGAAAGGTCTGTGGCTTTAAATGTGCAAAGGAAGGAAATTTAGCTCATGATGTCTCATGCTGTGCTACCCTACTTGTGCTTCCTAACCCTACTTCCGCCACTGTGCAACTCTATTATAAGCTTTCAGTTACTTCTCTTCCTCTGCCCTCCATTTTCTTTTTATTTTACATTGGGATTCTTCTTGGGTCTGCAGCTCAAATTATTCTCATCCAGCAGACCCACACACACCCACACTGTTCCTCACATAGTGAAGGGAGAATGGAATTAGACACACTAATTCCGTCCTCTCTACAAGACAAACTTGTGTGGGGTTCTCAGTTTTTCAGGAAAGGAACCTCCTTGAATAGAGTAGGCTCTCCAGAAATGCATATGTTTGCCTTCCCAACATATGGATGGAGATGTAAAGAGTGGCATGTACTCATTGCAGTGGGCAAGGATCATGCACATTTTCTCTCATTCATGGTGAAAAATCTAAGATCACAACTGGGTAACTTGTTTCTCCACAAGAATGATCTCTGGAATTAAGATTAGACAAAAACCTTGTATATGCATGTATTAACCAAAGATACCTAACCCACAGGATACAGCTATACAGGCTAATTTGGCATCTGGAAGTCATTGGTCAATGTCAGGCTTAACAACAAACTAAATGAGTTCATCTTCTTGTTGATTTTCTTGTAGCTCTACCAACTCCAAAATGGCCAGCAAAGAAAGATCCTCATTAACGGCCAATTTGAAATGACTTCAGAGAGAATTTTTCTATGGCTTCCATCTCCAGTGACCCCATTTCTACAGGAGATAAATATAACTGAGCTATCATTTTGACTGCGTTCTCTGTAGTTTGCTAAAATGTTCTACTGTGAAATATAGCAAAGCTGAGTATAACAAGCTAGGAAGAGCCGGAACTCTTAAGGATAGCTGTTTGAAGTCAGCCCTTCATAGCTTCAATATGTTTGAGCTATCTGCAGTTCAATTAAAAACATAGAACTGTATCCAATTAGTTGTTCCTGCTGATGGACAGCTTTTCCACCAATAAAATGGGGAGGGAACAATTACTACATTCCCTTGTAATCACCTGTGCCTCCTCCCAAATATGTCCCAGGTCTTTGGTGGACCCTCAGGAGCTGATTTTGAGAGTGAACAATGAACTGCTGGAAGGAAAGTTCCATTCTGTGGGTAAATTCCCTTTGTTGTTGTGTTTAATCTTATGCATGGGATATAGAAGCCACTTCCGGAATCATACAGAATAGCATTATAGCCTGCCAGTAAAATTAATCTCCATCAAAAAGTTGTTTACCATCTTCTCTGATTAAGAATTTTGGCAAAAATGAAGGCTTGCTCAAAATTTTGTGACTCTTCATTTGGTCTAATAGAATTTTTTATTTAATACAGATGTCTACCTTTGCTTTTTCTGATTTGTATAATTCATTGAAATATCTGTGCATGCCATACTTTCCTCTCTTCTCTCATGTGTTTCTTTCTTTCATTTTCTATCATTTCTTTTGTTTCTATTTATTCCTGTATAGCATTCCTGCATTAGATGTTTTGATATGCAGAAGTATTTGCTTGAATACCTGAGAAAAATTAAGTTGGGGCTGGGGAAGATTCTGTTCTCTCCCCAAATATTCAAGACTGTTGACAGCAAATATTTTCCAGATATGCGTGTATTTAATATTCATGAAGAGGATATGTGACATTCACTTATCTTTAATATTAATTTACCACTGATAAGATTTATTGGCTAATGTACATTGAGGTTTATTAGTATTATTATGTTGCTGATAAAATTAACTTTCTAAAATGTTAGCTGCATATATTTATAGTCTTCATTGGATAAGCTTGCCTGCTGCAGCAGTGGCTAATATCTTTCATGAAGCTAACAACATATGTTAATATCGGTCATGCAACTGTCAACATTTGACAGAAAAAAACCTGGCAGATGACATGCCACAGGAGTCAACATTTGACAGTGCCCATCAAGCTACAAAGCTGCTACAAATCCATTGCATCTGGCAGCTGTTGCAGAGGTGTAACAACTTCTGTGCTGTCTGACTTAACAGCAGCCAAACAAGCAGAAGAGGAAAAGATTTCTCTGCACTACCTTGGGGTAGTTGTGGACACCTTGATGAAAATGTTGGCCCAGTGCTCAGCAATTGTGAAGAAAACAAAGCCCATGCTAGTCTTAATTAGTGATAGAATACAGAATAGAACTGCCAAGATCTTACTTCCCTCATGCAACTCTTTAGTGTGACTGCACTTGGAATAACACATTCAGATCTGCTTGTCTTATCTGAAAAACAGCATTGCTGAGCTGGGAAACGTACAGAGAAGGGCAACAAAAGTGATCAGGGGAAAGAAGCATCTCTTTTATGAAGAGTGACTGCAACAACTGGGACTTGCAGTTGTTTTCTGTGAGTAAGGGGAGACATGGTAGAGGTTTTCAAAGTAATGTGTGGTGTGAAAAAGTGAGAGGGAGATATTTTATTCTTTCTCCCAAAACACTCAACCTGGGGTCATCCAATGAAGCTGGTGGGAAGTTTAGGACAGAAGAAAGGAAGAGTTTCTTCACACAGCATAAATTTAAACTACGGAATTTCTTGCCACAGGAAGTGGTGATGGCTGCCCATCTGAAAGGCTTTAAAAAGGGATTGAATGGATTCATGGAGGAGGAGGCTATCACTGGCCACTAGCCTTGCTGGCTACCTGCCACCTCCTTTAGCAGAGATGGTCTACCTGCATACACCAGTTGCTGAATAACTGGGCAGGAGGAGGTCTTGCATTCCTCCTGCTTGAAGGATCCTGTGGGCAGCTGGTTGGCCACCATCTGTACAGAGTGCTGGACTGGATGAACCTTTGATCTGATCTACGATGGCTTTTCTTCTGTTCTAGTGTTCTTATAGCTTCACCAGGACATGGTCATTTCTTTATTAATATAGGTGCTCAAGCACATTTTGGAGGCAGAATTCCCTTTCAGTAGCAACGTGTCTCATATTTCTTCTGCGATTGGCACCAGTGAAGCTGCTGAAGTTCTCATCTTCCTAGCTGGATGATGAACCTCAACAACTTGCAATGATTGCTTTCAGGACTAGACAGGTCATACGTCTTGATGAGTTTTCCTTTGGATTCTCAGTGCTAATCCCAGCCAGAAAAGAATTTTTCCCTGGCCCCGGCCTCCCTACTTACCTTACATGGCAAGTAGCCACAGAAGCAGCAGGAAAGTCCCAGTGGAAACCTCCTTCCACTTCCATTGCTCCTGCTGCTTTCAGGTCAGATGACTCCAAGGGGGTTAACAGGTAGGATGTGAAAGGCCACGTGTGGGGCTTAAGGAAGCTGTCAGCAACGCAGCGGTGTCCAGATTGTACTTGGAATCATGAATCGTGGAATCAGATGTGGTATATTTATTTATTTATTTATTTATTTAAAACATTTTTATGCTGCCCCCATTGCAACAAAGTCTCAGGGCTGCTCACAACAAGAACAAAATATACAAATATAACAAATTATACAATAAAATATTAAAATATATATAAAAATATATAAAAATACTTCCATGGTTTGAGGGGTATTTTGAGTTTGGTCAACTGAACTCAAATTCTAACTGAGCTGGGGATCAGGCGTTCAGCCATCATTTCTCAGGCAGCCCTGTATTCTCCTCTCTTTTTAATCTATAACAATTAATATTTTGATCTATAATAGTAGGCAACATTTAGCCAGCTTTGTATTACTTCCATTTAACCTCTCAGATGGTATCCCATTAATTAGATGCCAGACCATCTAACATGGATTAGAAATGCTGACCATAAAACTGACTATATTTTGCACTAAATATTGGCCAAATATTGCTAAATTTCTACTCTGGACTTGTTGTATATGGATTTGTAAAACTCAGAGACTGTAGATTTTAAAAATAATTTAAAATATGTCTTGGTCATCTTTTAGGGCAGAAGATCTCCCCCAAGGTGGCATTACAACAATTAAAACACATAAAAGCAACACAACAGAAGAGCAATAAAGCCAGAATTACTACAATAAAAGCAGCCATGGCAACCAACAAGAGAAACAGCAATAACAATAGCAAATATATAAGGAGAAAGCCAACATGATATGTATTTAATGCCTTCTTAAAGCCTGCAATGGTGAAAGACCATTGATGGTCACTTATTTCAGAGGTGGGGAGCCACATGTGGCCACTCAACTGACTGCTTTCAATGAGAAGGGCCTCCCTGGCTGACTTCAGTGTGCAAGCAGGCTGATTCTGGTAAAGTGGTATCAGCTAATTTGGTTCCAAAGCATTTCAGGCTCTGAAGATCAAAGATCATTTAAAACAGCATTTTAAATGGGACACATGAACACCTCAGTGATCATCACAGCCAGTGCAGTACAGAGGTATACTACCCTAAAAAACATATTTTGCATATTAGCAAGCAGCTTCCAATTGGCCCAGCAAGCCAAGTATTGAAGCCACTGTAACTGCCTACCAATGATCACATTAGCTCCAGTAGTTGAACACATAGGTTGCAACATATTATGCTAGCTGATGCGTTAACTTCTGTAAACAGTGCTGCTGAATAGTCAATAAAGACATATTCTCTTCTCTTTATATACATATACATCATAAATATACTAGCATTCAGCCATACTGCTAAATCATTGGAATATTACACAAATGACACAGAATACTTCAGTGATGCATCTACTTTCCAGGCCACTTACATAAATAATCTATGGCAAAGGTGGTACAAATGAACCCTGTGCATCTCCAACCTTCATCCGAAGCTTTCAGCAGGCTGACTTTAATCATATGCTTCAGAGAGTTAGAGGCACACATTTTAAGTAGGGGGGCTGATTTCATTTTCCATCCTCCATTTCCTTCCAGTGGAAATGTCATTATGCTTCTTCTCAATGCTGAGAGTTTCACAAAAATAACAAAAATAATTAAATTAAAATCCTAACACACATGTAAGTATAAAAAATGGTGTGTGAGAGCTATGAATCAACACAAGCTTGTTTGGTTTCAGCACCTTTAATCAATAGGGAGATATTCAGGCAGAATCTCACTGACTAAAGTAGGTGGGTGCCAATCACTTTTCTGTTTCTTGGTCTTTTCATAGAATCATAGAATAGTAGAGTTGGAAGGGGCCATGAAAGCCATTGAGTCCAACCCCCTGCTGTTGCCGGACACCACGTTACACCATCCCACTCAGATGGCTGTCTGGTTTCGAGTGTCTTTAGTGTGGGAGAGCCCACCACCTCTCTGGGCAGCTGGTTCCAATGTTGTATTGCTGTGACAGTGAGGAAGCTTTTCCTGATGTCCATCCTGAACCTGGGCTGCCGCAACTTGAATTGATTATTCCATGTCCCACACTCTGGCATTAGCAAGAAGAGATCTTGACCTTCCTGTTTGCAACAGCCTTTGGGGAACAACCTTTTCTTTTCTTTTCTTTTCTTTTCTTTTCTTTTCTTTTCTTTTCTTTTCCTTTCTTTTCTTTCAGGCACAAGCATCTCATCTGTCACATCCATAAGCTAGATGGAAGCAACTCCTTATAGATGCAGAAGACATATGATAAGCAAAGAAATCATTCACCCAGGAAAGGACCCATTCATTCAAATGGAAAGCATTGACCCCTGTGTATAAAGGAATACATGAACAGATCAGGTTCTTCAATTTGAATGATTAGGGTCATGCCTTTGTGGAAGAAATTGCACACATCAAATCACACAGCAGAAATAGCACGTGAGTGTGTGTTGGCAGACACTAATGTATATAAGTACACTTAGGAATCTAGTTACGGGGTGGAAATGAATCTAAAGCATAGATTTTGAGATAGCAGACAGGAGCCAAAGTAGCCCATAAACTTATTTGTTCAAGGCTAGAAATGGACGAATCTGTAAATTTGGGACTTAGTTTCTAATTTTTCCAAACTTAAGTTTCTTTTCTTTGAAACTCTGATATTTTTTCAAGTCTTAACTTTGATTCATCCTGAACTTTAGGTTGTTAAAAACCTATGTTTATATGAACATTTGGAGGGATTTTATCTGCATTTTTCCTAATACCCATATTTGTTTGCAAGTGACATTCTGAATATAATACAATTTAAATGTGGTTTTACTCAGTATACACATTTGAGATGAAACAAAGTGGGAAACTATAAGACATTCTTGTACTTTGGTGTCAGCCCAGATCTTCAAAGGATGGGACACTGTGGGCTTCTACTCCCTACAAGAAACTAACCTGAGGCAATATCCAGAAAGCCATCAAAGTCCTCTTGAGTGGCATCTATCTGCTCACCACTTCTGTGTCATCCTGGTATGGGGAGACTTTCCCATGTCACCTCTTTCAGGGTTACAAAACTCTGTGCAAGGAGAGTCAGCCTCAGAGGCAACCAGTATCTCCACACCGGACCGCAAAAGCCTGTGTGTGAAGCCTCCAGAATTGCCAATCACCTGTGATATTCACCAATCCTAACCTGCCAATGAAATAAGCCCCACCGACATGCCATGGGGATGGGTAAGCCTCTGTTTATCCCCATCCCATGCCCTGCAGCTACAAAGAAACTCCAGTAATCCTTTTGCAGATCAGTCCTTAAAACATCATTATCTATAGCAGACAGAGGCACATCATCCTGCCTATACAGCTCCCTCCTAACATAGGGGATCTTCTGATGGAGAATAAACCCAACAGCACACAGATGCAAACCATGTCACATCTCTTGTTCATGCTCATTTTCATACAGACCCTGTGGAGCCCACATGGGCACTGGCCAACTTGCCAAGCAATGCATGGACTCAAATTTGACCAAAGAATGATCACTCCAGTCCATCTCCACTGAATCACACAAAGGTCCACTAAAGCCTGAAAAGCAAAGACCTTACCCTTCAACAATCCAGGCTCACCCCGTGCCCTTCCCCACATGCACATACACCAAGATTCAGAACCAAAACCTGGAACTCTTGCACCTGGCTATGTGATAAAGCATCAGCCATGCTATTATTCAAATCTGGAATGTGCCAAGCATGGATGAATATGTTGAAAAGAAGTCAATAAAGGCACATAACCAGGCCTCTTAAATCTCATCATGGCATCACACAGCCTTCCATTGAAAGCGCTATCAGGAGACACCACCCTACTTAAACAGACTTACCAATTCCTGGAATTGCAAAAGGCAAACCTTCCACAACTGAGCAGCCTGTTCTATTTTTCTCAAGAAAACAAGGGTCATCAGTCTTTTCCTAGGTAAGGGGAACACCCAATTCTTCTGTGAGTAATTGAAAGTCAGACATCAAATTGATCAGAGCTAGTAGGACCTGCCAAAAGAAAATTATCCAGGTAGTAAACCATGGTCTGGATTCCTGTTCAGTCCTGTAAGGCCCATTCCAGGAATGTGCTAAACCACTCCAGAGTGGCACAAGTAATAGAACATCCTATTGGAAAAGCTCAATCATCATCATCATCATCAACAACAACAACAACTCATTCTGAAACCAAAGAAACAAAAACCTAACAAATCAAAATTGCCAGGAACACTGTAAAGGCTGGTTTCATATTACATTTTCCTGTTAGTGCATCCATGCCATAGAAACATGGAGTCAAAAATGGTATAATTCACTGAGCAGAGGAAATCAGGAATGTTATCATTCACTACTCCCTTTCAGGAAGCCTAGCTTGTAAATAAGCCTAAATTCTCCCAGCGTCTGCTTAGAAGCAATGCACAAGGGTAACATTCAAAACGTTAGTGTTGGGACAGACAGACAGACAGGGCTGAAACACACAGCCTGCATTCAACTCCTTCACTCCATTTCCACCACAGATCCTTGATTCTTGGACATGAAAGAACTCTGAGGTCCTGGGACCAAATTTGAATCTCTCCTCCAAATAACTGACATCTAGCACGTGAAGATAATGCCACAGGTGGCACAGTAATGCCAGTAGATTCATTGGCTGGGCCTCTTTTGGTAGAGGCTGATTCCCACCACCAGGCTTCCTACTCTCTGGAACAGTGAGCCTTCCCAGTTACTGTTCCATCTCACTGGAGATCTTTAAATTGGCTCTGGGACAGTCTATACAAGAAACCTGGCCTCTGCATACTGAACATAGTTTGCACCTACAGTTTGAACCCAGCGAGAGCACAGCTAACCCCACGCTGGTCCTGGTGAGCGAGATGCTGCTGCATGACAGCAGCTCTTTCATGGACCGGCAGGAAATGCTGGTGAATCAGTGCTGGTCTGTGGACCAGCAGTTGAAAACTACTGCTGTATATCATATCCAAACACTTCCAGGAATTTCTGTGGAATGGCTCCCTGATTACTTAGGAAGCCAGATACCCAACTGGCCCAAGTCCTAACAATCTGCCTCTTGTTATCATTTGAACCACAGGTGATTTTCCCCCTTGGAAAAGACATCCACATATTCACCTTGAGGACTTTTTCCCTGGTACCTGGAAGAATGTATGGCTGTGGAAGTTGAACCATAAGAAAGGCTGAGCGCCGAAGAATTGAGGCCTTTGAATTGTGGTGCTGGAGAAGACTCCTGCAAGTCCCTTGGACTGCAAAGAGATCAAACCAGTCAACCCTGACTGCTCTTTAGAGGGCCAGATACTGAAGGTGAAACTCAAATACCTAATGAGAAGGAACAACTCACTTGAGAAGACCCTGATGCTAGGAACAATTGTCAGCAAAAGAAGAAGGGGGCAGCAGAGAATGAGTGCCTAAATGGAGTCACTGGGGCAGTAGGTGTGAGCTTGGGTGGACTCTGAGGGAAGGTGGAGGACAGGAGACCCTGGAGGAATGTTGTCCATGGGGTCATGGTGGGCCGGGCATGACTTTGCGACTAACACAACCTGGAAGGAGGACTGGAGTAAGAGGCCATGGGAACTGCACTATCTGCCATGGTGAGACAATTATCAGGCCCATCCACTCTTTCCCGAGGAGACGCAATGGACAGGTCCATGCCAACCACGCCTTGGCTGCCAAGGCCACATGATGAACCTCTGTAATTGGGTAAGTCACTGGTGCAGTCCATTCTGTGGCCAGAACAGAATGATGAAGTGGACCATCTGAAATCTCAACCTCTCCTCCCACTTCCTGCAGGGCTTGAGTTTCATTGGGTGCTGCTGGCATTTGGGCCTCTGACACCACAACATGCTAAGGGTGTGATGGCACATTTACATTCTTCCCTGTAAATATAGCTGTCCCCCTAGAGCATGGGTCCTCAAACTACAGCCCGCGGCCCAGATCCAGCCCACTATGCCCATTTATCCGGCCCACCATAGAGGTTTTGGAGTGCTGCGCGCTTGGCAAGGTGGGGGCTTGCTAGTCAGAGATTGTTTTGGACTTGCTCAGAGAAAAGGATCTCCTTGCAAGCAAACCTCTGCCTCACAGTGTGCGCTCCCAGTGGTGGCTTGCTTGCAAGGCGATCCTTTTGGACTCGCTCGGAGAAAACCTGGTGCCCCACCCCAGCCTGCACCCCCCACCCACACCACCTTGCCGGCCTGCACCCATCGCTGGGCACTTTTCAACTGGTCCCCTGTTAAAAAAGTTTGAGGACCCCTGCCCTAGAGCCAAGTGGGGAGAGTAGCAGCCCTGACTGGCTGATACTGTGAAAGCTGCCCATTCATCCCATGCAGCCAAAGTTGGAATCCTCAAAGTCCCAGAACTGGCACCAAGGAAATGGTGGCAGGAGTTCCACTCTTTCCCACACACAAATATTTGGTTGTAAGGTGATGCCAACTGCAGGCAAGGACACCTGAGACTTGATCTGGAATGAATGAGCCTCCCTTGAAGCAGCGGAACATTCAGGTGCCCAATGTTCAGGTGGGATGTTAGCTGCCAAGGCCTCTGATGAAACCTGGCTCACAGCGGGGTGGCTGAAGACCACAAGGTGGGTACCATCACTGTTGCCTCCACTTCCAAGAAAGGTGATGCTGCTGCACTCAAGTTGACTTCAGTGACATCCAACGGCAACTGAAAAGCACACTTTATTTTTATTTATTTATTTAGAAAATTTCTATGCCGCCCCATTCGCCGAAGCCTCGGGGCAGCTCACAAACATAAATAACTTCAATTAAAATAATATAAATTAACAGGATAAATTAAGTCGCCCTGGCCAATTTTGACCCTGCCTATGGGTTTCTCTTGGCTGGCTCACAAGATTCCCCTCCACCCCAGGCACCATGGATGGGTCAAGGAGCCCTCTGTCCTTTTCTAATAAGGTCAAGAGATCCAAAATCAGAGCACGATCATGAGCTGCCACATGAGTGCACTTATTTTGCCAAGATAATCAATTTTCTCTGGTCAGATGCATCCTTTCCATATTTTGAGGTCAAGCATATCCCATCCCCTGTGAGCTTGTGCTTTTTCAATTAAAAATATCCATACAACTTTTGTATGTATTGTTCATAATGTACACATTAGTGTGTTTAATGTACACAGTTTTGGATGCAGGCAAGCAATTGACTCAAGTATGTTTGTCACTGTATTTTGTTAATTTTCCACAAGTGTTCATGTTGTCAGACACTTTTTTTTTGGCAGAATGCATCACGATCTTAGAAATATGCAAATTTACAACCACAAATTATGTTCAGGTCATTACATTAGTGTTTGGAAGGTGCAAACTGTGTAGATTCATTAAAACAACAGCAAAAATCCTTACCTCTCATGGTTACTGATGGTCTAACTCCATTACTAGAAAAAATGCCTCCATTAACCGAAGCAGATGCTACCGCTGCCAGTCTTGGAAGGACTAGTCTAATTGTCCATGTGAGCAACAAAGAGACCCTAATTCAAGTCCTGAAGTCTCTGACAGTGTGTGGAGAGCCAGAATCAATGTTGTATGTTGTGCAGCCCAATTAACTGTACATTTAAAAGGCTTATTGTACAAGACTGCACAAATTACTTTGCTGCAACAGCTTAAAACTGGAGCCTGAGTTGTGCCAAAATTCAAAACAATTAGAGTTTCCACACTGGGATCCTGACTATCTATTGTAGCCCTGCAGTTAAATGGTCTTCCACTGATATATAGCACCAACAGCACCCACTTTAGTGATTTCGTCTTAAAAGTCATTCTGTCAAGATCAATGGTCCTTAAAATTAAGCAATATGATCCAGCGGTCGATGTATTGAGCTGGATATTAGTTAACATGGGGCATCTTCTGGAGAATGAAACAAAACTCTTGTTACTTCAGCACAATAAAGAAGTGTTCATCTCCAGGGCTAGGAAATTGACAGAATGAGTGAACCACTTCCATTGGAACAATAAAGTCACAAATTTCACTGATGGTAAGCAACTGTAAAAGCAAGTTATATAAGGCTTTAAAATATTTATCAGATCTAAAGTAAACTTTTTAACAGGAAGAAAAGTAAATGAAAGTGAGCTGAATGCCTAGAAAATCTTTTGTTTTACTCCTTTATTGGAAATTTTTCTATACATTATTTCATTAAAAATCAACTTCCAAATTATATAATAAAAGCAAACACTAATACTAATCCACAACTCATATGAGGTAAGTATGAGAGGATTGTTTTCCTGTTCTTTCTTTGCCTTCTTATTTATTACCAAAATTTATAAACCATTTTTCTGTCAAGCATTTGCTCTGGTGCCCTACAAGACAAAACGAACAAAAAAAGAAATCAATCTGTAAAATCACAGCAACTAAAACAATATTGTTCAATACATTACAGAAGTAAATCTTCAATTCCCAAATGTCTGGCAGAAGAAATAAGTTTTTATAGGCTGGGTTCCTAAAATTCAAGTAATTCAGGCTAGATATCAGGAAAAGTTTCCTCACTGTCAGAGCAATGCAACAGCGAAACCAGTTGCCCAGAGTGGTCACGGGCTCTTTCCCAAACTTGAGACATTCAAGGTGAAATTGGACAGTCATCCTGAGTAGGATCCTCTAAATTGGTGTCCTGCAACAAGGCGGGGTTGGTCCCAGCTGCCTTCTCAGCCCCTTCCAGCTCTACTGGTCCATGATTCTATGATTCCATGAGTCTATTAGCATTATGCATAAGGTACTTCAACATTATGATGTCTCCAGTGAAAAGGCCCTGTTCTAGACCACCATATAGTGAACTTCCCTAAAACAAGGGGGAAAAACCTCCAGTCTGCCAGGCTAATCTGGCCCATGGAGGTTCCCCATAGGTCTAGGGGCCATAGGTTTGTTCTCTAAATGACCCAATAAAGAAGAACATGACGACATACAATCATCCCACAGTTTCTTTAAATGACACTGTGTCCTAGAAGTTTAAGGTATGGAGGACTCTGATGCTGACAGGCTGTATGTGTCACTGGGCAATGACTCTACTTTGGAGAAATATCTGCCTCCTCATGATCATCATCTCCAGGGGGATAATGGTCCTCATGTAATGTGAAGTGTTCAGTCTTCTGGAGCAACTGAAATGGAAGAAACATTTTTTGAAAGGGAGCCAACAGGAAGGAATGGAAAGATGACTTGTTCAGAAAACAATTGAAGCATTAGTCCGTGCCAAAACAACAACATTTCGATACTGCCTAATAGCTGAAGCTCCCTTGGAAATTCACAAAACTTAAAACCACAACTGCAGCAATAAAGGGATCAGCACAACTTGAGCTTGCTGAAGTCCTCGGAATTTCATCTTGAAGTCCTGCCAGACTTGAGACCTCACCTGATTGAGAACTTAGTTTTTCTTTTCACATTAAAATCTACCCATATTTTCCAAATGTAAGTATTGATAATGAATACCTTTGATATTATTCAAAGATATTTCTTCCATTGATTAAAGTGTATTTGCACATATTTTTCAAAAGTGCTCCTTTTCATGCATCTTTTCAAATATAAACGTTCCATCACACATATCTGATGCCCCCACAAATCATATCACAAACTCAGAAATGCACATACTGTACTTCAACTACAGATTCTGCCTGAGTCTGCATTTGGTCTGAAAGGTGCAAAGAAGATGAATCCTGATCAAAAAAATGAACTGAAATGAATGCCTTCATAACTCCTTAAGTAAAATGTACTATGAAAACTTGAGTTTCAGTCACAATCATATGGGCATGTTCATTCTCATATAATTATGGATAAAGAATAGACAAAGTTGTTTTCTGAAGATGAGCAGTGAGACAAAACTGGTGCTGAGACGAGGAAGATACTGTGATGTTCTTGATCATATATTCTGTGCATAGTTACATACGCTTGCGTGCGTCCACGCACACACCCTGTAAGGCAATAAAACAAAGTGAGATGACTGAAGCCAAAACAAAGGGAGCAGAAGAAGAAAGACTGTTACTACTGATGATAACCAGGATCTCTGGAAGTTTATAAATATTTCTGTGCTTTACAAAGGCAGCTGCAACTTTATGCTAAACAAAAAGATGGAGAAACAGAGTTGAAGTTGACCAGGTGGTTTTAGGCAACTGGAAAATGACGGAAGGATTTAGAGAGGCCCCACTCCTACCGGCTCAAAGGCAAGGCATGTATAAAGAACAGACGGCTACGTTCCTCATTTCCTCAAGCAGTGAAATGTTCCAGGGGCAGCACTAATCTGACTTGGCTTCTGTTGGAGGAGAGGTCACAGGGAGCCAATGATGGTTTTTGCAATAGTTGGCTTATTTCCAAATGCTCAAGCAGGCATAAGCAGCCACAAGCAGTGTGTGAACCCCTACAAGGCAGTGAATCTGCTGCGCCACATCGGATTTCTGCTCCCTGCACATACAGGTCAGAATGGGTGATTCTGGCTTCCAGTTCTCTGTCCTTGTTCCCAAAACTGCTGTCCTCTCACACACATCTGGTAGCTACAGGCACAGTTTTGCTTAAATGGAGTTTTCATCTGAAATGGGAATTATGATGTTTAAAATGCATCTGCTTAATTCAGTAAAGATGCATTTGCTTGTGATCCAGTGTCAATAACTTTCCCTCACCCACAGTGTCTGTTTGATCAGTCTTTTGTCCTTTCTGAGGACTTTGATCCCACACGCTGTGTGTGCAGATCAGTTCTCCACTCTTTCCGTAGCATCCGCTCACTTTTCCAGTGTTATCCTTGTAGCAGGCTTCTTTCTTCCGTCTGTCCCTCACACCCATTCCCTTCCTCAATGATCAGGTGGATTTCTAATCCAGCGTATGGTTCTGATGATGGACGAACTACCTCCTCATAAAGAAAACTCTTCCCCCCTTTTCACTCCCTCCCTCCTTGCTGATCCCTCTCTTCATTCAACCACCTTTCTCAACCCCCCTCCTTTCCACTTTCTATCTCTTGTAGCAACAGTTACCATGACACCCTTTCTTCCCATATTCCTGGTCCATGATGTCAATTCAACTAATGTCACACCAACTGATCTCAGCCCCTCCCCTCATCCTATGCAAGTGTGTGTGGGGAGGGCCATCTTCCAAGTTCTGATAGCTTTCCTATACAAAACAAGAAAGGGACATCTCCCATCTATTTCCAAATTATTTTTTCACATTAAGGAAACATCCACCCATCATTCTGAGCCACTGACATTCTTGCTCACTGCTCCTTGCAATACCATCCAAGAAAATTGTTGTTTCATCTTGGGCCCTGCCCTACTTTTGAGAATCTAGGCTGTGATTCAGCAGTAGGCGAGTTCTTAAAGTTCTTAAAGCATGATGAAGAACATGTGAAACGATCACTAGGCATTCTATATGTGGATTGGTACTAGCTACTGATTCCTCCATAACTAGCTTTTTCTACAGATATCAGCCTCAGGTAGGAAACTTCAGGGTGATCCATAGCGCAGCAGTTGCCAGCTGCCAGGGTTGGACAGCAGGAGACAAGACAGAGGCACCAAGTCAGCATCCAAAGTCCAATAACAACATTTAAGCCATAGCCACGGAGCAGGCCAAAGTCAGGAACAAGCAGTACATATCAGGACAAGAAATGCAAAGCAAGCCAATGCAAGAAAACACAGCACAACACAATGTTGCAACAAGACAAGGCAAGATGACGTGGTGGGGCATGATACGCAGCAAGGGTCAGGCAAGATGCAGGCCCTACAGCAAACAGGGTGATCTGTGTTGCTGAGTGAGGCAGCATGCATACAGCAAGGCTGGATCTGGGTCAGGCAAGACACAGGCACTACTGCAAACAGAGAATGTGTATTGCTGAAGAGCTTGCTCTTATATAGCTCTTTTCCCAGGGCTCCCAGCTGGTGCCCATCAGGAGGCTGAGAGCTCCAGCAGGGCCTAAGGACTCATCCTGTGAATACAGCAGTGGGTATTCTGGTTCTGGCCACCAGATGGTGCCTTGAAGCAACCCGCATTCTGACAGCAGTAGGTAGGGCATGTATTCTACATGCCAAAGGTCCCAGGTTCAGTCCATGGCATCTTCAGGAGTATTCAGGTGCCTGCTAGAAAGCTTTAGGACCACTGCCCGTCAGTGTAGCCCCTGCTGCGATAGACAAATGTGCATCCATATAAGGCGGGGTGGGCAAGGTCTGTGGATCCAGGGGCCAATTCCACCTTCCTGGAAGCCACTATGGAGCTGCCCTCTTCCCCAGAACTTCTGCCACTGTCAGATGTGCCACTGATACTTGGTGGCACAGTGGCACTAAAAGAACACATCTTACTTTAAACCAAAGCGCATGAGGAGAGGGGAACCCTGTTTCAAATGAAATCTTTTATTTCTGCCACTGCACTGCTGGATTTTGACAGCCAACTCCTATCTTTTGTGCTTCCCCCACAGCAAATTCAACAGTGGTGGTTGAAGGCAGCACAGAAAGTCAAAGGCTCTCATGGAGCCCACAGGCCATGTGCTCCCCAATCCTGGCAGAAAGCAGCTTCCTGTGTTCTTAAATGATGAATGCACACATTAACCCATCATACGCACATGTGAGAAAATGGCATGCATGCTCATCCCCCCATATCCATGAAAGCATCCTCATTCCAGCTCAGTGTTCCTGCAGCAATGCTGGAAAGATGAGTCAGTAGTGCAGGAACATAAGGATGTGTTTTTAGAGGGGCAGAAACCAAAACACAGCCAGCAGAGGTCTAGGGTAAAACTGAGGATGAGAGGAGATTCAGATCACTTGTTTGTTTGTTCGTTAATTCCTTTTTATGCCTCCCAATAGCTGAGCCTCTCTTCTCTCATGAATGTCAACCAGGATGAGCCACTCAGCCTGCAAGCAAAGGCATCACGCTCTCATGTCCCTCTTGCCATCCGTGTTGGCTCACATTTAGAAACAGAAGGTTTAGCAGCTGACTGATGCAAGATGCCGCGGAGCCTGGGCTGCTGCTGGATCTGTCCTAAGCATGGCAGAGAAATGAAAGCAAAAGGATGGAATCGCATCAACGAGAGAACGGCTGCCACCTCCCTCCTCACGGCTTTTTCCAAGGCTAACTCTCTTAGCAAGTGGCTTGATGGTCCAAGTTGCCAGAACACACTGTTGTGATTCCATCACTCATGTTATCCAAGGCTGTGCATAAACAGATTGGAGAGAAAGTTCTAAAGAAAAGAACAATGGCTTCCGTTGGGTGCCCAACTCCAGTTCAGTTTTGAAAGGGAGAATATCAAATAGCTCAGGAATATGCAGTGGGGCACCAGACACTTTTCTTCATGTCTGCCAAGGTCTCCTAGCTCTTCCAGTTTTATTTCATTTGTGTGTGTTCTTTTTAAACTTTTTCTTTTATCTTGGCAGCTGGAATGGCAGTGAAATAGGCTAAAAACTGAGGGTCCCAGGGAACAGCTTTGTTAGCTGCAGCTCGGAACTGACACCCCCCCACACACACACACACACCTTGTACTCAATATTTTGGACAGGCAACATCTTCCTTGAAATTAGCTACACTACCCATGGCAACTTGTGAATACCCTGGACTGACAGAAAGTTAAGAAGTGGGTTCAAATCAAATCAAATCAAATCAACCAAAGCAAAAATGACAAAACTGAGGCTTTCCTACTTTGGTCGCATCATCAGAAGGTAGGACTCACTGCAGAAAACAATCGTGCTAGGGAAAGTTGAAGGCAGATGAAGAAAAGGAAGAGCAAATAAGAGATGAGTCCCTAAAGAAAGCCACAGCCTTGATTTGGAACAGCTAAGCAGGAATGTCATGGATAGGACTTTTTAGAGGACTTTCACTCATAGGGTCTTCATAAATTGGAGATGATGGCACATAACAGCCACCACCATGGCAGCCATTTTGCAGTGCTGCCCAGGGCTGTTTCTCAAGTTGCCAGATGTGCCCATTGTCCCCTGAGGCAGCTGGTTTACTGCTTTAAAAAAAGACCTGCTATTCAGAATTTGAAGAATCCTATACCCTAATGAGATTTACTTCTGAGTGGACATGTATAGACATACGCTGTGTTCATCTTTCATTATTAAGTCTTAATCATTCTAACTTTATGTTGCAAATGTATCAATAGGTAGGCAAGTTAAATAAAAATGATGCCAGGGTAATTTGCTACAAGCATATTTGCTTCATTTTTTAAGAGTGGTAGCAGTTAACCTAACCATAACCTTAACCTTCAGAAAACACCAAATGGCATATACAGTGCAACTGGAGACAGGTTTAATCGAAAGTCTGTCCCACTGAGTTCTGTGGAACTTATCTACAAGTAGTTGCTTATTTTATCTGGCCAGGGCGACTTATTTTATATTGTTATTTTTATATTGTTATTTTTGTATTTTACTTCATGTTGTGAGCCGCCCCGAGGCTTCGGCGAATGGGGCGGCATAGAAATGTTTTAATAAATAAAAAATAAAATAAGTGGGTATAAGATTGCACCCTCAGTCTCTATAATATATAAATCATTCTGAAATAATAAGAAACCTGCACTAAAAATAAAATGTGAGAATAGAAAATCCCAGATGCAACTATGCATGTGAGTGGTGGGATGTTCAAGCTGTAACTGTAGTTGGTCCATCAAGGGATTAAATACACCAAAGCCATGTGAGTGAGTGAATATTAGTAGAGCAATAGCAAGAGACAAAGGATGAAAGTTAAACCTATTAGAACATGTAAAGTACTAATCAAAATTTGGCACAAATATTTTCAGAATTTAGAACGATTTCAGTCATCAGAAGCACAGGTGGTCTTTTCACTTCATGGGAGATAACCAAGTTACTTAGGTGTTATAATTCACACATCAATGACATGTTTAATGCTTAATGAAGTAATAGCAAGTTTATAGAAATATGTTTTGAATATAAGCAAATAAGACACTTAGGTAATAAAGTGTAGGTAAACTCTGGCATGTGGCATTCCCAAGCCTGGCTTGCACAACGGAAGTGAAAGGTGAAACTGTTGAAGGTGCCTCCTCAAACATGTCTTAGCGTTTGATGAACAATTTTCTTCGTTGCTCAGCACAACAATTAAGAACTAGTTTAAAATTATTAAATCAAGTGTATAGATATGCTAATGACCAGTGTTAATGATGCTAAGCCCTTGAGGTGGGATTCATACATATTTGGTGGCAAGCTAATACTACTCAAAGATTTCAGTACAATATGTTAATAATGATTGCCAAAAATAGAATCAAAATTGCACCCCCATGCATATTAGATCTGAAATTGTTAAATGATCTAAAATGTTGTGATATAAAGAGAAAAGATTTAGTGGGTAATTTACTAGCTACCATAAAGATGTTAATAGCATAAAATTCAAAAAGCAATAGGAAGATAAGAATAGATGAGAAGCTGTTGGAAGTTTGGAACGTTATAATTATTACCATAATTAAATGGAGCAGATCTGCTTGCATGCTGCAGAAGTATGCTGGTCTGAACTTAGAGAGTGATTTAGGAAAAAAGAAAAAGAAGAAACGTGACACGCTACCGAAGTATGCAAAGAGGAAATACAATCATGCAATCAGCGCAACTTCAGGACTCAGTCCATGCTTCCTGGAAAGGACCAACAGGGCAAGGATAGCAACCTTTCTGCTACTTGAGAAACTGTCCTGGGTACCACCACAAAATGACTCCTGTGGGGTGTACAATGCAACATACCCAAAAGAATTAAAAGCAGGCACAGGTGGGGAATGAGCCTCAGCACAGCAGACAATTCTTTTGGACCCATGGTTTCCATCAGCGACAGAAAGCTATTTCACAGAAATTCCAGCTGCCAGTAAGAAAAAGCATTCTGTTGTTTAAAAGTTGGGAGGGCTAAGGCACCTTTCTAGCTACCCAGAAAAATATCCAGGGGGGCATTGGTACTTCGGGGTGCCACGTTGCCAATAGAAGAAGAATTGATGGGCTTTGTATGCCTGTGCACTGCTGGTGGTGGGAACAGGTGCAGAACACCTGGTGGAGAACCATCAGTCAAATATGCACTGCTGGCATAGAACAGTGAGAGCACAGCCAGGAGCCAGCTCTGATGAGGGGAGCATGGGATTTGCGGGACATCTTGCCACTTCGTATGGAAACTGTATTCATGTCAAGACAATCTGGGACTGCAAACATTCTCCGAGCGTGGCAGCCCTGAGGGCGATGTGTTTCCCTGAACAGCAAAAACGAATGGAATGGAAGTGGAAAAAGAATGGAAGTGGATGGTCCAAATGGAGGCAAGCACCGAAGCTAATGAGAGTCTCTGCAGAGCGGCTTAAAAAAGACAACAAACAAATGGCAAAAGCCTTTAAAGCCCAGCCACTTTTTCTCCCATATAAAGCCGAGAGGGCACAATTTCTGGAAAAAAGCGGCAGTTAATTCTTTCCTTGCCAGTCTCTGTGCTCCCCCCCCCCCACACACACCCTTTCCAATTATCCTGCAGCTGCTTTCTTCCCCTCTGAACACCAGATATGAATTTGTAATGGGAAGAAGGTCCTGGGACCCCGCTGGCTGAAAGGCAGCTGTAGGGACACTGAAAGGAAAAAGCTGTAGGCAAGAGAAAGATTAAATGTTCTCCACCTGTACTCCACTGAAATCATGCACACATGGCCAGCTTTACAAAGAAAAAGCCTCAGCCAGGCTTCGAAGAGACAGTGGAATATGTAAATTGTCTTAAGCTTCAGCTCTTAGATTACTATTTGATGTGCTAAAAGGCAGCACAGGGTGATGCCAGCACATCCAGTTTGGGTACCATGAACAAAAACTGGTTTTGAATGTGACCTTCATGTAGTGACATCAAGCATTCGTCACTGTCTTTGAGGCAGAGACAGAAAAAAGAATCCAAATCAGTCTTGCCCTAAGATGCTAAAAGAGCTATTCTAGGCCTGCTAGACAGCACCTGGGGTGGACAGCGGGCTGCAGATCTCTTCTTTTGGAACCAGTGCTATCAGCTGGCTACACATCTCCTCTTCTCCAACCTCTACCTCTCCTGAACGTCCACAGAAAGCTTCATGGATCACTGACACCTTGTAAGAGCCATTGGAGAGGGTGGGCAGGGTGAGGAGAGGAAGGGCCAGGAAATGCAGCAGCCTCTTTAATATCCCCTCCCTGCCCACCAAAAGGTAAGTCAACAGGATGGGCTCCTCTATCTGCTTTGTGTGTTTTAATGGTGGAACGGAGGAGAGATGGCCTCTGCCCATTTTCTGCCCTGCCTGGTTCCAGCAGGGTGTAGGCTAGGTGGAGGACCACGAGCTCCGCACCCTCTGCCTATTGTGAACACACCCACAGAGTTGCACTGTAACTGTTAGGCTTCGGATGGGCTATGTTAATGCTAACTCCCCGAGGATCTACCTTGGCACTGGATGATGTGGTCACAAAGAGTCACAAAAGCAACAGTTAAGCTTGCATGGGTTTGTCCCTGGATTAGCAAAGTGGCCTCTGTGGAGGTCAGAAAAGAGACTGGATGAGCTTAATCTTCCACAGCTGCAGAAGAAGCTTGTGCCTTGACAACCATGGAGATTTAAAATAAAGCAAAAACTGAAATGAAGCTTACATTTGAACATCCAAAAGACAAGAGATAGGATCCTTCCAGGGATATCCTTTCAAGTTGCAGAAGTACTGGGCAAGATTAACAGCAGACACTTTCTTTTATCTAGAATTAAGTTGCCATTGTGCCAAGCAGCTGATTGCTACAATTATGTCACGCATAGAATTCAGGATAAACAGTGATAGACCTGCTTAGAGTTGCACGTGGCTTGAAACTGTGTGTGCGTGGTGGTGGGGAGACGGCTCTCTTTAGATGTCCCCACCAGCTCCTAATCTGACAAAAATTCCCCATATTAGTCCTGCTTCTATTCCTGCCCCCTTTTATAACGGCCTGCTCAAAGCAAGGAAGCATTTTTATTTATTTTATTTTATTTTATTTTATTTTATTTTATTTTATTTTATTTTATTTAAAGCATTTTTAAGCCGCCCCCTTTGCAACAAGCCTCGGGATGGCTTACAAAACAAATAAACAAATATTGAATGAAGTTTAAAAATCCGGATACATCTCGGCAGGTGTACAATAAATAAATAAAAACAACAATTAACAGTTAAAATATCGTTTAAATTAAAAGGTCTTGGCCTGGCGCTGAAAAACAAATAACAACAGCGCCAGGCAGACCTCTCTGGGGAGTGCATTCCACAGGTGGGGCGCCACCGCAGAGAAGGCCCTCTTCCGGGTACTCACCCTCCTAATATCTTTCATGGAGGGCTCCCAGAGAAGGGCCTCTGCCACCGATCTCAGGGGGCGGGAGGGCATACATGGACACAAGTGCTCCTTTACAGGAGCAAGCGCTCCATTTTCACTGTATGCATAAATTGTTTTAGTACTAATCACAGGGGCAGAGTGATGTTGGAGACTAGAAAGTCTGAACACATAGTGTTGAGTGTAGCTCAATAGCACTCACTGTCTGCACATTTCTGGGCCTGTTTGAAAATGCTGTTTTTGACACGCAGGGGCCTACATAGCTTGGGACCACAGCACCTGGTATGAACCTACCCATACACTACAATCCACCCCTTACGCTCTCCTCTGCAAGCTTCCTCAGGGGGTGGCAACAGTGGAAAGGACTTCCTTGCTGATTAGCTTCCAGTGATGGAATATTTCCCCCAGTGAAGTCTACTTAAAATCCACATGGTCATCTTCTCATGACCCTTTAAGATATTCCTCTTCTCCTGTGCATTTGATAGTTGCTTATTAAAATGTATTAAAACATTTTTGCCATCTTATATCCAACACAGATTTCTAGACAGCTTACAACTGTTACATATGATAGCATATGATGAGGATTTTTATGTGTCTTTTAAACATTAAAAACTTCGTGTTTTATTCTTAGCTGTTTTTAACTAACCTGAACTAAAACAACAGAAATAATCATAATGCCATATCCAGTTTATAATTGTACATCTTTTCCTGAAAAAAGTAAATAGATTTTAGAATGTGAAATGTTTCAGCAGAAAATACTAGCTTCATTCTCAAATAAGAATATAATACCACTCCTGAACTGAACCAGAACTGGTTAGGGGCAAGCCAAACCTCAGTGCGGGAAGAAAGTTTAACTAGCAGCACCTGTTTTCAACAGCTAAATGAGCTGCATTAATAAACACCATGCTGTTTATTACTTTCAGTTTATTATGATTTTAAATTTATCTTAAGGCAGAGAAGGAGAAGCTGAAGCCTTGAAAAGAGCTCCGGTTTAATTTTAGAGGTTCTTTTCTCTTTTTAATAGCCAAGAACATTTCTTTAGAACACTTCTGCACTTGGCTGAACTTCACTTCAAAGTGACTAAAAGAAAAGCAAACTATTAATGCAATCGACTATGAGGAAAGCAAGCAAGATCCAAAAGTGACAAAGAAAGTAAATCAGTTTCCCAGTGGGGTAGACTTGGCCAAGCAAAGTAGCTTGTTTCTATAAGAAAGTGAATTAATTATGCCTTTGGCTATGATCATTATTGTGGCTTTGGCTCAGGATTAGAAATCCCTGACTTTAAAGCAATCTGTCTAGGCTTTCACAAAATTTCTCCAAAATTGGTGTTTTATAGATTTTAGCTTCTCTAATTTCCTTCACTATTACCTTTACTGTCTATAAGAATGATACTGGTACTAGACTCAGTAATTTACCCTGTCTCTGGTACCTAAACTTTAAAAAGACAGCACTGTTTCCTCGTATGTTGTAATATCAAAGTTCTTTTTTCAACAAGACAAAATATCATTTGGCTAAAGTCTTTGATCTAAAATTTCTCATATTTTCATAGTGTTTCAAATGCTTTGGAACATCAGAGGAAAAAAGAAACCCTTTTAGGTTGTGCAGATAAATATGGATAACTTCTGAGACAGCCAAATTCCTTTCTTCACAGATATTTGTAAAATGCTTTTATTGGTTTACATTAGAACTATGTTTGTATGTTTACAACATACAGCATCAGTGGCCTTTTTATGGCTGATCATCACTACTAACAAAAGGAAGCCATTAAGACCTTCTGATGTTATAGGTTCTCTGTTTACTGATAAAAATGTGGTAGATAAGGAAGGACATGTTTCAGAATTCATGCACTACACAGATACTTTTGGCAGGGAGCCAGGATTGGTCTCGTCAGCCCATAATGGAATGGAAGGACCTTCGCACGCAAACAGCTGCACACTGCCGCGCCATGCCGCCGACGGAGGCCAGTACCACCGGCCAGCACGCGGGACCAGTTCGGGTTGCCCCGCCCCCCCCGCACGAGTGAGAGCGTGCGGGACCAGGCGGGGCTTCGGAAGCGCCCTGCAGCCTCAAAGTGCCGCCGGCGGCATGGAGATCCAGCGCTCCGGACAGGAAGCACCTACCCCGCGCAGCAGGAAGGACCTTTGCGCACCACCGGCTGCACGCGGCTCCCCCGCGCTGCAGGAAGGAAGGACCTTCGCGCGCAAACAGCTGCACGCTGCCGCACCGCACCGTGCCACGCCACCGACGGAGGCCAGTACCACCGGCCAGCACGCGGGACCAGTTCGGGTTGCCCCGCCCCCCCGCACGAGTGAGAGCGTGCGGGACCGGGCGGGGCTTCGGAAGCGCCCTGTGGCCTCAAAGTGCCACCGGCGGCCTCGGGCCGGCGGCCGAAGGGTGATGGCCAAAGGGCGGTCGACACCGTTTGGGAGCCGTTCGGGGGCCGAGCAGGGGGCTGGGCTGGCCAGGGGCTCTTGTTGTAATTGACCCACCTATGGTTGAATGTTAGGGAAGGGGGAGGTTTTTTTTTTTAACTGCTTCTATAATCTTATTCTGTTTTAATCTGTTTCATGGAGTCGTCACTGGCCTTGTCGACGTTTATGTTTCCTGGGGAGTGCGCAGGTGCTGCCATTGGCGTGGTCATGGGCAATGGATGTAACAGCGGTGGGGGCTTAACGTGTCCGCGTAGAAGAAGGAGGGACAGATGGCTGACACCTGTCCCTCTTTCTGGTTCTGCCCCCAGCCAGAGGGTGCCAGGTAGCCTTGTCAACCACCCCTCAGGCCTGACGGTGCAGCTGCTTAATGCCAGGTCGGCACACAATAAATCTTCCCTCATCCATGACTTGATTGTGGATGAGGGGGCCGACCTGGCTTGCATAACGGAGACCTGGGCAGGGGGGGGGATGTTGCCCTCTCTCAACTGTGCCCGCCCGGGTATCTGGTTCAGCACTGTTCACGCCCAGAGGGGAGGGGAGGGGGAGTCGCTTTGGTTTACCGAGCCTCCATCTCTCTCACAGGACTTCCGGTCCCTTTGAGGCCAGGGCTGGAGTGCCTCTACTTGGTGTTGGGTGAACGAGACAGATTGGGGATTCTGTTGGTGTACCGTGCACTCTTCTGCCCAACAGTCTCCCTGTCTGAGCTGACGGAGACCGTCTCGGACCTGGTGTTGAGGACCCCCAGGATGTTGGTCCTGGGGGACTTCAATCTCCATGCCGAGTCTGGTCTGACAGGGGTGGCTCAGGACTTCATGGCCTCCATGACGGCCATGGGGCTGTCTCAACATGTCTCCGGCCCGACCCATGAACGTGGACACACTCTGGACCTGGTTTTCTTGACGGGGCAGGAAGAGGGAGGTCTGAGGGTGAGGAATTTATGTTTGACTCCCCTGTCATGGTCAGATCACCTCCTGGTGAGGTTTGTGCTCGAGAGCGGCCTCTCCCTCTGTAAGGGTGCGGATACGATGGTGTGGGTCCGCCCCTGGAGCCGGATGGATCCGGATGGATTCCTGAAGGCCCTGGGGGAGTTTCCGGCTGACAAGACTGGTGCTCCTGTCGAGGCTCTGGTCAAACTGTGGAACAGGGACCTAAGCATCCTCTCCCACCGGGCAGAGCCCACTCTTCCCCTTGGTATACACCTGAATTGCGGGCGATGAAGCAGGTTGGGAGATGGCTAGAGCATAGGTGGAGGAAATCACAGGATGAATCTGACCGAACACACTTGAGAGCCCACTATCGGGCCTATGCTGTGGTGGTGAGGGCAGCGAAAAAGAGGTTTTTTCCCACTTCCATTGCCTCCTCACAATGCCATCCGGCGGAGCTTTTTCGAGTGGTGCAACGCCTGGTTCGCCCGGGTCCTAAGGAAGATCCGGTTCCACCCTCAAAGGCCCACTGTGACGACTTTGCCAGGGAGAAAATCGCTCAGATTCGTCACGAGCTGGACACCACTAATGAATCAGAGGTTTCTGGGGAGACACCAATGCTGCCGTCTGGTCCAGAATTATTGGATGAATTTCAGTTATTGCGGCCCGATGATGTGGACAAGGTGCTTGGACGAGTACATCCCACCACTTGCCTATTGGACCCTTGCCCGTCTTGGTTAATAAATAATTCCAAGCATGGGACTGGGACCTGGATCTTGGAAGTGGTTAATGCTTCTCTGAGGGAGGGTTGGGTGCCTGCCCCTTTAAAGGAGGCGGTAGTCTGACCGGTCCTGAAGAAAGCGTTACTGGATCCAGAGATGGCCACTAACTATAGACCAGTGGCCAACATCCCGTTTCTGGGCAAGGTGTTGGAGCGGGTGGTGGTGGGACAACTCCAAGCACTCTTGGATGAAACTGATTATCTGAACCCATTTCAGTCCGGCTTCAGACCCGGGTACGGTACTGAATCTGCTTTGGTCACCCTGTACGATGACCTGTGCAGGGAGAAGGACAGGGGGAGTGTGTCCCTGTTGGTTCTTCTGGACCTCTCGGCGGCTTTTGATACCATCAACCATGGTATCCTCCTGGATAGGCTAGCAGGATTGGGGGTCAGAGGCACTGCTTTGCAGTGGTTCCGCTCCTATCTCAATGGCCGATTCCAGAAGGTGGTGCTGGGGGACTATGGCTCTGCGCCATGGCAGCTATGCCATGGAGTACCACAGGGCTCCATTCTATCCCCTCTGCTATTTAACATCTATATGAAACCGCTGGGAGAGGTCATCAGGAGGTGTGGGCTGCGGAATCATCAGTACGCTGATGATATCCAGCACTACCTTTCATTTTCCACCAATCCAGGTGAGGCAGTGGCTGTGCTGAACCGGTGCTTGGCCGAGGTAATGGGCTGGATGAGATCCAATAAACTGAAGCTCAATCCAGACAAGATGGAGGTCCTGTTGGTTGGTGGATCAGGCTTCGGAGAGGGTGAATTTGACCTGGTCCTGAATGGGGTTGCACTCCCTCTTAGGGACAAGGTCTGCAGCTTAGGAGTGCTCCTCGACCCGGAGCTTTCATTGGAAGCTCAGGTGACAGCGGTGGCGAGGAGTGCTTTCCTTCAGCTTCGGCTGATTAATCAGCTGCGCCCCTACCTGGAGTACGACTGCCTGGCGATGGTGACACACACGCTGGTGACTTCCCGCCTTGACTTCTGTAACGCGCTTTACGTGGGGCTACCCTTGAAGACGGTCCGGATACTTCAATTGGTTCAAAATAGAGCTGCCAGGTTGCTGACGGGGACGGGGCGTTATGTTCACATGACTCCAGTCCTCTGTCAGCTTCACTGGCTTCCCATTGA